>NC_041004.1:0-600000 GCF_004193775.1 Glycine soja
TTTAGGGTTTAGGGTTTAGGATTAAGGCTTTTGGGGTTTGGGGTTTTGGGTTTAGGGTTTTGGGTCTATGGTTTATGGTTTATAATGTAGGTTTTAGGGTTTACGGTTTAGGGTTTATGAAGGAATTTCGGTGTTTGATCTTTGAACACAAAATTAAGGACTTTAGAGGCGTTTTCAGGGTTTATGGTTTAGGGTTTAGGGTTTGAGGTTTGGGGTGTGGGGTTTAGGGTTTGGGGTTTGGGGTTTGGGGTTTGGGGTTTTGTTTTTAGGTTATAGGGTTTATGGTTTAGAAAGAATTTTGGGTGTTTGACCTTTCAACACAAAATTAAGGCATTTAGAGGCGTTTTTGGATTTGGAGTTTGGGGTTTGGTTTTTGGGTTTTTGGGTTTTAGGGTTAAGGGTTTAGGGTTTTAGGGTTTACAAAGAATTTTGGGTGTTTGACCTTTGAACACAAAATTAAGGCATTTAGAGGCGTTATTAGGGTTTAGGGTTTAGGGTTAAGGCTTTTGTGGTTTGGGGTTTAGGGTTTTGGGTTTTGGGTCTATGGTTTATGGTTTATAATGTTGGGTTTAGGGTTTATGGTTTAGGGTTTACGAAGGAATTTCGGTGTTTGGCCTTTGAACACAAAATTAGGGCATTTAGAGGCATTTTCAGGGTTTATGGTTTAAGGTTTAGGGTTTGAGGTTTGGGGTGTGGGGTTTGGGGTTTGGGGTTTGGGATTTGGGGTTTGGGGTTTGGTTTTTAGGTTATATGGTTTAGGGTTTAGTGTTTAGGGTTTAGGGTTTAGGGTTTAGAAAGAATTTTTGGTGTTTGACCTTTCAACACAAAATTAAGGCATTTAGAGGCGTTTTGGGATTTGGGGTTTGGGGTTTGGTTTTTAGATTTTAGGGTATAGGGTTTAGGGTTTTTGGGTTAAGGGTTTAGGGTTTTATGGTTTACGAAGAATTTTGGGTGTTTGACCTTTGAACACAAAATTAAGGCATTTAGAGGCGTTTTTAGGGTTTAGGGTTTAGGGTTTAGGCTTTTGGGGTTTGGGGTTTGGAGTTTTGGGTTTTGGGTCTATTGTTTATGGTTTATAATGTAGGGTTTAGGGTTTAGGGTTTAGGGTAGCCTGACAGCTTTCGTGACTTTGAGTCAATGAAATTTGCGTTAGACCAATGAAATTTGAGTGAATGAAATCAATGATTGAATTTGCGGTACTCATTTGCAGATCATGGTTAGGACCAGAGGATTAGGTCGTGCCTTAGGTCACGTTACTAGCAGAGGTGTGGGCAGAGGAGATCGTGATGATTCTGATGATGCTTCGCAGCGTCGATGGCCTTCCGCATCCGCACGGAGGCAGCGAGTCGCTGTGACTGTGGCGCACGATGAGCCAGTGGTCCCTGCGCTAGATGTTGAGGCTGATGTATTTTTGGATGACCCGATGGCACCAGCTGATTTAGAGGACATTGTGGCAGGCATTCCTGCAGACACAGGCGCGGAGGCTGTTGAGGATGAGCATGAGGGATTTTCGGGTGGTCCGAGCGACCCATCCGTGTTGACCCAGTATGCGGATCACGTTGCTTGCAGCGTATGGACGGGAGAGGTATTTATAATATTTCTTTTTAGTTACTTGTAAATTATACTTTATAATTGAAATTAGTTTTCCTTTAAATGATGATTTTAACGAATTTTGCGTTCCTTTATACTTCAATTCAGGAGCGTCCTGAGTTGAAGTTATCCTCTCACGGGAGGAAGGTTCATAGTTTAGGCAAGCCTGTCCTTGCCATTGAGGGACTCGTTGCTGGGACAGGACTAAGTCCTCTGATCGCGTGTTTGGAAGACACCGGCGATCAGGGACTTTTGTCCTCGTTTGTGGAGCGGTGGCACCGGGAGACGTCTAGTTTCCATCTCCCGGTGGGAGAGCTCACGATCACGCTGGACGACGTCTCCTCGCTTCTGCATTTGCCCGTGGTTGGCGACTTGCATGCCTTCCCGCCCTTGCATGAGGACGATGCGGTTCAGATGCTGGTGGACTTATTAATAGTCTCTGCAGAGTCTGCCAGGGCTGAGACAGCCCAGTGTCGTGGACAGTACGTACGCCTGTAATGGGTACATGATATATACGAGCGCTGATGCCAGGCAGGTCATTGGACAGTTGTGGCTCACACATATCTTCTTCATCTTCTGGGTTACACTCTGTTTGCTAATAAGAGTGCAACCAATGTGCATGTTGTATACTTGGAGGCCCTTCGTGACCTCAGTCAGACCGGGAGGTACGCCTGGGGGGTGGCTGCTCTGGTGCATATGTACGATCAGCTGAACGATGCCTCTATCAGCAGCAGCTGACAGCTTGGCGGTTACATCATACTGCTGCAGGTAACAAATATGTTTTTCATTCGTTGAGGTTCAACAATGTTCAACTTTAAATTTTGTTAGACTTTCATTATTAATGTTTATCATTTTGATGTTACATCTGTAGTGCTGGATTTACGAGCACTTTCCGTCAGTCACGGACTCCACTGCTGATCAGGAATACAACAAGAATACCCCGCGTGCGTGTAGGTGGATTGCGACGAAGAAGACCGTGAAGAGCATACGTACACCGACGTACAGGGAGCGCCTGGACCGACTCCGGATTCCGGATGTCTGTTGGATCCCGTATGGGGAGCACCGACCGGTCTGAGACTTCCATGTGATATCATGTTATTCCGGTCTCTTGCGCTGGGGGCCTGTTGCTGTTTATTATCGACCAGAGAGGGTCGCGCGGCAGTTTGGATACACGCAGACCATTCCCACTCCTCTTGTCGATTCATGGGTGTCGTACTATGATATACACGACAGGTGGATGCACTACTCGGATCATATCATTCCAGCAGGTGAGGTGTGCGTTGTGCCAGGTCAGTGAGCCAGTGACTACAAGGACTGGTTCTTCCGCATCTCTCATCCTTTCATGACACCAGGCCACGCATCAGATCCTTTGCCTGATGGTCATGCCCCGTAGCCCCGAGTCGTCCCTCAGGCCCCGTAGACGGATATCCCTCACGTGCCGGAGCCAGGAGCATCATCGACATCTGTGGAGGAGCCTAGACATGCAGTGGTAAGTAATACTAATAATTTACGTCATTTACATCAATATTTGTATAATAATTTGTGTAATATGTTTGTTTTGTATTTAACAGGAAGTTTGTGATGAGATTGCTGAGAGGTTGGAGCGCCATTTGAGTCTAGGGGTGGTCACGCCAGACTCATCGACACATGAGGTGATCGAAGAATGCCTCAGGATGGCCAGGAGTGTGACACCGAACCATCTAGTATATGTTAGGTCTAGACGCAGGCGGCGCACGGATCAGGCGTAGTTTATTTACATATTTTATATTGATATTTCATGTATATACAGATATTGTACATGAACCCATTTCATTAGTATTGTTGGTTTTATTTATTTTCATTAGTAATGTTAGTTTTATTTATTTCCATTGATTGTGTATTCCATTTGTGTCTATATACACGCGTGTTATTAAAATGATCTAGTTAACTTAGTTATAGTATATGTAAATTATTATAAATGGTCTAGTTAACTTAGTTTACCAACTAATAAAAAGTAATTTTAAATATAACTTTAAATATAATTGAAATAAAAAAGTTGAAAAGGGTGTAGAAAAAAAATTAAACAAAAAATGGACATCAAGAGTAAGGGTCATAGAAAAAACTAAATTAAAAAAATTATAATTTTATTCTATCAAATTAAGAAAATATCTTTTTTAAAATTTTGTCTCTTCAGTAAAAAATCCGTATTTATATTTTCTAAAATGACACATCCCGAACAATATTTTTTTCTCCAAAATTATATAATGTGGAATGCAGGAAGTTTTTCATATTTTTGGTGGACTTAAGGGCATGTTTGGTTTTTGAGTGAGTGAGTGACAGTCATTATAGTCTATCGGACTCTACACACAAACCAATAACAATATCAATGTCAATGCCAATGCCAATGCCAATGCATACTTCTTTATGCCCTAAACCCTAAACCCTAAGCCCTAACCCTAAACCCTCAACCCTAAGCCCCAAGCCCAACCCATAAACCCTAAAACCTAAATCCTAAAAGCATAAACCATAAACCTTAAACCCTAAAACCAAACCCTAAACCCTAAACCCTAAACCATCAATCCTAAACCCTACCCCATAAACCCTAAACCCTAAACCTTAAGCCCTACACCATAAACCCTAAAATGTAAACCCTAAAAACCTAAACCCTAAACCCTAAACCCTAAAACCAAACCTTAAACCATAAACCCTAAAACCTAAACACTAAAACCCTAAACCCTAAACCCTAAAACCATAAACCCTAAATCCTAAACCCTGAATCGTGAATGGATGCAGCACTCAACGCCATGGAACCCTACGACTTTCCCAATAGACTTGTCCGAACAACCGTTAACAGTCTCCTCAAAGTAAAAATAAAATAAAAAAACTATTCTCTTCGTTCGACCTAAATTATTTGATTTGATTTTATCGCAAAATATTAATGGGAGGGTGAAGAGAGGGGAAAGAAATAAGTGTTGAATTATTCTAATGGAAGAGCTTGTTGGAGGAATAAATATGGGGTGGGGGGTTTGAAAGTGAAGAAAGGGTGTGTTGTAGGGTTTCATTGGAAAGCGGTGGTGGGTTAGTAATTGCAAGTTATTTAGATTATTTTGAGCAAAGTAAGAAATGTGGGGTTTTGGATTGACTCGAGGGGCATATTTATTATCCGTTACATATGTGTATTTTGACTGAAAGTCCTCCATATGTCTACACCCTTTTCAACTTCTTTATTTCAAACAGTACATTAAAAATGATTACGCAATACATGAATTCAAACAATACATTAACTTCAACATAGTCGAACGAAATTAAATTCGCATCAAATACTACAACTAACTCTTGCTAATTTTGCGACAAGGACAACTCGTCTTCCATTTGTGGTACAGGTTTACTGAAAACAACTAAAATTTCTATTGGCCCAATCTTTTTCCAGTAGTTAGACTCAATGAGCACCTTCATCACGTCCTCGTTGGTTTTTGAGTTCAATTATTTCGAATTTTATAACTTTTTCTTAATACTCATGGTGACTTGGTTTCTGAAAAAACAATCGCCTTACCATTTGTGTTTCATCAATACCATAAGGGGGAATCCCATGAGGCGCAACTTGCTTTATCAAATCCTTCAGTTCATCCATGGTACATCCGGTGGGAATGTCAAATTTTTTGGGAGTTTTTCCTGTGAACGAGTAACCAACAAACTCATTTTGTCGTGACATGTTCCACCTCCCATTGTAATATAGCAGGGCATTATGAGTAGGGGTCATAGTAGCTTCAAGTAAGTTTAAAATACCATCTGTGGTTCTAGCAAAGCTACATAATAACTCAATCGGACCAACAAACGAAAATTCATGATTACACATTAACATTGTGTTAACATCAGCATCATCTTTCAGTTGCATACATTGAAACCGAAATTGATTACCTGCATACGTGAAAGGCTGCCGGTAGTAAATTTCATCCAAAAATTGCTTGTCGGTTAGGTTAAGGGTATTGTGTATTCTAGTTTTTAACATTTGAAAATCACACCTGTTAGGTACTTGAATGGGAACTGGAGTGGAAGCTTGAAAGGAAACACCACTGTCGTTGTGAACAATGGATCCATTTGGAAAAATAAAACCTAATATGGAGTTCACAACTGTCTGACTGCTTGTCTCTCCCAAGAATGCCATAGTTTTTTGTAAGACTTGGGTTGAGACTAAAACTTGTGGTTTCTTACAGTGTTAGGGTGTGACATATATATAGATGACTTTTAATATCAGTGCTGCATTTTTTAAAGATTAAAAATATGCATGCACATGCTTTCTGTATGTGTTGTCAACTACACCAATGACGTGACATGTTTTAGCTTGCATCAGATCTGCATGTGTAGTCATTCTGTGCAGGGTCCTTTCACGCGCTTTATGTTAATACAGACAACAATTTATCATACACGGTTTTTCATAATGTGTTGTCAACTCAGACAACGATATATCATACATGCTTTTTTAGAATTAAGTAATAATTTTGTTGTGGACGTAACAAATAAATTACATGTTTAAAACGATCAGTCATTATAAATTACATGTTCAATCATCATTTATGTCAACATAGTCTCTCTTGAACATCACGAAGCTCTTGTAATGCTGCATTCTGCTAATATATGGATTTGGCCACGACTTCGCCTACAGATGACAATTGCTAGACCATAACAATGCTACAGGCGATAAGAGACAACGTTCTTTTAAATAAACCTGTTGTACATGCGAAAAAAATGTTAACTCAATCCTACAAAACTCATTGCATAAATATAAAAAAAAAACACTTCATATCTACAATGTACCTCAACAAAATGATTGTCATACACATGACCGATACAAATTATACTATGCAATGAAGAATTTGCCACCGGTTGACTTCTAAGAGAAAAGAATGTTATGTTTTGTTGTTTAGACAAGGATACAACGATTACGTTATACCTTGATGCAATGACATGTACCATGTCCGTTATATTCATCCACTTATCCGTTGTCACCTGAATGAGACAAATATACACGTCAAACTTAATTCCAAAGTAAAGTCTTAAAAATCAAATACATAAATTACATACCTTGGTTAACCCATCAACAAGTAGTGACATCCTTAATTCCTCAAATCTCTCGGTGCCACCAAAGAGCTTGATATAGTCTTCTAAGAAATTGGCAAGTTCTTTAAGAAGATGGTTGCGGACCACCGACCAAGAGTCTTCACCCATACCTAATAAACCGGCAACCGACCGATATCCACAGTTACCATCAGGTTTGACATCAACAATCTTATCAATGAAGTCGTGCATAAATGACTGAAACTGGTCCAACATGGGCATCATCGGTCTTCGATTCGGTTGCTCAGAGGATGATGCAGTACGCCTCACCGACGAATTTCTATTTTGCATAGATTCAAAGGCATCTACATACTCCCAGTAAGATGGATCGCGCTTTGTTGACCTTGGGTTCCTGCTCGTAGTTTTCTTCGGTGCCCCCTTTGTGTTAACCTTTGTTGGAGGAGGACACATCGAATTCTGATCAGGGTATGCAATTTCCCAAAGTTTAGTCCTTAGAGTAAACTTGCCACAAACATCAAGTTCTTCGAATTTTTTGTATATTGTTTCCATTACGTCCTTGATGCCCACCTCGGGCTCAGATAACCCTTGGTCTGAAAAACTGAGTCTCCTCCAGAACATATGGATTGAATCCAATGGGATGCAACCACCAACATATTTGGATAGCTCACAAGCACAAGGAAGACCAAGCGTGGTTCTCACCACGCAACCACAACTTGAGGGATTCTTGCCAGCATAGTCAACACGCTCTAATTCAGCAGCAATCTGATTTAAAGCATAACTTGAAACCATTCCAAGTAGCCTCTTGTATAAGGTTTTTTTGAACACATGTCCAACGACATGTGTACTTGTTTCAAATGATGCTTTAATCTCCGTGTGTTGCAACGTAATCATGTTGTTCATGGCATCCCACACACTGCATAAGTCTCCAATTCTATTTTGTAACAGTCTTTTTAAAGATGAGTGAGCAGATTCAACCCTACATTTCAAATACACAAATAAAAATAAACATATACAATAATACAATTCCATAAATTCGTCAACGTTAATAGAAATAGTTGAACAGTTTCATACCTGTTTGTTGTTGTGTTTCCTAAGTGCATCACCTTATTAGTTCAGGCAGAAACAAATTTTTCCTTGTGTGGTATTATCCATGTTTTCTTGACATAGTCAACAAACATTGGCCAGGGTGCGCAAGCCATTTCGAACTTCTTCAGGCATTCATCAAACTGTTGTTCTGAAGGACAATCAGTCAGAGATCCCCAGCAATCCATGACATAATCCTAAGCATTTTTTTGCGCAATTAGTGATTTACATTTGACCTTTATATTCTTGTTTATGTGAAAGCTGCACAACAAATTTGTGCATTCAAGGAATACATCCTTCACTGCATTCATCAATGCTTGGTCTCTGTTAGTGACAATAACTCCAGGGAGGGCATCACGCTTTAAAAAAAGGCCTCGGAAGCTTTGTAAAGCCCATACCAAATTATTAGCGCGCTCACCCTCCACATATGCAAAACCGGCAGAGAATGTCATCCCAGTTGGTGTCACCCCAACAAAATCGAGTAATGGGAGTCTGTACCGGTTTGTTTTGTAGGTGTTGTCTATCAAAAATACCAAATTACATGCGTTGACTAACTTCACTGAATCAGGGTGACACCAAAAGATATCACGAACCACGTCTTCATCCTTTATTCTGTGCCAATGAATATACTGATCACGTTCAAGAAGCTTCATCAGATGTTGCATTTCAAGATCGCTTCCTCTTATGGAAGAACGGAATGCGCTTCTTGCATTGTATATCTGTTTAATGATCGTACAGCTATTGGCATTGTGTTCCTTCAAAGTTAGCAGAATGTTTCTTGGCTTCACCATGGACTTCGTCATATCAGCAATAAGTGTTTTTTCAACTTTAGTCAATCGCCCTGCATATGGATGTCCAACTAATGACTTGGTCAATTCAATATTATGCACTCCACAAATCAACTTCACCATCCAGCCTTCTCCTCCAACCGCTAGCTTACAACGAAGCTTGAAGGAACACCCATATTTCTTAGTCCCAGTGTCTCTTCTGGTAAATTTTTTTTCCTACACCTATACTCGTCCCTCCTTTCACAGCCAATTAATACAAACGTAGTCCTTCCTCTACTACCTGTGTTTGTGTCCGACCTTAAAATCACCGCCACAAATCCATTTTCATGAGCCACGGATCGAGCCCACCGCAAAACATCCTCTCGGCACTCAAACACCTACAAAGAAATCCACATAATTTAAGTTTTCTACCAGTATTCATTTTATTAAATCTGTGACAAACATTAACATTATAACTTGAGAAGTGTTGAACGAATCCGAACAATCAACATGTGGTTCATTCGCACCACATGCTTCTACATTTTCATAATTCATATCCGCTCGTTCAGACATTATTTCATACATCCACTCATCTTCGTCCATCTAACCAAGTCAAACAAAAAATGGCCATACAAAAAAATTAGTAATTTAAAAGAAAAAAAGGAAAATAAATTCAAAAATAAAAAATACCAAAAATAATAGACTTACGGATCAACTTGATCCGGAAGTGATCCGTACGCCCACGACAGTCGAATCACCATCTGCGTACCTTGTTTGCCGTCGCTGACCACCGCAACGCACCTTCACCTTCACCGCACCTAACCTTTCACAGCGAACCAACGAACCCGACACAATGCCGCACAAAAACCACAAAAATAGAGAAAAAAAAGCGGACAAAAATGGAGCCTATGTGCATTTCTGAAAAAAAAAATAGCTTTTATAATGAAAAAATAGGCCAGGGGCATTTTTTCCATTTATGAATTTTGTTGGGTGCACCTAGCAGCACAATTCTTTTGAAGGCAAGACTCAAGTTTAGATGGCCAAACCAAGAGAAAAATAGTACGGAAATATTTGAGGACACTTTGAATATGGAAGTCAGTCAAAAAAGTAAAAAGCGCTAAAAAAAACATGAAATTTTACGGGGATATTCATAAATTGATTGATTCAATGAGAACTGAAAAAACTGATTAAAAAACTAAAGAATAAATAAAAATTGAATGGATAAAAAATTTGAAAAACATAATTTTTTAATTGGATTGGATCAGATTTTAAATTAAAGATATAAATTGATCTCATCTAATTCAAACTAAAATTATATGTATTTATATATTTATTCATAATTTGATAATATCACATGTATTTATATTTTTTTATATTTATAAAATCATCATAGTCTATATTTATTTATAAAAAATGTATTTAATCAAAGATTATTTTTATTAACTATTTGAGTTAAGATTCATAAATATAAATATAATTTCAAATAGTATAAATTTATTTGTGATAGAGAATATATATTTTTTATTTTAATATATTTAAAAATTATACTACTATTAATTATATAATAACATAAAATATTTGATATTTTAAATTGTTTTTTTGTTATATTTATTATAAATATCATCATTTCTTTAATATTATCTGGAAAAAAAATAAAAGATTAAAAAAAAAACAATCCAATCCAAATCAAGATCAGATTAGATTAGGATATATTTGGTTTGGATTTTCTATTTTCATTTTTTAAAAACTTTTTTCATTTTCAAAATATTAAAATTCTGAAAACATGTTTGGTTTAACATCTTGTTTTCTATTTTCAGGAAATGAAAACACTAAAATCACTAAAAACATTTTGATTTTACACAAAATAAGGTTCCTATCTTTAACTAAAAACACTTAAAATGAGATTTTATTATTTTTATTTTTTTGTTATTTCTTATTTTTATTTTCACTGAATTTTTTTTAAAAAATTCAATCAAACACGTTTTCATCACTGTTTCATGTTTTCAGTAAAAATGAAAACAGAAAACAGTCACACTAAACATCCCCTTAATGTTTAGAAGAAACTGATTAAATAATGAATTTAAAAAAGTAAAGTGAATCGATCGGATGATTCTTTTTTTTTTCTTTTCTTTTCAAAATCAATCCAATCCTCAAACACCTGGGGAGAATCACGCATGATTCTGATAAACAGTCTCAAGTGGTTGTCAAGAGGGCACGTACCCAGACAATTGACAACATCGTAGGTGGTCAATTTAGGCAATTGTACACATTTGTTATTTGAATAGGGAACTGCAAAGCCATTTATTTATTTTTGAAATACTTGTACAAATCTTTGTAACACCACGCACGTCGCAATACAAGTTAATGAAGAATATACATGTTTTCATCCACAGTCAAGTCCTTTATATTCTTGCCATTTACTTTTGATTTCGATTTATAGGTTTCTGTTCTATTTATGCAATTTTTATTCCTTCCTACAATTTTTTCTCCAAATGACAACAATACGAAATAAAAGGAATGGCCATGGCCCAAAAAGTTTACCTTTTCGTATGCACAAATGCACTACAACCCTTTTTGAACAAAATGGAAAGTACAATGCATGAAATGAAATCAGCTGCAACAAGTCCCAGTTTAAATCTTGAAATATTTGTAACCATACTCAGGGCTTGTCATCCCCTCTTCCCAATCACCCATGCGGCGACCACCAAAAACAATTTGTTGGATTCCAAGATATCTGCCGCCATTTCAGATAGAGGTCAATCACAATTGCTTTTCCAAAATAACTAACAAGACAAGCATCTCTACTTTGTAACATGAAGTTTGGTATTCGAACTTACTCCGAGCTCAGGGCAGTTAGGCAGTTGAGGAGCACATCAATTGCAAAATAATCAGATGTACCCAAGTCCACCCTGTAAGATATGTATATAAAGCTAAAAGTATTAGTGTGTCTTTATCACAATGTTCTAACTTCTTCGCCAACCTAAACTTTAGTTATTATTTTACCAACCCAAATTAATCTTCATTTTCTCCAAATATTTTTCAAGACTTCTCTTCCTTCCCCTTTCTTCATCATTATCTTTTTGTCTCAATTTTTTTTCAGGAGCTTATATTTATTTTTTAACCGAGCCTTTCTGTCTATTTGCCATGATAGAGAATTAACCACAGATCCACAATGACCTAGTTAGTCCCGGAATCTAATATTGTCACCTTTGCAACAATTTTGCACCGTATATTTTTACATCTCCAGGCCAGTATTCTTACATCTTTAAGCCAATATTCTTTTTATACAGGTTTTGAATCCAATATTCTCAACCACGTGACTGACATGAAAAGGTAAGAATACTTAGTGTAGACATGCAGAGGTGATAATAATACATTAATGGACTACTTAGGTTCCTGAGGGGAAAACCCAATTAAAAAATATAAATTCAAGGACTCAATTGAAAAGGAAAAAAAATAGTGCAAAGACCTAATAACAAATTATCAAATAGTTCAGAAACTTGCGAAGTAATTTAACCTTTTTTTCTTGTTCTATTTATCCTTAGCAAAAGTATTAAACACCTCCAACAAGAAAATGCTAGAATCCTGGAAAGAATGGTTGAAAGGAATAACAAGGGACCTAGTCTTTACTTATTCTGAAAAACATTTGGAATGTTTCTTCTTTATCTCTCTTCTGGTTTGTGTCTCGGTCTCAATCATGCAATCCAAATAAATCCTAA
Source organism: Glycine soja (assembly GCF_004193775.1). NCBI lineage: Eukaryota > Viridiplantae > Streptophyta > Magnoliopsida > Fabales > Fabaceae > Glycine > Glycine soja. The sequence continues at coordinate 12,215 of NC_041004.1, forward strand.
GAAGTGCCTTGGAGAATCAAGTTAACAGTTATTTATCTATTGTTTGTTTTACTAAAATTTAATTTCTTATCTTGGTTCATTTCACGATAAATATAATTCATGTTACTGAGTTTCAAAAAAAATTAATTCATGTTACTGTTTTTTTAATTAGTTTTGTTTGAGTATACATCACCTTTTTTTTGTGGTGGGGGGGGGGGGGGGGGGGGGTAATTTTTTAATGAGCTCTGTGCATTTAATTTAATTCTGTTTACAACTTTAAGTTTTGCGACCCATTATTTGCTATAAAATTGTGAAGAGTAACTCCTTGTGATTAACTGAAATCAATAAAAGATTATGTAACTAATTTCGAACTTTATCTTTTGATAGAAATTTTGCTGGAAAACATTTGGATTGTTTAGAGTTTATGCAAATTCGTATTATTTTTTGTGAATTTATCATAATTCTCAACATGAGAAATTAACCATTTTTTAATGACAGCTTATAAAGTATACGGTGAATATTCTACAATATATCAAATTAGTAGAGAATTTTTATTTAAAAAATATATACCCTATTATGATTTTATATTCTTCTACATTTATTTATTCAAGTAAATGGCATTGTTTATTAGTTATTAATTGTGCGTATAGAAACTTATTAAGTCACTTGAAACTAAAGGAGAAATTCCCTCCTTTTTCTCTCAGCTTTTTTATTTCAAAAAAGACATATATATAGAGTACAAGATGGAGAGAGAAGGGCAGTGACAGTGACAACTCACTGCTGCCCTTCTGAAAAGCTTACTAACAAAGCTATCTAATATAGATAAAATACAAGGATACCCAACACTCCCCCTCAAGCTGGAGCATATAAATCATATGCACCAAGCTTGGAACATACAATCTGAATTTTAGGTCCTCTTAAGGACTTAGTCAAAATATCTACTGGCTGATCATTAGAACCAATGAACTCAGTGACAATCTCCTTGGACAGAAGCTTCTCTCGAATGAAATGACAATCAATTTCTATGTGCTTAGTTCTTTCATGAAAAACTGGGTTTGAGGCAATATGAAGAACAGTCTGATTATCACAATACAACTTCATTGGCAGCTCTTCACAAAACCTCAATTCCTGCAGAAACTGTTTAATCCACATGAGCTCACAAGTAACCATAGCCATAGATCGATATTCAGCTTCTGCACTGGACCGAGCGACAACTGTCTGTTTCTTGCTTTTCCAAGAAATAAGATTTCCTCCAATGAAGACACAATAGTCTGATGTAGACCTTCTATCCATGGGACAACCAGCCCAATCAGCATCACAATATCCCGATAGTTGTGTATTACCCTTGTCTTCATACAATAACCCTTGACCAGGAGCTTTTTTAATATATCTCAGAATACGCATGACAGCATTCCAATGGTCCAAATGAGGATTCTGCATAAACTGGCTAACCACTCCCACAGCAAAGGAGATATCAGGTCTGGTAATGGTAAGGTAAATGAGTTTTCCCACAAGCCTCCGATATCTCTCAGGATCAGGATAAACTTCACTTTGATCTGCCATGAGCTTCAGGTTTGGATCCATAGGACTTTCAACAGGTTCACAATTCTGCATACCTGTTTCTTCTAAAATGTCAAGAGCATACTTTCTCTGAGAGATCACAACACCATCTCCTGATTGAGCTACTTCAATACCAAGGAAATACTTCAAAGGACCCAAATCTTTGGTCTGAAAATGACTGAATAAGTGCTCTTTTAGCTGGGTGATCTTAGTAGTATCATTCCCTGTAATCACTATATCATCAACATAGACAATTAGATAAACACATTTTTCAGGGGATGTATGACAATAAAATACAGAATGATCAGCTTCACTTCGTTTCAGTCCAAACATGCGGACAACATGACTAAATTTACCAAACCAAGCGCGAGGAGATTGCTTCAACCCATAGAGAGATCGGTGAAGCTTACAAACAAGACCGTACTCCCCCTGAGCAACAAACCCAGGAGGTTGCTCCATATAAATATCCTCCTCAAGATCACCATGGAGAAAGGCATTCTTAATATCAAGCTGATGGAGGGGCCAGTGACGGATAGCAGCCATAGCAAGAAACAGACGAACAGTGGTGAGTTTGGCGACAGGAGAGAAAGTATCACAGTAATCAATGCCATATACCTGTGTGTAGCCCTTAGCCACCAAGCGAGCCTTAAGCCGATCAACCTTACCATTGGGCCCAACTTTAACAGTGTAGACCCATCTACAACCCACAGTGGTCTTACCAGGAGGAAGAGGAACAAGCTCCCAAGTACCATTATCTTCAAGAGCCTGCATCTCATCAACCATAGCCTGTCTCCAGCCAAGATGATCAAGTGCCTCACGGACAGTGGAAGGAATAGTAATGGAGGCCAATGAGAAAACAAAGGAACTATATGAAGGAGACAGACGATGGTAACTTAAGAAATTATAAATAGGATGAGGATTACGAGTAGAGCGAATACCTTTCCTGATGGCAATGGGCCAATGTGTGTCAGAATGAGAAGAAGAGGTGGAAGGAGCCATGAGCGGAGGACTGGTTGAAGAAGAACGAAAATCATGGGGAGAAGCTTCAGGTACTGGAAATCCAATCTGCGTTGTCCTGGGTTGATCTGTAATCAGAGGTGAAGATACAACTTCAGGTGAATCCGGTGAGGAAGAGGGACCAACAATGACATTTTGGTCGGAGTCATCTAGAGGATAAGGAGAAGGAATAGGGAGAACTTCCTGAAGAGATGAAGAATGGTCTTCGGAAGGTGAGAAGAATGGTGTGTCTTCAAAGAAGGTTACATCTGCATACATGTAGTATCTTCTCAGGGTCGGAGAATAACATTTGTAACCTTTTTGAAGACGAGAATAACCCAAGAAGACGCATTTAACTGACCTAGCAGAGAGTTTGTCTAAACCAGGAGACAAATCATGGACAAAACAAGTACAACCAAACACTTTAGGAGAGACATGAAATAGTGGATCATGAGGGAAGACGATTGAGTGAGGGATTTGGTTTTCAAGAGAAGAAAAGGGCATCCTATTGATTAGGAAACAAACAGTAAGCACTGGATCTCCCCAATAATGTGTAGGAACATTTGAATTTAACATTAGGGAGCCTGCAGTTTCAAGAAGATGACGATTCTTCCTTTCTGCTATGCCATTTTGTTGTGGTGTGTGAGGACATGTAGACTGATGTAGAATACCCTTGGAAGACAAAAAAGAAGAAAGATCATGAGAGAAATATTCTTTAGCATTGTCACTCCTGAAAATTTTAATTGTTTTTCCAAACTGATTCTCAATCTCATGATAAAAAGACACGAATATAGGCAAAAGTTCAGATCTGTCTTTCATTAAATAAACCCAAGTACATCTGGAGAATTCATCAATGAAGGTTACAAAATATCGAAAATCAAAAGATGTAACACGACTTGGTCCCCAAATGTCAGAATGAATGGTAGAGAAAGCCGAGTTACATCTTTGTACAGTTTGAGGAAATGACGACCTGACATGTTTTCCTAGTTGACAAGACTCACAATCTAAGACTCGAAGATTCTTGAGACTAGGAACCATCATCTTCAATTTTGGTAAACTTGGGTGACCTAGACGATCATGCAAAAGTTTGGGCTTTGAGATTGCAAAACAAGCCCCAGGTGGACTGGATTCCAAGTAGTAAAGTCCTTGTGATTCATGTCCTTCTCCAATCAGTCGCCCCGTCCCATGTTCCTGAATAACAAACGAATTAGCTGTAAAGGTTACTGAACAATTTAACGAACGCGTTAACTGACTTAATGAAATTAAATTATAGGGACACTGAGGAATGAATAACACAGAATTCAATTTCAGAGAAGGAGATAATGAAACTTGACCACTTCCTTGAGACACAACCTTGGAACCATTGGCTACAGTAACGTGGTGAGAAATTTTTAGAAAAGAGAAGGATGAAAAGGAGGATTTGTTACCAGAAATATGATCAGAGGCACCTGAGTCGAGTATCCAAGGACTAGAACCTTCAATGGATTGAGAGATACAGGCTATTGAAACACATGGTACAGATGAGGATTGAGCTTGGTTGCTGGGTTTCTCGAATTTAAGCTTCAAATACTCCTGATACTCCTCATCAGAAAATCTAGACTCTGCTTTCTCTGAACAAGAGACCTGTGCGACCTTGTCGGGAAACCCATGCAACGAATAACAATTCTCTTGGGTGTGACCCATCCTCTTGCAATAAGTGCAATGAGGACGTCCACCCCTTCCACTGCGACCTCCTCTGTTGTTGCGGCTACTCCCTCTTCCTCGAGACGCAACCATGGCTGACGTCCCCACTCCATTAGTAGGATTCTCATCCTTCAATAAATAAGGCACGCGGAGAAGCCTAGTGATGAGGGAATCCATCGATGGAATCTGGTCTCCAGCAAGTACTTGATCAAGCACATGATCAAAGTCTGAATGCAAGCTTCTCAAAATAAGAACCATGTAGAACTTGTCAAGTTTCCTATTCACTTCTTCTAATGAATCAGCTACAAGGAACTTTCTCAGTTCTTCCACGGCAGCTCGAGCCTTACCCACATGAGCGATCATGTCATGACTGGTTTGCTTAAGGGCTGTAACTTTCATGGTTGCATCAAACAAACTTTGGATATCATTGGCAAAGATTTCTTGGGCTTTCTTCCAAAAGGAACGACATGATTTAAATGATCGAAGGATTTCCAAGATATCCGGCTCAACTGATTGCCATAACACGGCACACAATTGATAATCAAGCTTCTCCCATTCAGATCTTTTATCATCTGAAACAGAATCTGAGGTTTTCTCCAAGTGGTCATGGTGTCCTTGACCAAGGAACCACAACTCCACGGAAGCAGACCACGAAGGGTAGTTTTTCCAGTTCAGCTTTGCAGTGGTGATGGTTGGGGTCCCGGAGAATGAAAAAACAGGTCCAGAGGAGGCCATTTAAGAGCCAAACAGCAAATCCTAACACACAAGAGAGGAAAACACACAAGAGCTGACCAAACAACTTGCCGGAAGAAGGAGGTGAGGCCTGAAACGCACCCAGGAGGCGACAACGAAGCTGCCGAGACCGGAAGGGGCAGCTTCCGACGCCGGCACGGCGGCGCGTGAGCTGCACGCGCCGGAAAACGCGCGAGGAAGAAGCGGCGTGTGGCGGCGCGTGGAGCGTCCGATGGCGGCGCAAGTTCCAGGGGTGGATCACGCTTTTCGAGGCGATCCGAATCCTGGTAAAACTTCGTACCCCATTGCCCGGAGGCTCTTCGCTATGCGAAGGTATGGGCGATCCGAATCCTGGTCTCGCCGGAAAAATCCGTCGGAGACGGCGGCCGGCGACGGCGAACGGCGACGGAAGACGACGGTCGGAACCAGCTCTGGTACCAACTTGAAACTAAAGGAGAAATTCCCTCCTTTTTCTCTCAGCTTTTTTATTTCAAAAAAGACATATATATAGAGTACAAGATGGAGAGAGAAGGGCAGTGACAGTGACAACTCACTGCTGCCCTTCTGAAAAGCTTACTAACAAAACTACCTAATATAGATAAAATACAAGGATACCCAACAAAGTCTATACTCTTCTTTAAAAGATGCCACGGCCTTTTAGATACTAAAAGCTTCGTGAGATTAAAGAAAACTTCTCAACTTTTCAATATCTAATTAGATGAGTTTTACAGCGAATTTAATACTTTTAATATTGAATTTTAATTGCATAAACTTATTTTAAAAAAGCTTATTATAGTTTAAATTTATCTTTATCAGTAAATATTTTTAACCCCCGTGCATTTTAAGGTCATAAAACAAGTTTTTTATTTTAGTTTTAAAGAGTCGAGTTCTAGAGCTAATACCAAACACGTCCCCAATTTTCCTGGAACTCAATATCACTGATATCATGGAAAGATGACGGCATCACTTTGAAACCTTTATCTGCATCATATAAAGGATCATACTCCACTGATGAATTAGCCAGCTGTCATAAATTCAAGATACTTCAATGCTTGTTAAAAGGTAACGACTACAAGTAAGAAACTAGAAATAGAATACAATGTCACGACTCAAAGCTAATCCAGGCATATCATGGTTATAGCATCTAGCACTAAGCTAAAATGGACAATATTTCCAAACACAAAAATCAATTAAAATTATTTTTGTTGTCAGGATTAAGTCAATATAATTTAGAGCGATGTTAGTAATATACTTTGATACTCTTTTAAATGCACTCTTTACTATTACCTAAAATTTATTGAGAATCACAAAATAATATGGGTATTACTCTTAGTTTAATGAGTCTGGTGATTTCTTAGTTTTCAATAGATTTAACCAATAATTGTGTTTTAGGGTCTTAGGAAATATGTTACTAAGATAAATGCTAATCAATGTCTTTTGGACATCGATTAAGGAACTAAAAGGATAAAAAAAATTATTGAAATGCAAAAATTTGTGTTGTTCATAACTTTTTTACCTTCCCTTATAATTTTCATAATTAATATTTTTTTCTTTTAATTCCTTAATCAATTCCTTAATCAATGTCTTAAGGATACTGATTAACAAAACCATATTATTAATATTCCTTTTAATTCCTAGTTGTTTTGGAAACATAAAAAGAAAATAATCCTAGAACATAGTATTGTTGCCAATAGATATCCAAGCACTAATATTCAAGTCAAATACTGCTAACATGCGACTATGCATATTCAGAAGCCTAAATCTAACAAAAAAATTATCATAATGTGCATGTGTTTACATTTCATGTTCCAAAACAAATTCTCGTCCTTTTAACTTCTTTATCCACACTCATTCACTACTGAAGTGGGAACCCTTGTTTACTTTTCACTACATCCAGCAAGTGATGCAATACCTCTTGCTCATTTGACATTGGACTTGAGTCATACAATGCATTGATTCCAAGCAGCCTAACATTAACAATCTCACCCATTCACTCATGTGATAGAGATTCAACATTCGACAAAGACTTACATTGGTTATTGACGGCCTAACACAATCCTCAACTTTTATTTTGGGACCTGCTATATGAAGATTTACAAGAAAGCCCATCATGGCAGTAGATACAACTAAAAAAATTCATTGGAATGGTGGGAGAAAAGGTACACAACTAGAAGAGCAACGTGAAATGTTGCATAGCCGAAGAGTAGACACAGTAACACAATTAAAAAGATTCGTTGTAGGAAGAAAGAAAGACATTGGTACTAACAGTCACTGCCTAGAATTATCTATGGAAATTTTTCTCCAAATTCATCGACAATGACATTTGGAAGATTCAATCAACATTACCATCAAGTTTATACATGCGGTCCAAGAAGACTGAGAAACATGTCTAGAATATGAAAATAATCCATCACATAATGGCTTGCGGACAGACTAGAACACAACAAAACACAAGATAAAACCAATTCAAATAGGAAAACAAAATATAAATGTGTTGAAATACAATAACCCACACAGACAAAAGCTAATCCGAGGTAAACACAAAAACTAAAGCAAGAATAGAATAAGCTAGAACAGAGAGTTAGTGTCATACTGGATTGATAATACAGTAAAGCATGCAAGTACAACCAAACATTGATGGCTTTAAAACTAGCTGAATAAGTTTTACCACTCAGCTGACTAATTTATTTTTATTCATTAGTACTACATAGATAATCAATTCAATGCTAACTACAATTTACAAGATAGCAATTAAGGTATCACTACTTCCTAATATGCATTGAACCTAGCTATACAAAGTATTTAGGCTATTTGGGAAGAAAAGAAAAACAACATTAAAAGTGTTCTTATTTACACTAAAAAAACTCCTATTTCCAATGGGTTTCCAGGAACAGTCTTCCATCTCCTAACTAATTCGCAAGCCTATTTATTCGCAACCTCTGGATGTGACAGTGATATCCCTTTTTGAATAAATAAAAAGTCAATAAACATTGGCAAAACATGAATGGTTGAAATCAAAACTGTAAGATTCCCAGGAGAAGAGGGAACAAATAGGCTTGAGCTTGGTTGGAAAGGTCAAATTAGGAAATTATTGAAGAACACTAGGCCAAGGTGATGCTCTTACAAGTGCAGATCAAGGTGCAACATCAACAGATACTTCAGGCTGCACAAGGTGTGTGCAACAAGGTTAAGGACATTGTTCTAGTTATGGACTGATTCAAGGGAGGAGAATCTCTTGGTGCAGGCACCCACTTCAGTGGCAGTTTGGACAGTACAGCCCCAAGCATGGTAGCCATGGCCAAGGTTAATGCATAGTTTGTGGAATTCATATAGTCATGGGACAGAGATACCATGACAAGGAGGACATACAAACAAAAGTGAATTTTATATCTTAGAGAACATAACCCAGTGGATGCTGGTCATGCTGGATGAAATCAGGCTCCAATACTACATTGAAATTATTGAGAAAAAAAGCAGAATGAGAGAATAGATAATGATATGATATGTGATCATAAGACCAATGTAATACTTATTCTGGTAAGAATGTTAACAAAATGACAAATATTTTAGTATTAGTATGTATGGATGAGGGATGTCCCCCCCCCCCCCCCCCACTTATATACTCTATCTTTGCATTATCTCTAGCTGATAAGAGGCTTGTTTTTTCCCATAATATAAATAAATAAACTTAAACCACAGGTTTTCAGAATCTCAGTACACTTCCTCCCGTGCAAGGGATAAATATAAAAATGGAGCCAGAACATAAAGGATTTCAAGTCAACACTCAACAGACTCGAAATATTTATTATATGATTTCATTATAAGAAACATATCGGTAAATGTAACATGTGTTAAGGTATTGGATGCCAACGAAAACTAAAGATATAACAAATAGTGATGGAAAAGAGAAAATAACCATGGAATAAATAAATAAAGGGAAGGAGAAGTGAGCATGGCCTAACCTGCAAATTTGAAGAATTAAAGGCACCAAGACGACCCATGACATACCATGATTGAATAACCTGCATATTCTATCGTATATGAATAAAACAGAAAGATTTTATAAATAAATATTAAAAGTAAAAAATGTAAGTGAAACACACTTACATTACCAATTAGATTAACATCCCGATCTGATGGTGATCCAAACAATTCAAACCAGATATATGAATCAAGTGGATTGAAGCTGTAAGAGTAATATATGATGAGATGAAATGATAGATCCATAGCAATATTTATATAGTGAGAGAAGAGAAAAGGAATAATACTCTCTGAAGGTGACTTTGAAAGCAAGGACGGATCCTGTTTTAGACTTTTGAAAGTCTCTACCCTTCTTTCTAACCCTATCTTCGACTCGTTTCCTCATGAGTTCTGGGTTGCCAATGCTATCTCCGAGAACGGCACGAAGTTCAGCATCGTCTTTGCAAGCGTTTTCTAGGACTCTGCAACCATTTATTTAGTTAGATTCATAGAAGCATTCATTCAATTGATGCATCAACTTACTTACTTTGCCCAAGCAGGGTAGTTGTTAAGACGGTCGTATTCTCGCTGTCGTTTCTCTTGGCGAATTCTAAGCAACCTGCGATCTCTGGCGGTAGTTCCTGACCCTTTGATGCCTTCTTCTTCTAGCTTTCTTCCATTGCTGCTACTGCTAGTGTAAGAGTGAGAGTTATCATCGGAGATAGCAGAAACAGAAACAAGCACAGGCCGGAAACTCCTTTTGGTAGTTGAGGAAGGGAACCAATAGCCCATTCCCATGGATTTCACCTCCGCCCACTGCCAGCAGCAACTATATCCAGACATGCCCGCCATCCCTATCTTCACCCCTTCTGCTGCTTTATTTTCTTGCTCTTCTTGTCTATTTTTCAAATACTAACATATCCAATGGACAATTTATTTTTATTAGATTCAATACTGCTATATTAACAGTAAAAATATTATACTGTTACATTCGGCTACCAATCAGAAATTTTATTTAGTGTTAAAAAAAATATATTTTTTATAAAAATATCATTTTTTACAAAATATATCAAATCATAAATCATAGGGAAGAATCAAAATACCTATATTTTTATAAATTATAATTGTTATTTATATATTTTTATATTTTAAAAATGTATTTATTAATTATATTCATGTAAAAAAAATCTTGTGGAGACAATTTTTTTCATATTCTGATTCTAATAATCTTCTTGGCTTAAATTCACTTATGGTTCCTATAAAAATTTAATTACATATTTAGTCATCAACCTTGTCAAAATTGAAAATTTTTTATCCATCAATAGTCTACCATCCAAAATTAAGCGATAAATTTTGATGTGATTGGATTCTCAAGCTACCCAAGCCAATGAGTGCCCGCCCCCTGTATTGTCCAAGACCCACAAATATTACATGTCATCCCACGTGATACTCAAAGACACATATTTATCCTCCACGTCAGCCCTACTGTAGGAGCGCAGACGCTTGACCCTTAGTAGTCAAGCTTCCCAACAAATAGGTTATATTTAACCTAACTATTATTCAAATATATTTGAATATCTTGTCTATTAACAAATGTTAAATTATCTATAACGTCATATTATCTACAAGGTACGAATATCATAGTTTACCTTTATCTGTAATTCAAATAATAATCTCTAACATTATCTTTAAGCTATTGGTTATTATCTATAAGCCATGAATTATCTCCCCTTACAAACAAGGACTTGTACCCTTGCTCATCTACTATAAATATAGGTTCCATCGAATCCCACCTGCTCTCACACACTCAACACACGACAACAAGAAAATAGAAGCAAGCATGCATACACATAATTTAACAAGAACTACATAATAGATTCTTAGGTCAACTTGTATAGGACAGAGCACATGCACACCATGTAGAATAGCAACGAAAAGCTTAAGGAAGAAGGGAGAACGCACCAACAGGCTAGTGTGCCCACCATGGGAAAGTTAATTAAGAATGTTAGATATCTTTGCTTTTAAATTAATGGCCAAGATTTTTTCATTTTTCTCCCTTTTACCTGGTTTACCCCTCCTTCTACATTTTCTTCAGTTAGAATTTAGAAGCCACAACACCCTCCCCTTTCGCTGCAAACCACACCATCATCACGGCTGCTGCGAGACTCAGCTTCGTTCAAATATTATGTTACATTCATCTGTCATTGCAATTCGTTCGATCCAAAGCAAAACAACCAAAAACTAAAGGCAAAACCAAATACAAAAATATTGATCTATCCCTTTGGTTAAAAGATGATAATTTCGCAAACAAATCAGAAATCACAAATCAAAATGGGATCGAGAAAACCTGAAACTGAAACATGTTCAATCAGACAAAGAGGGGACTCTCTTTCAGAAACCGAAATGGGATCGAGAACGGGGGTTCTATCATTCCTTCCCTTTTTTCTTTTCTTTTCTTCCACTACCGCAGCAAGCACCATTCTCCCATTCTCTCTCCTTTGCCGTCAACAAGGAAGATGAAGATGGCCATGGAAAAGGAAGACGAAGACGGCAATAACAACGTTCTTGTCACGTAAGGGTTGATCTTGCAAAAGATTTGGAGTACAGAGGCAGCGTTGAGTTGCTAGGCAACAAGGTGGGGAGAGAAAAATTGATAATACAAAATTTATTTTAAAAATAAAAGAACATTTTAACATTAAAATGAAAATAAATAATAAAAAAAATCTCGCATCAAATGATTTATTTTCTTATTTTCAATTCTCATATCTTATATTATAGAAATTTATATTATAGAAAAATCTTATGCATTTATTTTTATATATATTATAATTAATTTGAATATTTACTTTTGAATGATGGAAAACTATAAATTATATACTAAAAAAAGAATAATTTCATACTCATTGAGCAATTTTAGATAAAGATAGAAAAGACCAATAAAATCAATAATGTCTAAAATTCTCTATATGTTTTTCAATCGAGTTTTTACCTTAGTCACTCTCTTCTTTCTTCCAATTCTCCCAAAATTTTTGGTTAAATACCAAAGAGTCCTCCTTAGCATTAATAAGAGCCTTTAGAATAGCACCCTGGTTATGAGTACATGCAGTCTTAACCAAAGTTGGGTACTTTTTATAAGTATATTAGGTAGCATCAAAACAAAAGGGTTTATCACCTTTATAATGAGGAAATCCTCTACACCAGAGAAGAAGAGGGTTATGGTTGAAGTGAAGAGGGAGAATTTCAACAACTGCCTATAGGAATTGGAGCCACCAAGCTAGGTCCCTTAAAGTGTGATCAAGCTGCTTATGGATGTTAATTCCCCTTAATTTGGTTATGTTCTATTTGAACTTCCCTCCAACCTAGTCCAAAGTAATGAGATTATAGTCATCTATATTGGTAGCAACCATAGAGGCTCGATTATGAGAGAGAAGGCACTCTGTCTTTTCTGACAAAACCATGATGTCATTGAAATCAGCCATCAACAGCCATGGGTGATGAAAGTAGTCCTCAAGATTTTCAAATGCTGCTAAAAAACGCTTCTTTCTATCATATTATGATGAGCATATACTCTTGGACAAATCCAAGTCCTACCTCCAAAAGATAGCAACAAAGATATGACCTATTTTACAAAGTCCGCCACTTGGAACATGAGTGGGAAATATTACCTTTTGAGAGCCCAAAACCCTCCAGAATGGCCTAGAGCCTATTGAATCTTTAAGTGCACATGCTCTATGTGTTCCCAAAACCTCGAAACACACTAGCAAACTATGTGCAAACTTAAAAAAAAAAAAGATCAAGTGAATACCTTCAAACTATCTTATGAAGGTGACACTAGTTTCTTTTGCCAGCGATGCCCCCAACATTCCTTTTGATTATCATACAATCTTTGAATATGTCTAAGGCGTTTATATTTCTTGTCTCCATCCTTGCATTGTGGACCCTCTGGTGCTTTAATCATCTTCCCATGATTATGGGATTCTTCACATAAATAAATATTCTCTCCTACAATTACAATATTTCGACCCTTATCAATCTAGAAATAAATATCATGTAATATATGATATTGATTATGTTTGATATTCTTTCTCTTTTCCCGCTAGATCTCCTTGGCTTTTTTCTTTAGTAGGATTTATGCCATTATTTTTCATAACATTCTTTATATTTTGCACCGTTAACCACTCTTCATGAAGCATATCCCCCAATGTTTTCGCCCGTATTAATTGCATTAGGTTTTTGGTCAAGTTGTTGGTTCATTTCATGCTCCATTTTTGCCTCTGCCGTTGGTGGCGGCGAAGCTGCCTAGATCGCTAGATTTGCATGGACTACCTTTCAGCAAGATGAAACAGCATGCCCATAGCCACCGCAACTCACACACAACAAATGCAAACATTTATATTCCACTTTGAACCAATGCTCTTTGAACCAAAATTTCCCCACCACTTATTCATCTAAATTTATCTCTACAGTATCCTTGCAAACTTTCCTCTTGGCACATCAATTGTCCTCAAGTCCACCTTTACCAGTCTACCCACTACTATTGCCAAGGCTAAAAAGACACTATCATCATAGTATTCCATTCCTAGACTGGGAAAGTGAATCTAGATAAAGTTTTTTATATCAATTTTTACCTCTAGTGAAATGAAGTTTGTAAACCATTCTCGTACTGCTAAGTAATGACAAAAAATTTAACCATGGGCCTTCAGAAGTTGCCTTTTCTCAATCAGTTGGCAAATCGAGCTTGACTAAACAAAGCCACGCCCAATATACATGATATTGAATCCTCCCACTAACTTTCGTACAAACTTCAACTTGACCTTAATGGTAAGGAAATAATGAGTCCCACTGATATTCCTAGAAGTTTCATGATGATTGCATCTTGACTAGTCGCTCTAAGTGATTACACCATATTTTCAATAATATAACAATGTGACTTCAGTTTATTGCCATCCACGTACTCAATCTTAAACAAGTTATGACCAATGAGATCAGTCTTCTCTCTTCTTTGAACATGATCATTCTTTCCTAACACCTTGTCACAAAACGAAAATAAATGTGTTGGCTGGTGATAGTTGAGTAAGCGTTTTTTCTCTCCCTAGAAACCTCTTTCATTTTTCTGATCTTTTGACTCTACGTTTTTTCTTAGAATGTAATCCCTAAATATTTCTAACTCTTCTAAAAAAGAACAAACTTCTTATTTATTTCAAAACTTTTATTCTTTCATTCATTGTACAACTAAGACACATTCTTCACATTTATTAGTTATCATTGAACCAACCTTGAATATCTTTAAGTAGATTTTTTTTAAGAATCTAAAGATTGAAGCCTAAAGAGGTTTGAAAAATAATACTTTGAATATTAAGTTTATATATGCTTGTCAAATAATACTTGAAGTTGAATAATGAGGCATAATTTTTTTATAAAGTAATTTTTTTTTTTGATCGGCTTTTTATAAAGTAAATGATATAGTACGTGAAATCCTTGAGTTGTCATTAGCCAAGGATTGAATGTAATATTGGGTTTGTGGGAGTGAATGTAATATTGAAGGATTTCTAATTGATTTGTAGTTGAACACGTAAATTTATCCAAAAGCAAAGGCTTGAATGCTTGATTGTATTTTCAAATACTATAGAGAGTAAAAGCTAAATACCTTGGTCGTGTAGTCAAAGTAGTTAAATAACCGCACATTATAGAGCAGTACCTGACCCCTATATGCTATAATGGTACAGCAAAGCAGCTACTATACCAAAGCAAATAGTTTCTGTATAACATGCTCAAAACTAAAGTACTCAAATCAAAACTGGAGAAACAGTGTTGGGCTTGGTTGGAAAAGGATGAAAGAGAGGTGGAGGGACAGGAAAATGCAAAGGGTACAAAGACAAACAAAGCATGAACAGATGTTTTGCTGCTGGAAACTTGAGAGAGCAAAGTGCACAGAGTGAGAAACAGGCATATGCGGCTTCACGATGCAAAAACAAGGGTGAAGTAGTGGCAATATGCTGTAGCAGGGGGTGGGCTATGCAATTTCCTTGTGTTTATGAGAAGAGTAGGCTTGAAATTCCTATGGCTCACAATGTGTGATGAGTTTGTGTAATAAAGAACAGAGGCTGCTAATCCTAAAATGCCTCAATGCATGGATGGGTATAGGACACCAAAAATCCTCTTAACGAGTAAATAAGGTACAATTAGGGATGGGCAAAGAAGATATTTCAAATTTTTCAATATCTAGAGCGTAGCAGTCATTCCAGCTATCCAGGTTGTGATGCTACGATTTAGATGCCAATTTAGCCAGCCACAAACATACATGAAATACAACTAGCTTTTGAAAGCAGTTGAGACATGCTCTCAACTGCTCCATCATGATAGCACCACTATAAGCCAGTACTAATAACTATGAGAGTTATGAGTTCTTTATTTTTTTTTTCAGTTTTATCCTTGTGATAAAAAGTTGAATGGGTACTAATAAAAGCAAATAGATAACATGGAAAAATACCCCAAATTGTACCTAATTTCAGACCAACAGAACAAGAATATTCAGGAGATGGGTCAGCAGACGGACAATGGGTGGGAGTGGAACTTTAAATGGAGAAGACACTTGTTTGACAGAGAGCTTGAAATGGCAGATTGCTTCCTTAATGATGTTGCTGGCAGCTGTATTCAGATCCACAAAAAAGATGAGTGGATCTGGAAAACAGAACCTAGTGGACAATATTCGGTAAGAAGCGCCTATAATATGCTCAAAGGAGTGGATGTTGAGGAGGATAATGTGTGGATGTTTGAGGAGTTATGGAAGATACGAGTCCCAACTAAAATTACTATTTTTGCATGGAGGTTATTAAAGGAGAGACTACAAACAAAGACAAGCTTGAGGAGGAGAAGGGTGGCAATTAGTGACACATTATGCCCATTCTGTGGGAATTCAGAGGAGAACGAAGCACATGTATTTTTTATATGTGATAGAATACTTCCTTTATGGTGGAAATCTATGACATGGGTCAACATTCATGGAGCTTTTCCGCAGAAACCGTGGCAGCACTTTTCCCAGCACGCGTTCTGTTTGCCTAACAGAATTCGTGTTAACAGATGGAGAAGTTGGTGGTTGGCCCTCACATGGACAGTGTGGCAACACCGGAATAAAATCATCTTCTCAAATGAAACTTTTGATGGTAACAAGTTAATGGAGGATGCTATTTTTACACTGTGGACATGGCTGAAGAGCTTTGAGAAGGACTTTGCTTTCACCTACAGCTATTGGTCGTCTAACATAGCATCAGGATTTGTCTTTTCAGGGGGGTAGAAATCATAGACAGTGGGAGCAGTAGATCTTTGTAATACCTAGCTATGGTTCCTTGCGAGACTGACCTCAGTCTGAGCCTGGAACCATGTTGCTGGCAAGTCAATCTAATTACATGTACTGTTTTGTACCTCTGGTACTCACAATATATATAAATATAATTTATCTTTGCTGATCAAAAAAAAAAAAAAAGCAAATAGATAACTACATGGATGCCCATACACGTATTTAACCATTTCTATTAGCTTGACTATTTTAGAAGCAAATTTGATGAGTTTCAATGTGGTCTCAACAATCATAAGCATAGGAATAAGGTTATTTTCATGAATGCTCCATTCAATGGCAGTAAGTTGCTGGAAGATGCACTGTTTTTGGCATGGACATGGTTCAGAGCAATGGAGCAAAACTTTACAATCCATTTCAACTATTGGTCTAGCAATCTACCAGCTGGTTTTCTGTAAACTAGGGTGACACCAGCTGTGGTTTTGTAATTTTTGTCGCTTATTAGTAGGCTAGTAAGCTCCTATCAGTCTGTATTCAGCCTGATTTGAGGATTTACTAGCCTTACTTACATACTCTTGTATCTATAGTACCTCTGATACTCCCTCATATATCAATATATATTAATTTTGCTGACCAAAAAAAAAAAATAATCACATTTCTCAGCATTTTAAATATATTCAAGCTGGAACCACGCATTCACATTCCTAAACAATGATCAAATTAAGGTATGTTTAGAAGAGCTTATTTAAAGTTTACTTGGGCTTATCTGCCCTTCTCTAAGTGTTTGCAAAAACTTATGAAAATAGCTTATGATATGTCCATAAGTTGTTTTCAACTTATTTCAATAAGCATTCTAGGATAAATGATGAAAACAACTTATATCTAATGTGAAAATAGTTTAAACTGATTTCTTCAATTATAAAAATAGATTATATGATATCTAAGTGCTTATACAATAATAGACAGACTCAAGTTTAAAAGAGAAAGAAAAAACCAGCATGTATGAGGAAGAAGTTTGCTAAACATGTATGGCGCATTTGGCTAAAATGTAGTGCTTAGTACAATCTCAAATACATTGTCATTTTTTAAGGTGTTCACAGTAGATGCACTAGAGAAAATTTAATAATACAAGTGATAATGTAAAAAGTTACTCCCAGGATATATCAATTGACCTGCTTTAATTACTTGTACAGATGACTTGTAAGTTTTAATGGGTGGTTTATAAAGTACAGAAACAATAATAGACAGACTCAAGTTTAAAAGAGAAATAAAAAAACCAGCATGTATGAGGAAGAAGTTTGCTAAACATGTATGGCGCATTTGGCTAAAATGTAGTGCTTAGTACAATCTCAAATACATTGTCATTTTTTAAGGTGTTCACAGTAGATGCACCAGAGAAAATTTAATAATACAAGTGATAATGTAAAAAGTTACTCCCAGGATATATCAATTGACCCGCTTTAATTACTTGTACAGATGACTTGTAAGTTTTAATGGGTGGTTTATAAAGTACAGAAACAAAATTCTTGCTGCAGGGATTACACGAAGAAAGAAAGAAACAAACAAACAAAGTTACAGAGGCATGGCATGAACCAAAATCGATAAGATAACAAGAGAGAGGGAAAAAGGAAAACCTGGTCTGAATTTGACAACAAAGGAAGACTTCAACTACCAAAAGCCAATGCCAGTGAATGGGGAGAGAAGAGTGTACTTATGACTTGGAGATTGAAGTGCGAACAAACCGGGGTTCTTGGTACTGAGGTTTGTCAAGGCATAGGTTCTTGGTACTGATGTTTGATTCTAAAATTTGGGATGCTAGCACTCGGGGTTGGTAATAGGTAAACCGGATTAGGTTGTGCTGTGGGATGTGAGCTGAAAATATAACCCATATGGACAGGCCCATGTCTAACATACATTTTTTTCTTCTTCTCACCCTCTACTTCTTTAGCTTTTTGTAAAATTAGTTTCCATAAATTTTGTTGTTTAATTTTATATAATAGTTTCCGTTAAAGACATTTTTATCAAAAAAAAATAAAGGTGAGGGTGCCAAGATCAAACAAGTATCAATATCATGGGCCTTATGGACATAAGCATAAGCTAAGGGAACTGCTCTATAAAAAACAAATATATATTTAGTCTTATTAGTTATCACAATTTCATAAAGACTACAACTATTAGGACTCTGGTATATCATAAAAAACATAGAAGCAAGATTTTTTAATTTATTACCTAGCATGGTAGTTAATTGTGCGCAATATTGATGCTATTGTACCCGAGCGTCACACATGGCACCCTACTTCTTCTCCAAGCATCATCATATCCCACCTGGGCGTTGTGGTTGGAACGATGTTTTTCACAGTCAAAATGGTGGTCAGAGTGGGGAAATCGTGCTATAATGCAGTTCTGCAATTTCTATTGACTGTTTGCTCTCATGGCTGTACTCAGTGTTAGTGGGTCAAAAAAGAGAGATACTCAATTTACAACCCTAACTCTAAATGACACAATCTTTGTTTTTTGGCTATTTTCACTCTAGTGTTTTATTTCCAATACAAATTTTATTTGGACTTAGACCGTCAGTTTTAAAATTGTTTTTTGGACTGTCAATTTTAACTATTAGACCCTTATTTGTATAACTTTCTTACCTTTTTTACTCAAAATTCAAATTTAGATGCATTATAATCAAGTTTTATTTTCTAATCGAATTTAAATAGAGATATTTTCTAATTATTGTTTAGTATCAAATAAAAATTATTTAAATGATGTGATATTTTTCCTATTTTAATAAATGTTTAAATCTTTTATCATAAAATATATCCTAAAACATTGTAAAATCTGTTAAAGTTTTCCAAATCCTAATATTTAATTAATATATAAAACTAATAGTAAAATATTTATTATAAATAACATTAAAACATGGGTCATCCCACTATAATGTTTTTGGGCCTGACTATTTCACAATGATATGTACCGAACTAATTGTTCTGAAGTTGAAACGGATTCAATGTTATGTGTCATGCTATATATTTTTCTTATCGTAACATATGTGGATCATAAATTGACGTTGGGAAAGTTTTCTAAAAAAGAATTATATTTGAGCTACTAAAGACAATGATATTGGATTTCTAACTCTCAGCTTATATACGGGTGCCAAGTCAAGTTAATAATAAAACAGAAGAGTAAATACAAATGGATATATCATCTCAAGTTTTCATTCTTCAACACCATAATCATTTCACTGACGTCATGCTAAATTTGACAACATCCTTTATACTTACGAGTGAATGTGACGAGAATTCCCCACCCATTTTCTTCCTTTCCCTCTTTTCTCACGGTATCTGAAGTCTAATTTCGTAATCTGATGCCGATAGTATAAACTACCTATTATCACTTCAACAATATGGAAATACAAGCCATTCCATTCAGATATATCAACTACACTACAGACTACAGTGCGTACATTCTCTTGTATTCACTGTTCAAAATCTCTTGGTCTGATGCATGAGACATGGAGAACGATCGACTCTCGGCTCTCAATTTTGTCTCCTCCATCCTGTGCAAAATTACACAATAGCACATGGAGCCAATTGTAGAGAGCATTATCAAGCTTCCAATCACTGTAGCATATATTGCAAGCCATCTGGAGTGTGATCCCACCACGACGTATGTAAGAGAAATGAAGGCAATGGAAATGAAAAGGCAAGCCATCCACATGAGCTTGTTAATGACAAAAACAAGCTGCTTCTTTGTCTTTTGCTCAATCACAACGACAGAAGTTTGAACCACCACTACTGCTAGAGAGATGAACAATGCCATGCTGTCAAACACAAAAAATATTAGGAAAGCTGCATTGTTTGCTATATTTGCTTGCCCAAGTGAAAATCCATGTGTTTTGCCTTCAACGTATTGACCGGGGACTGTGAAGATGGCTGCAAAAGCAACTGTAGCAATAAGAACGGCAACAACAGTAGCAGAGGTTATCACGTTGTTCAAGCCACTAATGTGGAGCTTTTTCAGCTTCTTTGCAATTTTCTGGACCCTCATGCCATTCTGACGTGTCTGCTGGAGTTGGGATTGTACATCATGCTTTATGTCACTGACAGTCTGCTTGAGTTGCTTAGATGCATTTGGAGGTTTCCTTTGATCAGTAGAATTGGCAGCCCCAGCATCCCTCAATACGGAGGGCGAGCCCTGGTGCAGCGGTAAAGTTGTGCCTTGGTGACTTGTTGGTCATGGGTTCGAATCCGGAAACAGCCTCTTTGCATATGCAAGGGTAAGGCTGCGTACAACATCCCTCCCCCATACCTCCGCATAGCGAAGAGCCTCTGGGCAATGGGGTACGAAGTTTTTTTTTTTTTATCAAGAGGAGTCTCTCCAGCCTTGTTTGTAGCATTGATGTTGATACCCTCCATTGATAACAAGCAGCGTACATTCTGCAATTAATAATGACTAGTTTAGGATAGACATTGAAAAAATCACAAAGAGGTCAGATGCTTGAAACTTAGTCTTGGAATCATGCTGCCTGTTCGTAAGTCATAAATTTATATTACATATGTTTCCTTTGAGTTTACATTCTTCCCTTAAGTTTCAATTGTGTGTGCACGCACAAAACTGCCTCCATCAAATTCAATGCTGGTAGATCACGAAGGCAAAACCAGAAAAACAACAATCAGGAGTAATAAAAGCAAGGGGAGTTTGTGTAAATGGAATTTTAACAAAATCACAAAGTTGTCTTATCTTGTGGCTTGGGTGATGCAAGACAAAGGGGGTCAATTATTCACTGGGCTGTTGTTCAGACTTCAGATCACCATAAATGGGATACTTCATGCTACTGTAGCAACGGTGTTTTAATGTGTAAGTGACCGCCAATAGTCATATCCCTTCCTATATATAAACATGTAAAATCATCTGCTTCTTTAGGCATCCACTCTCCTCTCTTTCCCTTACATTCACTTTCATTTGAATACTCTTATTACATGAGGCGGTATGGTATATCCTTTTATATTTTTAACATCAACTGACAAGTTTAAAAGGTTGTAACTGATATAGAAAATCTATTTAAATGTTTTTTTTTTTCAAAATAAAATACTCTCCTAATATACATATGATACATCCTCTTATGCTGCTTTTAATAATAATTGAACGGTTTAACAAGCTGTAACTGAATATCATAAACCAATTTTGAATATATATATATATATATATATATATATATGTAATATGTATGTATATTCAAATTTAAAATACTATCTTCTTAAAATATTTTAGTACCATGTTCATTTATCTTCTTCAAAGTGTCATTATTTCTTTATCTCTTTTCAAATTCTCATTATGTCTTCTCAAATTTCAAATAACAGAAGAATTTTACATTTCTCTCAATTGACTATAAAAAACAGGGTACTGGTAATGTTTTTTTTTAGGTAGGGTAGTGATAATGTTAACTTTAGAGATCATAACATTGTAAATATCTATCAATGTATATAAAGATCTATTCTGTGATTTAAATATGCAAGAGTATAGTTTTAATTATAATTTGAATTTCTTTATGACATAAATATTTGTCCTTATAATCTATATATTGATTATTATTCATTTTAATTATATGATGTTAATAATTTTTTTTAAATAATTAATTACAATCATAAAATTAAGATATTAAAATTGGTCCGTGCAATGCACGAGCTAAAATACTAGTTGTTGAAATATGTGTACCATCAAAACTTGTAGAAAAAGAATGTTGTTAACAATAAATCATGAATGAGTAAATAAATAAAAGGAGAAAAACTCTAGTGATTCTACTGTCTATCATATATAGGAATATGAAGAAGAAAACACGGCTTAAAAGTTGTGGGATAAGTCAAATTTGTAATTGTCATGCCACGGGTGGTTATTTATTTGATTTTGGATAACTTAGGAGGATTGAACTAATTTTTCCTATACATTGTCATAACTCATAACACGACTACTAGGACTTGAAGGAACTAATCAATATACTTGGAATAAGAGGCCAGCATGGTACTTAATATACAGGTGTTAATCAGTAGATGAGTTACAATATCTTCTAGTCAATGTTATTTTCTTATTTCTTATCTTGATGGATCATTACTTGTTAGTTGAGCTTGTGTATAACTTAGTTAATAGTTATTGATCCTGGGGTAGGTTTGTGGTCCTTCAAGGTATGAATAAAACTGAATGATGATTGTCATAAACCAATTAGAGTCGCAACTTTCACACTTGTTTAGAAAATTTTACTCGTCTGCATGCCAGTAGGTGCATGCATCTGAAAACAAACTAATGCTCTACACTACACAAATGTAAATACAGCGCTTTTGGGTTATCTTAGTTTGCTTTCAGAATATCTTATAATTAAAATGTTCAAGAAACAATTTCCGACCAAAAAGCTTTGGAGTTCAAAATAAGTTAATCCAAAGTTCAACCCCAAATAGCAAACTATCGTTATTCTGAATAATACTCAAACTTGAGTTCTTATTTTTTATACATATCACAACATATCACAAGTTGTATCAGTTCCAAATGGCCACTCAGAAATTGAAGATGTTGGAGACATAGGTACAGAGGCTTGACGAGAAGTTATCTCAACATGATCAGCTCAAAGAAAGTAAACAAATATCGTAGTAAACTGTCCTAGCAACTAGGGAAATGAAGCAAACCACCATGTCAGAAGTAGAAATCAACAAAAAGCAAAGTAAAAACTTTCATGGAAGAAGGCCAGAAGCTAGTAAACTCCAATAAAAGGGTGGTGGTGCTAGGATCCAATTCCAACTTCCAAGGTTTGGGACTTGAGTCCCACATTGGGTATGGGAATCTAATGTGAGGTTTATAGGCCTTAGGCTCTCCAAGACACCAACTACAAAAGCTAGCTTTTGTGGCGTGGCTCTCCCAAGGTTCTTATTAGTTGTTGATGGCGCATCTTCAGAATTGAACTCATCTTGGTGGCATTTATGTTCACACATGAAAGAATTTCCCAAGAAGAGAGGGTTGAACCCACTGAATGGCTCCACACATGAAGCAATTCCTTCAATGCAAGGAATACCAATAGATCAAGAAGTGCCTCTAACCACTTTCTTTCACATGGAAGGGGAGGCCAATAAAGGGCCATAGAGGATTGTGTTTAATATGGAGCAACATGAGAAGTATTTGAGAGTGATCTGCTGACAATATTTGGTCCTGGTGGAAAGGATTAAGACAATTCCATCAAATAATTTTACTAATGGGGACACTGCATGGCTACTGGGTACCAAGAGGAGTTCTAAAGGTCGGATAATAGGGTGGTAGCCTGGTAGGATGGTAAAAAAAAAAGCTTTAACTAAAGCCTTGTTGAGGATTCATAAGACAGAGACCATGTAAATTTGGATGCTTAAGCATATACCATGCAGAAAACTATAAAACTAACAAAGATTAGGGTTAGGATTTTATATTTTTTACCGATGGAAGTTTTCCATTAATTTAATGAATGGCCCCTCAAAATGTAAAATTAGTCCATGGAACCCTCAAGTCAAAACCCATAGCTCTGACCTTGAAACTGAGGTCCCCTAATGGGTCCTAGTACATCATTGAGCAAACAAGAAAAAATAAAAGTAACAAGTAAGCTACTGCTCATTTTTGTTTCAAGGTACTAAAAATCAATCTGCAACTGTGATTTCGGCTAAAATGTCAAGGTTTTTGGGGTCTCAATAACCACATTGCACCTGCATCAGCCACATTCGTCTGCAATATCAAGGACCACAATGAAACTGCATCTGCAATTTAAAACCTTTTGTTTTGTTTAGGGGCCAATATGGCCGCTAACAGTCATGCATTAGCCAAAATGTGGCTTACTTCTCTATTTTATGTTAATTTCTAATCCACAAAAACAAGTATCAGATGACAGACAAGGAAGGATGCACATTCATCGCTGAACAGAAATAAAGACTGTCTACATAATTAGTTTATCATGGCTAATAAGCTTTATACAGAACGAATAAGAAAAGAATAAAGAATCACCTGAGTACGGCCCTTCTTTGTGGCAATGTGCAATGCTGTATTTCCTTTATTATCTTCCAGACTCAAAACTGCTGGGTCAGGTTTTACCAATTCCATCAAAATTTCTTCATTTTGCCCTTTCACAGCCATGTGTAGTGCAGTTTGACCTTTCTTATCAGTCCTAAATCCAGTGCTTCAATCCTTGTTTAGTAAAGCTTTCACAACTTCCAAATGCCCCATTCTAGCTGCAGAGTGGAGGACAGTTTTACCATTATTCCTGGCTATTTTAGCAAGGTTAGAATCTGATTCCAGAAGAAGATTAACCACATCAATATGACCTTGAGTCGCAGCTGTGTGTAAAGCAGTTGAGTTGGACAAATCTGTGGTCATGGCCAAGTTGGGAAAGGAGTGCAGTAGTTCTCTCAGCACCTCTGCAAGATTTTTTTTTTTCTTAGTCGGAGATATAAACAGAGAATGGAGTAACAGGCATACTATTTGTGAAAAATATCTTTGGTTCTCCATACCCTGGCTTCTCACCCATGGTAGTTTATCTGAAACTTACACTATCTGAAAGGAAACACAGTAAAACCATTGAAGCCAAATATACAGTAGTAAATAATAAACTATAATCTTAACCAGATCTTCATGTCAATTAACTGAGAAGCCACAATGATACAACTATCTTTCTGCCTTCTCTAACTTCATTTTTTTCCTTCATTTTCAATATGGATAAAGAGGGAGAATTGCACAGGCTGGGGTGAGGATGGAGGGAAGGATAGAATAATTCCTGGACACTGATTGTTTCTTTAACTAGGAAACACAAATGAAAAACAACTTTCTTAAACAAGTCAAATGTTGACAAATCCAACTTGCTGCTTACTCATACAAATTTATGGAAAAAGACTGAAAGAACAGTATGGATTTTGGGTCTTGGTTTACATCTTAATTAACTAAGAAGCAATAAGTGAGATATCACACCCAGGCACAATCTTTTTAGGGTACTAAGCTCCATTCATTTACATAGTAAAATTGTTCACAAAATCAAAAACAAAGGAAAGAAAAGAAAAAATTATAGGGACCTTAGGCCCAAACATAATGCCATGTTGTATCTTACCAAGATGGCCCTGCTTTGCAGCAATATGGAATGGATCATAGCCATTTTTGGCTGCAATAGAAACAGTTTGCAGGTCCAAGTACTTCAGTATCTCACGAATAACCAAAGCATGTCCGTTCGCTGAAGCAACATAAAGAGGGGTCTCCCCCTCTAGGTTCTGCTTTGCCAACAAATCTTTTGTCTCATAATTAGAATAGTTTTGAATTATCTCTTTCACTCTACTCAAGTTCCCTGCCCGAGCTGCTAAATGAATTGATAAGTCACCACGTTTCCCAGGTGATTCCTTGTTATTAATAAGACATTACATATCCGTGACATTAATGAGAGAGACTATTTTTAATATTCAGGAATGAAGCCCATTTTCTTTATCTCCTTCCATATTTTGGAAATCATACGGTAGATTGCATCTCTTTGCGGGTGAAGAGCATCCTCAACCCCAAAAATATGGACATTGTTCTTGATTTGAACCCAACTGAATCCTTGTTCTTTCTTTACTGCTTTGTCCTTCATTGACTTCCTAACCTTAGCAGCATCCTCCCATTTACCACAGGCTGAAAGTGTATTAGCAAGCGCTGAGTAAGCCCCACTATTATTGGGATCAATAAGAAGCAATTTTTCAGCAGCCACTTTAGCCAAATCAACATATTTATGAACCCTACACGAAGACAAAAACGAACCCCAAGCTACAACATCTGGTTCAATAGGCATAAAAACTTCGTACCCCATTGCCCTGAGGCTCTTCGCTATGCGAAGGTATGGGGGAGGGATGTTGTACGCAGCCTTACCCTTGCATATGCAAAAAGGCTGTTTCCGGATTCGAACCCATGACCAACAAGTCACCAAGGCACAACTTTACCGCTGCACCAGGGCTCGCCCTCAATAGGCATATTTCTAATAAAATTATATGCTTCTTCAAGCAATCCAGCACGTCCAAGCAGGTCAATCATGCATGCATAGTGGCTAGAAGTGGGTTCAATGTTATGAACATTTTTCATCAAATTAAAGTAACTTTTACCCTGTTCTACCAATCCCACATGCGTGCAAGCAGACAACACACCAACATAAGTAATGTGATCAGGCTTTAGGTTAATTCTCAGCATCTTTTCAAACAGTTCTATGGCCTCATTTCCAAGACCATGTTGAGCTAGAGCTAAAATCATGGAAGTCCAAGTCAATGTATCCCTGTAGGAGCATATGTGATTGAATATTTTTCTAGCATCTTTGATGCTACCAGATCTAGAGTACATGGTAATCAAAGCATTACCCACAGAAACTGATGATACTTTGTAATGGCTAGTGGAGCACGTGCGGGGCATGAGAGCAAGGATGATGAGTCACGCATAGTGGAAGGCATGAATAACAAACTTCCGGATGATGCGGAATTGGGACGTGGAAAGAGAGTGAGGAGGCCAAGCTGGAAGCTAATAGAATGAGGGGAATAAATAGAGCAATAGTGGAATGTAGTAGGCATGAGGTATGATGTATGAATTTGCTCCTTCTCCCTGATTATTCTCTCTACTCTGATACTTCTTTTCCTGCAATTTCTTCTTGTACTTTACTCTGAATTTTTACACTGAAAACTTAGAGTTAGTTATCATCAATAAAGTGCAACTTTCCCTTGTCCATTTTACTGTTACATTCATTACATTGGTGCTTTCATCTCATCATGGCAGACAACACACGCATGAAAGAGATCTATGCAGAATTGAAAAAAATGCTGATGCCATTACGCGTGTCAGTGAGGACTTCCATCGTCAGATCGAGCGTTTGGAAGGTGCTAACCACGCTCATATGGAAAGGATGGAAGCGATTCAGATAGCAAATGAGTCACAGATTACACAGCTCAATTCTGCTATGACGCAAATCCTGCAACGACTACAATCCATTCCGGTGTCTTCCCATGGTGCATCGAACTCAAACAAAGAACAAACGAGGACTCCTTTTCAGGTGAGATCTGTCAAACTGGATTTTCCTCGATTTGATGGAAATAACGTAATGGACTGGATATTTAAGGCAGAATAGTTTTTCGATTACTATGCTACTCCTGATGCTGATAGATTACTCATAGCGTCTGTGCACTTAGATCATGATGTGGTACCTTGGTATCAAATGATGCAAAAAACTGATCCATTGCTGTCATGGCAAGCTCTTACTCGAGCTCTAGAACTTGATTTTGGCCCATCCGCTTATGACTGTCCTCGAGCTACCTTGTTCAAACTAGCTCAGTCTGCATCTGTGAATGAATTTTATATACAATTTACTGCGTTAATGAATAGAGTCGATGGTTTAAGCCCAGCAGCTATTCTTGATTGCTTTATTAGTGGCTTGCAAGATGAAATTAGAAGGGATGTGAAAGCCATGGAACCTAGGACCCTGAGCAAAGCAGTGGCCTTAGCCAAATTATTTGAAGAAAAATATATAGCCAACAAAAAACCTAACCAAATGACCAACTTAGCCAGAAATTATAGCCAAAACACTTCATTCAACCACAAAAACAACCAAAATTCCCAAAAATTTGATCACACCACTAAGCCCAACCTTCCACCTCTCTTACCCACTCCTCAGATCAAACCTTTTAACCCTAGAAACCAAAACATCAAAAAAATCTCTCCAGCAGAAATCCAGCTGAGAAGGGAGAAAAACTTGTGCTATTTCTGTGATGAAAAGTTTTCTCCAGCTCACAAATGTCCCAACAGACAAGTCATGTTGCTCCAGCTTGAGGATGATGAAGAGCTACAGTCAGATCAAAACCAGGCAACTATAGAGGAAGGTGAAGAAGGAAGTAATGAAACTGAAACTCACCACCTGTCACTCAATGCTATGAAAGGGTCTAATGGAGTTGGCACCATTAGATTTACAGGCCAGGTGGGTAGTATAAGGGTCAAGATTTTAGTGGATGGAGGCAGCTCGGATAACTTCATTCAACCAAGAGTAGCTCAAGTGTTGAAGCTTCCAATTGAGCCAGCTCCCAACCTCAGAGTATTGGTTGGCAATGGTCAGACGTTACAGGCAGAGGGTATGATTCAGCAATTACCCTTACATATTCAGGGTCAAGAAGTTAAAGTACCTGTGTATCTATTACAAATTTCTGGTGCGGATGTGATCTTAGGATCAACTTGGTTAGCAACATTGGGCCCTCATGTTGCTGATTATGCAGCATTGACTCTTAAATTCTTTCAAAATGGTCATTTCATTACCCTGCAAGGGGAAGGTACTATGGAACCCAGTCCAGCCCAATTTCATCATTTCAGAAGATTGCATAACACTGATGCAATAGAAGAATGTTTTGCAATTCAATGGTTACAAAATGAAGTACCTGGAGATACATTGCTGGAGTTACCTACAGATATGGACCCTGAAATTGCCATATTACTACACACTTATGCTCAAGTGTTCAAAGTGCCTTCTTCACTACCACCCCCAAGAGAACAGGATCATGCCATTCCACTGAAGCAAGGATCAGAGCCTGTTAAGGTGAGACCTTACAGATATCCACACACACAGAAAGAACAAATAGAAAAAATGGTTCAAGAAATGCTTGATCAAGGCATCATACAACCAAGTACCAGCCCTTTCTCTTCACCAATTCTGTTGGTCAAAAAGAAAGATGGGAGTTGGAGATTTTGTACTGACTATAGGGCTCTCAATGCCATTACTGTGAAAGACAGTTTTCCCATGCCAACAGTGGATGAATTACTTGATGAGTTATATGGAGCCCAATATTTTTCTAAGCTGGATTTGAGGTCAGGTTACCATCAGATTATGGTAAAACCTGAGGACAGAGCCAAAACTGCCTTCAGAACCCACCATGGCCATTATGAATGGTTGGTAATGCCATTTGGGCTCACTAATGCACCAGCCACTTTCCAATCTCTGATGAATAAGGTATTTCAGTCTGCCTTAAGGAAGTTTGTGTTAGTATTCTTTGATGATATTTTGGTATTTAGCTCTTCTTGGCATGATCATCTCAAACACTTAGAGGCAGTGTTACAAATATTACAACAACATCAATTGTATGCCAGATTGTCAAAATGTTCTTTTGGAGCTTCAGAGGTTGATTACTTGGGACACCAGGTATCAGGCAAGGGTGTGTCCATGGAAAGCACTAAAGTCCAGGCAGTTTTGGAGTGGCCTCCTCCTACCAATGTCAAACAATTGAGAGGGTTTCTTGGCTTGACAGGATACTATAGAAGATTCATCAAAGCCTATGCCCACATTGCTGCACCTTTAACAGATTTGTTAAAGAAAGATAATTTTGTGTGGAATTCTGAAGCAGAAGCAGCTTTCCTTAAGCTCAAAAATGCCATGACTATAGCACCAGTGCTAGCCTTACCTGATTTTACACAACCATTCATTTTGGAGACTGATGCATCGGGAATTGGAGTAGGAGCAGTGTTGGGTCAGAATGGTCATCCTATAGCATATTTTTCAAAAAAATTAGCACCTCGAATGCAAAAGCAATCTGCTTACACCAGGGAATTGCTAGCCATTACAGAAGCATTGGCTAAGTTCAGACACTACTTATTAGGCAATAAGTTTATCATTAGAACAGATCAGAGAAGCTTGAAAAGCTTGATGGATCAGTCTCTTCAAACCCCTGAACAACAAGCATGGTTACACAAATTTTTGGGGTATGATTTCAAAATTGAATACAAGCCTGGTAGAGATAATCAAGCAGCTGATGCCTTATCCAGAATGTTCCTGTTAGCCTGGTCTGAGCCCCATTCGCTGTTCCTAGAAGAGCTAAGAAGTAAACTAACTGCAAATCCTCACCTCAAGCAGTTAATGGAGGATTACAGGTCCTCTAATGAAGCCAGTCATTATGCAGTAAGAGAAGGGTTATTGTATTGGAAAGACAGACTAGTCATTCCAGTGGAAGAAGAGATGGTTCAAAGAATTTTGCAAGAGTACCATAGTTCACCCATTGGTGGCCATGCGGGGATTACAAGAACACTAGCAAGATTGAAGGCTCAATTTTACTGGCCCAAGATGCAGGAACATGTCAAAGAGTATGTACAGAATTGTGTGATTTGTCAACAAGCAAAAGTGAGTAACACACTGCCCTCAGGACTACTGCAGCCTTTGCCCATTCCACAGCAAGTTTGGGAAGATGTAGCTATGGATTTTATCACAGGTTTGCCTAGTGTTAATGGTTATTCTGTCATTATGGTGGTAGTGGATAGACTCACTAAATATGCTCACTTCCTACCTCTAAAAGCTGATTACAGTAGTAAGTCAGTTGCTGAAACTTTCATGAACAATATAGTGAAGCTGCACGGCATTCCAAAATCCATCGTGTCTGATAGAGATAGAGTTTTCACTAGTTCTTTTAGGCAGAATTTATTCAAATTACAAGGCACTACACTAGCTATGTCATCAGCATATCACCCACAAACAGATGGGCAATCTGAAATTCTGAACAAATGCCTGGAGATGTATCTTAGGTGTTTTACTTATGAGAATCCCAAAGGATGGGTCAAAGCTCTACCATGGTCAGAATTCTGGTATAACACTGCATTCCACACTAGCTTGGGATTGACTCCGTTCAAAGCATTATATGGAAGAGAGCCTCCTACACTTACCAGACAGCCTTGTACTACTTTAGATCCGGTGGAGTTAAGAGAACAATTGATCAACAGAGATAACTTGTTAGCTAAGCTCAAGAACAATCTGGCCAGAGCACAACAAGTCATGAAGACGCAAGCTGACAAGAAGAGACAAGAAGTATCTATGAAGGTGGGTGATCACGTATTGGTTAAGCTGCAACCATATAGACAGCATTCTGCTGTGTTGAGAAAGAATCAGAAGCTAGCTATGAAATATTTTGGTCCTTTCAAAATCATAGCCAAAATAGGCACAGTTGCTTATAAACTGGAGTTGCCAGACACAGCAAGAATTCATCCAGTTTTTCATGTGTCTCAGCTCAAGTTGTTCAAAGGAAATTCTTCAGAACCTTACCTGCCATTGCCCTTGACAGTTACTGAAATGGGGCCAGTAATGCAACCAGTGCAGATACTTGCAAATCGCAAATTATTAAGGGGCACAACTCAAATTGATCAGATACTGGTGCAGTGGGAGAACGGGGTGCAGGAAGAAGCAACCTGGGAAGACATTGAGGACATTAAGGCAAGCTATCCTACTTTCAACCTTGAGGACAAGGTTGATTTTAAAGGGGAAGGTAATGTAACGGCTAGTGGAGCACGTGCGGGGCATGAGAGCAAGGATGATGAGTCACGCATAGTGGAAGGCATGAATAACAAACTTCCGGATGATGCGGAATTGGGACGTGGAAAGAGAGTGAGGAGGCCAAGCTGGAAGCTAACAGAATGAGGGGAATAAATAGAGCAATAGTGGAATGTAGTAGGCATGAGGTATGATGTATGAATTTGCTCCTTCTCCCTGATTATTCTCTCTACTCTGATACTTCTTTTCCTGCAATTTCTTCTTGTACTTTACTCTGAATTTTTACACTGAAAACTCAGAGTTAGTTATCATCAATAAAGTGCAACTTTCCCTTGTCCATTTTACTGTTACATTCATTACATACTTCTTCCAATCTAATGGCAACTGCATGAAGCTGCTTACCATGATCCAGAGAAGCCAAACTTGAAATGACACTTAATATCGCTGCCAGGGTATAGTTGTTTGGCTTTGGACCTTCTCTAATCATTAACCTAAACAGCACCAAAGCATCACTAATTAAGCCATTCTGTGCATAACCAACAATCACGGCAATCCAGGCAACTACATCACGGTGCTTCAATGAATCAAATATCGCTCTTGCAGGGTCTATATCCCCAATTTTGAAATAGCCATCCAACAGTGACGTGAATGCTATAACATTAAGACTTGGAGTAC
Organism: Glycine soja; assembly: GCF_004193775.1. Classification (NCBI taxonomy): domain Eukaryota; kingdom Viridiplantae; phylum Streptophyta; class Magnoliopsida; order Fabales; family Fabaceae; genus Glycine; species Glycine soja. Next base: position 44,371 of record NC_041004.1, read on the forward strand.
TGGTTATTTCTACAATCCTATGAGCAACTTCAACAGCACCCAATTTCGCATACATTGAGATCAGGGCATTCCCCACTGCCCCAGCGATGTCAACATCGGCTCTTACAATATGTGCATGGATTTGTTTCCCAAGTTTCAAGCTTTCACGATTGGCACAAGCTGACAGAACACTTCCCAAGGTGAACTTATCCGGCTTCAAAGACGAACTCTTGAGCATAAAAGAAAATGTTTCCAAGGCTTTGATGTCATACCCCTGATGACAGTACCCAGTGATGATGGAATTCCAAGAGACAATATCTGGGTCAGTCATTTGATCAAAGAGTGCAAGTGCAAGGTCAAATTGACAAAACTGCATATGCATAGAAACATAGTATTCCAAGTTGATGTATCCTTCAGCCTCATCCGGTCAAAAACAACCTTTGCCATAACAGAATCACCACACTTTGCATACATGTTAAGCAGTGAGTTTGCCACGGGAACAACCCCGGATTGCCCCAGTTTTACGACAAAGGAATGAACCTTCTTTCCAACATCCAGAGCCTGAGCTGCAGCACATGAGGCAAGAACATTGGTAAACGTTAACTGGGTCGGCGAAATTCCAGAGGAAACCATTCGGAGAAACGCGTGAACAGCGCTTTTGAAAAGACCCAAGTGGTTATACCCCACTATCATGGTGGTCCAGGACACAGAATCTGGTTGGGGAATTTCATTAAACACTCGTCGCGCGGAGTCCAAGTTGCCAGCCTTGGCATGCGCGGAGAGAATGGAGTTCCATGAGAAGGAGGTCTTAAGGGGCATTTCATCGAACAGGCGATGGGCGTCGGAGGAGGAGCCGGTTTTGACGTAGAGGTTGAGGAGGTTGTTTGTGAGGAAGCCGCCGCGGTAGCAAAGGCCGTGTTTGATGATTCGAGCGTGAATGCATCTTCCGATGAATGGGTCTCGTGATTTGATTGCAGATTGGAGAAGGTACACGCATGCATCGGAATGGGAGGGACGGTTTGGGGTTGGTGTTAGCATCAACACAAGCACGGCGCAGTGTCTGTTCACTCTGTTGTAATCTCGTACTCGTAGTTAACAGAATTGCATAACTAAAACGTTTCGCTTCTATTCTTAGCCCGGTACCGAGGAGAGGCTGGATCGACATGAAATGAAAGAGATTAAGAAGGGAAGGCGGAAGCTAAGGCATTAGGATAGGAATGACAAGGATAAGAACTAGACAGCTTCACTCCTGGCTTTTCAACTAACTGGCCAGGAGAGTTTACTTATGACTTCCTTAGGACTGCAATAGGGCTTGCTTAGTCACCTCCTTAACTCATAGAATGCTTGAAAACTATCTTAACAGATCTGATTGTCACTTCATGAATTGCTTTCCAAAACCAAAACAGGATAACTCAAAAGTCCCTTGTCCTACTTTGCTTCACAGGTGAGACCAGGAATAACAGATGCCGGAATGAGAAAACTATAGGACTAAGGAGTCTTTTACTAAAATTTAAAATTACACCAACTAAACCTTAAATTCAAGGATTAATTAAGTTTTAGTTCATTAAAGAATTTGTCATTATTAAAAATAGTTTCTCTCATTAATGTCACGGATATGTAATGTTTATGTCGCAATTTGTTTTTAAAATAAATAATTACTTAGTGAAATTCAAATTTTACTAAAACTTGTCATATAAAATAACATACACATTGTTGGTTCTTTGACGAGGATAATTGTTTCATTGAGTTCTTTTCATTGAAATCATAAAAAATAATAAGGAATTTAGTTTCAGGGTCAACGTTTGTTCAAACACTATGCATGTTCTGACTTGAGTGTGCTCTTGAATTGGTTATACACATTTGTCATAACTAACCCACTTGCAATAGAGCTTCTAATGATCCTTATACACATTTGGCATAACTAACTCACTTGCAATAAAGCTTCTAATGATCCTTAAATCATGTGTAACGTCTCATATTTCCTTATTCTGAATAGTTCCTCTTCTCTAGTCCTACTTTTGATTGCAAAATCTGTCATGAAAAGCTTCCATTATAGACCTATGCTTCACTCTTGCACCATGCTTCTAAATATGTCTTGTCCAAACTAAGAACACTTAAAAGAAACATTAGTAACTAAGTTCAATCACTTGCCGTTTTGCTTCACAATGGTTTATAATCATTAAAATATTAGCTTCCTAAGGGAATTTGTCTTAACACTATCTCTTTCCGTCTATCATGTTTTATTTATCTCTAATCTGAATTTTAATTTTTAAGACTTAAATATGTTTTTGGTCTTAATAATTTATTTAAACTTTTTGGTATCTAATATTTTTTTTGTTGCTTTTGATCCCTAAAGTGCTATCTAAATTGTTTCATTTTAATTTTTAAAGCACTATCTAAAAAAACTTTAGGGAAAAAAATTCAAACAATTATCAGGGACAAAATATATTTAAATCTAAGCATTTTTTAAAAGAAATTATTTATTGTTAAAAATAATCTTATAATAATTTAAATTATTTATTGTAAATCCAAAAATACAGTTTATATATACAAACATTTATTTATTATAAACTTTAATTATATAAAAACAAAATTTTATTTATATGAATAAAAAGGTTTCATTCTATACTTGGACATGGCACATTCAACCATTCACATAAAAAAAAATGAAACAAAAAACTAGCAAATTGTAATTGCCTAAAGTTAGCATATCAGCAGAAGTCTGTACTGCTTGATATACATATAAATCTTCTGGTGCAGGGGTACCATCAAATAATTGAGTTGGACAGTGAAACTGTGTATATGTACAAGTTCATATAGATAACAAAAAAGTATGAATTCGTTTGAGAAAATGTAGCAGCTAAGAAGTATGCATGTAGGAACAGAGAGACATGTAAATCTCATTGTTTTTCTCCAGGAGTCAATGCTACTGATTTGCACATGGGGCAGACATTTTTCTCAAGTAACCATCTCCTAAAACAATCTGCGTGATATTCGTGCTCGCATCGAAGAATTCCAATATTCTCTTTGTTCTTATATTCTTCCTGTGAAAAACATACACAAGCATTCCAATTAATAGGGGAAAGAGAAATGTGCTTTAATACATCAAACTTGAATGAATAAGCCCTCTTCTAGTACCTCAAAGTCAAATGAAAAATTATCCCAAAAAGTATGGCATTTGATGGATCAATGACAAAAATGAAGTATTGAAAGAAACATGATGCTTAAATTCACACCAGGCATATTATGCAGAGATCAGTTTCCTGTTCCTTATAAGCTGCCTCCTCCAAGTTAGTTGCATTAGTAGGTAGTATATAAGTTTTGGTCTTCATTTGACTAGTAATTGTTTTCTCTGATAAACCCGATTTTGCATTGCCAATCTGCTCACCTAATTCAAGAAGCTCCTGTTGTCCAATTCCAAAGAGTTAACAAATTAAAGTTTTCCATAGTCATTAAGTATCCTAGACTTCATATCAAATCCACATTTAACAAAATACAATATCAGGCTATGCATAGTATACTTGCCTCATAAGACATATCTTCAGTGTCCAAGTGCATATCAGTATGATGGTCAACCAGTAAAGCAACATCCTGCATAAGATAAGACAATCAATATATGTATTTTTTAAAATACAATAAAATATAGTAAACCTAGGATTCTATCATGAAGTCCTATGGACTATGAAGTACCAAAAGCAGTACAAAGAGAAATAAGAAATATTACATCACCAGGAAAAAAGACCGCAGGAGGAAGATTTTGATGTATAAGAGTTATCATCTCGTGCAAGTTGCCTCTATGAGACAGGTGTATGCGAGCACCTGCAAATGGTGCAAAGCCAGGACGCCTAGCACCCATCTCAAACGCATCATGCATGAGGATTGAAAAACCGTGTGAAGGATTTGTTGGAACTCTATACGAAGGTGCAGTTAGGGGAGGATGAATGTTGAAGGAGTGACCTCTGATCAATTGTGCAGGCTGTACTTGATGATGAAAGCTATGGTACTGTGGAGGATGATGGGGAAATCTGTGGCCACTTCTGCTGCCAGTTGTATCATGATATCTCTGTGGACCAATTCTTGCATTCTCTGATGAACTTCCATTAGCACTGAAAGCTGGAGAATAGTGGCAACAGTCAGAAATACCAAATCTATTCACCATGAAAGAAAATGACTACACTGTTTGGCTCTAGAGTCAACACTGTGAGAGGCAGACTATAGAAGGAAGAATAAACCAGCTATAGATTTATACATAAGAAAACAAGACTTTTGACAGAATGCAATTTGAATGTAACTACATTTACAGTTAGTATAGGTATATACTGGTTTACAGTTAGTAGTTAGTTCTGTTAGTGTATGAGTGCTTAATAGTTTAGTTCATTCACGTTATAAATACATGCAGTACTTACTATCATACCATATTTTATTCAATCAATTACAGAATCGGTTTATTCCTCTAATTAATCATACTACAAAATATGCATAAAGACCATTCCTTCTTGATTGCCTTTTTCTAATTTTCCAGAATACTATACCCCTGAACCCATAAGACCTGGAAAATAAACACCCTCTTGTTCAAAATTAATCATACTACAACATCGTCAAAATGATTCTTGTATTAAATTTAAGGTAAATCATTAAAAAAAACAAATTTTACATAAAATCAGGAAACCCAAGATTAAAAAAAAAATACAAAATTTATGAACCAACTAGTGAAAGAAACTGTGGCAAGAACCAGAATTGAAGAAAGAGGAAGTAGCAGGGAGAACAAGTAGCCTTGGAACGGTGACATTTTAATTTTCATATATAATCCTTGAAACAGTGATGTAAATTTGTGCGATTAGTTATACAATTATGCATGGTATAAATTGTCAATTTTGTAATAAATATAATTTTTTCTTAATTTACATAATTGTAATCTTACTTATCGTGTGTACATTTATGTGAATTTTGTATTGATTTTATCACATTAATAGTAATGATATTCTATGGATATATTGTTGTTAGTGTGATTTTTTGTTTCATAATTTACTTCCTTTGGTTATATAAATTAATTTTTTGGTATCCTAGGGGCAATAGGATCTTGGTAATATGAGTTATAGTACATTGTATTGTTGTCTCATTTGCTTTTGCTTATGGACTCTTTTTTCACCGAACTTTGCTTTAAGTCACATAATGTTAAGTGATATTCAATTTTCCTCCCTAATTCTAAACCCCACATTTACCTGTAAAGGATAGGATCACATTTACCTGTAATCATATGTTAACGGCTCTCCAGCTTCTATCGAACAAGCAGCAAATACACCCACACGTCTTTCACCATCAACTTGCCTAGAAGAAACCACATGAATTTAGACCTAAATATAAAAGGGAAATTGCCACTAAATAGACAAAAATAGACTATTTTGATAATAAGCAAGAGCTTCTCATCGAAAAAAATTCTACTAATGATGTTACTTGTTAAGCAAGAGACTATAAACCGCTTCATCAATACAACAGTTAATGGCTTATAATAAAACTTTTTTTCTTTGAGGGGGGCATGGACATGGCTTATAAGCATCATAACTAACAAATTCAGGATTTACTTCTATCATTAGTGCCTAAAATTGATGGATATCATCATCACGTCAAGAATTCTATATTAGCAGCACCACCTGATTCCAAGCTGAGAACAACATGCAATATCAAGAACACGGGTATAAGAAAGATGAATTTTATGCGTAAGCATTAACAAACACATGTAAAAAAGCAGAGAGCATAAAATTCACTTGCGAAGGAAATTTGACAGCCTCATTTCCCTTGATACTTCCTGCTAAAAGCCTAAAACAACTTTCTCTTGATACTATAGGCTCTCGAGCAATTAATTTAAGTTGCACCAACATACCAAATCAACCCCACTACATTTAATACAATTTCGTCCCCCTCCAAAAATAAATTTTGTACCTGCTATGTAAACAAACAGAACATTACTTTTCCATCTTAGTTTGTGAAGCAAAGTAATTATAATGATAATAAAGAGTAACTAAATCTTCAATCTTCATTTAGAATATAGTAGCACAGCTTCATAGAATAGAACACCAATTGACCAACTAATAAAATATAATACTCACAAATCACACAATTCAGCAATATACATGCTATCCTTCCGAGGGTGTTATATGTCCACAGTTGAAGCTGGGACTTTTGTGAGGAAGAACACTTCACTTACTAGCTTGCTTTATTACATTCAAATAACACATATATATACACTATAAGGAGAGAGACAGCTTGACAAGACAAGACACACTGTTGTCTTCTACAACAAGATAAACATAAAAGCTAAACAGAAAATCTACTCAAGAGATACACATAATTATAACACTCTCCCTCAAGCTGGAGCATATAAATCGTATGCACCAAGCTTGAAACATATAAACTGAATCCTAGACCCCTTTAAGGACTTAGTCAAAATATCTGCTGCCTGATTGTTAGAATTAATGAACACAGTGACAATTTCTTTGGACAGTAGCTTCTCCCGAATAAAGTGACAATCAATCTCTATGCGCTTGGTCCTCTCATGGAACACTTGGTTTGAAGCAATGTGAAGAGCAACCTGATTATCACAGTATAACTAGGGGTGGGTAAGCGGGTCGGCCCACCCCGCGTAAGGTCCGTTCTCATAAGCCCGCATTGGCAGCGGACTGAGCCAATCCGCCCCGCTTCTTACACGGACCAAATAAATTGGTCCACCCCCGCCCCACGGACCCCATGGGTCAAACGGACTAATCCGTGGGCCTAGTTTTAACAGAATTTCAATTTCAATAAAAATATAATACAATCAAATTAAGTTCAATATAAATGTAAATAAAATCTCAACAATTAGTCAATTACATCAATAAAATAAATAATATCTTAACAAAAAGCAATAAATCTAAAATATAAAATTTAAACATCTCCAACAACAAATGATTTCATATTTGAAGTAGCTTGAGCCTTCTCCTTCTTCACATCTTCATCTTCTTTTCCTAAAACTCAAAATAATAATAAATATTAGAATAAAGTCAAGTTAAGTGATTAAAAGACAATAATTATTACACATTATTTACCTTGCATATCAAACCCTAGTAACCAATTTCTAGTACATATCAAGGCTTGTACGTTGTCAACAAGAAGCCTAGTTCGATATTTGTTAAGCACCCGTGAGACAATACTAAATGCTGATTCGGAAGCCACCGTTGTAATTTTGATGCTTAAGAGTACAACAATAATGAATCAGCTCCAACAAAAATAGGATAAAAACAAATTCTAGAGAAAGAAGAGATGTACTTTGCGTGGTGGCACGGTGATGGGCCAAGGCTGTGTCGCTGTGGTGTGTCGCGTGACTGCGTGAGTGTGAGTCGCGTTTTGTTTTTTTTGTAAGGGAAAGAGTCGTATAACTTGCACACGTGCGTAACTGTGTGGTTGACCTACTGCAGTGATAATTGCAAAATATGATATGAGCTATTTTACATAATAAAAATATAGTGAAATATCTTTAAAAATATTTATTTAACAATTACTTTTGGCTTAAATGATAAGAATTGATATTTTTATTATTTGTGGCTTGCAGATGTGAAAGGAATAGATTAAAAGAGAAAAAGATCGAGAAAATATCAAAAAAGAAGATTTTTAGCATGTTATCACTTATCTTTTTTTATCTTAATCTTTTATTTCTGTTATCTTTTACTTTTCTTATCTTATCTTTTTTTTTATCTTTATCATCTTTTAATTTAAATATTTTTTTATCATTAAATCTTTATCTTATCTAATATATTTCTTTATATGTTATTTTAAAAGAAAAGTTTAAAGTGAAAAAGAGAAAATCAAACCTAATGTAATTGGGTCAGGGTCACACAAATCAAATAGTTGTTTTCATTTCATTTTAAACTTCACAAAAATCAAGGTCGAAAACTAGAAAAGGGTGCATCCCTTAAAAGTGAGTGTAAAAAGTGGTTTCTATTATTTTTAGAAATCGCAAAAAAGAACAAGGCCCAACATGAAGAAGGTGCATGTGTGAATTAAATGTTGCAAATAGTTGTTTCTATTTTATGTTGCAAAATTGTTGGGCCTAACCTATTTTTTTGAAGTCCGAAATAAAATAAAACCAATGCTTATACCCCTACTATATATACACACCATTGCCACTTAGGAAAGTGACTAGGTCGGCCATGTCAGGACTTCGTCAGTGTTGACTTAGTCTAAGTTAACCCTAATTTGTCAAATAACCCCAAAGTCTAATTGGTCAAATAACACTAAACCCTAATAGTTGAGTACCAATAAACCCTAATTTTTCAAGTAACCATAAAGTCTAATTTGTCAAACACCACTACATCCTAATTAGTCAAGTAATCATAAACCCTAATTCGTCAAATAATCATAAACCCTAATTGGTCAAGTAACACTAAACTCTAATTACTCAAGTATACATAAACCCTAATTAGTCAAATACATGTAAACCCTAATATGTCAAGTAACAATAAACACTAATTTGTCAAATAACCCTAAACCATAATTAATCAAGTAACTCTAAATTGTCAAATAACCCTAAATCCTAATTGGTTAAGTAACACTAAACCTTAATTTTTCAAATACCCATAAACCCTAATTAGTCAAGTAACCCTAATTTGTCAAATAACCCAAAACCCTAATTACTCAACTACCCATAAACCTTCATTAGTCAAATACCCCTAAACCCGAATTTGTCAAGTAACCCTAAACCCTTATTTGTCAAATATCCCTAAACCCAATTAGTTAAGCAACCATATTTTTTCAAATAACCATAAACCCTAATTGGTCAAGTAACACTAAACCCTAATTACTGAACTACACATAAACGCTCATTTGTCAAATACCCCTAAACCCTAAACACTAAGTTGTGAAATACCCATAAACCCTAATTAGTGAAGTATCCATAAACCCTAAGCTTTTAAAATAGTCATAAACCCTAATTGGTCAACAAACAGTATACCCTAATTAGTCAAGTACTCATAACCCTAATTAGTGAAATACCCATTAACCCTAATTTGTCAAATACCCTTAAACCCCAACTAGTCTAGTAAACCTAAACCCTGATCTATCAAATACCGTAAAACCCTAATTAGTCATGTAACCATAAACCAAAATTTGTAAAATAACCCAAACCATAATTGGTCAAGTAAAACTAAACCATAATTACTCAACTACCCATAAATCCTCATTACTCAAATACCCCTAAACCCGAGTTTTTCAAGTCACCCTAAACCTTTATTTGTCAAATACCCCTAAACCCAATTAGTCAAGGAACCCTATTTTTTTCAAATAACCCTAAAACCTAATTGGTCAAGTAACACTAAACCCTAATAAGTCGAGTACAATAATTTGTCAAATACCCCTAAAAGCTTATTTGTAATGAAACCCTAAACCATAATTTGTCAAATACCCATTAAACCTCAATCAGTCAAGTAATCCAAAACCTTTTTCTTTCAAATACCTCTAAACCATAACTAGCAAAGTAATCCTAAAGCGTAATTTGTCAAATAACCATAAACACTAATTGGTTAAGTAACACAAAATCCTAATTTGTAAATTACACATAAACCCTAATTAGTCAAATACACATAAACCCTAATTTATCAAGAAACACTAAACCCTAATTACTCAACTACCCATAAACCCTCATTAGTCAAATACCCCTAAATTCGAATTTCTCAAGTAACCCTAAACCTTTATTTGTCAAATACCCCTAAACCCAATTAGTCAAGCAACCCTATTTTTTCAAATAACCCAAACCCTAATTGGCCAAGTAACATTAAACCCTAATTATTCAACTACGCATAAACCCTCATTAGTCAAATACCCCTAAACCCGAATTTGTCAAGTAACCCTAAACCCTTATTTGTCAAATACCCCTAAACCCAATTAGTCAAGCAACCCTATTTTTTCAAATAACCATAAACCCTAATTGGTCAAGTAACACTAAACCCTAATAAGTCGGGTACAATAAACCATAATTAGTCAAATACCTCTAAAAGCTTATTTGTAAAGAAACCCCAAACCCTAATTTTTCAAATACACATTAAACCCCAATCAGTCAAGTAATCATAAACCCTTATCTTTCAAATACCCCTAAACCATAGCTAGCATAATGACCCTAAAGCCTAATTTGTCAAATAACCATGAACCCTAATTAGTTAAGTAACACAAAATCCTAATTAGTCATGTAACCATAACCCTATTTTAAAAGCTTAGGGTTTACGGATACTTCACTAATTAGGGTTTACGGGTATTTCACAACTTAGTGCTTAGGGTTTAGGGGTATTTGACAAATGAGTGTTTATGTGTAGTTCAGTAATTAGGGTTTAGTGTTACTTGACCAATTAGGGTGTAGGGTTATTTGAAAAATTAAGGTCACTTGACTAATTACGGTTTAGGGTTATTTGACAAATTAGGATTACTTGACTAATTATGATTTATGGGTGTTTAACTATTTAGGGTTATGAATACTTGACTAATTAGGGTTTAGTTTTACTTGACCAATTATGGTTTAGGGTTATTTTACAAATTTTGGTTTATGGTTACATGACTAATTAGGGTTTTGCGGTATTTGATAGATCAGGGTTTAGGTTTACTTGACTAGTTGGGGTTTAAGGGTATTTGACAAATTAGGATTTATGGGTATTTCACTAATTAGGGTTATGGGTACATGACTAATTAGGGTATATTGTTTGTTGACCAATTAGGGTTTATGACTATTTTAAAAGCTTGGGGTTTACGAATACTTCACTTATTAGGGTTTACGGGTATTTGATAACTTAGTGTTTACGGTTTAGGGGTATTTGACTAATGAGGATTTATGTGCAGTTGAGTAATTAGAGTTTAGTGTTACTTGACCAATTAGATATTAGGGTTATTTGACAAATTAGGATTTAGGGCTATTTGACAAATTAAAATATTGTGTTACTTGACCAATTAGGGTGTAGGGTTATTTGACAATTTACGGTTATTTGATTTATTAGGGTTTACGGGTATTTGAAAATTTAGTATTCACGGGTTACTTGACAAATTGGGGTTTAGGGGTGTTTGAATAATTAGGGTTTATGGGTACTTGACTCATTAGGGTTTAGTGTTACTTGACCGCTTAGGGTTTAGGGTTATTTTACAAATTAGGGATACAGTTACTTGACTAATTAGTGTTTAGCTGTATTTGACAGATCATGGTTTAGGTTTACTTTACTAATTCGGGTTTAAGGGTGCTTGATAAATTAGGGTTTATGGGTATTTGAGTAATTATGGTTTGTGTGTATTTGACTAATTAGGGTTTAGTGTTACTTGACTAATTAGGGTTTATGGTTATTTTAAGACTTAGGGTTTAGGGATACTTCACTAATTAGGGTTTAGGGGTATTTGACAAATTTTTGTTTAGTGTTACTTGACGAATTAGAGTTTATGGTTATTTGACAAATTAGACTTGATGGTTACTTTGCTAGTTATGGTTTAGGGGTATTTGAAAGATAAGGGTTTAAGATTACTTGACTGATTGGGGTTTAATAGGTATTTGACAAATTAGGGTTTAGGGTTTCTTTACAAATAAGCTTTAGAGATATTTGACTAATTAGGGTTTATTGTACTCGACTTATTAGGGTTTAGTGTTACTTGACCAATTAGGGTTTATGGTTATTTGAAAAAATATGGTTGCTTAACTAATTGGGTTTAGGGATATTTGACAAATAAAGGTTTAGGTTACTTGACAAATTCGGGTTTAGGGGTATTTGACTAATGAAGATTTATGGGTAGTTGAGTAATTAGGGTTTAGTGTTACTTGGCCAATTAGGGTTTTGGGTTATTTGACAAATTAGGGTTACTTGACTAATTAGGGTTTATGGGTATTTGAAAAATTATGGTTTAGTGTTACTTGACCAATTAGGATTTAGGATTATTTGACAATTTAGAGTTACTTGATTAATCATGATTTAGGGTTATTTGACAGATTAGTGTTTATTGTTACTTGACATATTAGGGTTTACAAGTATTTGACTAATTAGGGTTTGCATGTGAAGACAAAGGCAGAACTATTAAGCAAAAGCGTTGTAATCTATTTATCTAATCTACATACACACATATTAAATTTTGTATTTTCTTTGAAATTAAATATTTTTCCCAATTATTTTGATATTCACACCATGTTATACCAATGCTACCTTTTCTTTCCTAAGGAAAAAATCAATATACATGCAGCGTCAAACATTTGCATGTGAAGACAAAGGCAGAACTTAAAGAAGCTATGTGTGTAGCACAACATGAGCAAATGGACTGTATGGTTGAGATTGAGAGTTCCATTAATGCCAATGCCAATTTCCACATGTTTAATTTGCATTTTGCTTATTTAATATTTTGTTGACTTAATGAACAAGTCTTTGCCAACACCTTCATTTCTTGACTCAGCATTTTGAAAAAAATTGAACTCCAAACTACTTAACACACCATAAGTTTCCTGTCATGGATTTTCAGTCAAGGCTCTATAAAGGACAAGTTTTGTTTATACAAAATCCGTGAAATACAGTGTTCTAAATATAGGTGAGTTTTCACATTGCACAGTGATTCTAATTTCTAATTTATTTGGATGTTCCTTTCTTTTGATTCTTTTCCTTGGATTGGATGTATTGGTTGTGTGGCAGAATTGCACTTGAAGCTCCGCCAACATCAACATTTGTTAGTGATAGTTGTAAGGAATTCTATAGAGAAGGATTTATTTTATCTTTAGTGCTTGAAGAGGGAAGTGTTGGTTATGGTGAGGTTGGTATCAGTTTCATGTTATATCATGTCTTGTATCTTGCTTTACATTAATGTCTTGCTTTATAATAACGTTGGGCAGTTAAGAAATTGAAGATTAGATAAAAGCTAAATTTCTTAGTAAATGTATTTATGGAGTTAGAGTTCATAGCTCTAATACAAGATATGGATAGCGGTGTGGAGCGGCTGCCACAGAAAAATGAGATAGTAGATAGCGAGATGATCGCTATTCTAATATTTTCATAAATGTTAAATAATTATTACTATATATATACTCTTTAGAGTCAAATATGAGCAAAAAAAATTGTGAGTTATGGAACAAAATATAATTTTTTTCTAGCTATTTTTACCTTATTTAATGACACCATCCCTAAAACCCTCTCAACTAACTGATATTCTATTTTTATTGACTTTTTTTTATTCATGATATCAAGTTCCAATGAAGGGTAGTTTTGGAAAAAAGACGGTGATAACTTAACGTAACATAATCAGATGGGTTACAGGTAGAATGATCACCTTTCCGTAGGGCAATGGGTAGTTCAAGGTCAAATTGCAAGCCTGGATCTGGTAGAAGTCTGCACTGGGGAAGGTTGATCATGGTCTAGACCTCAGCTAGAGGAATAGGTATAAGTGCCATTGGTTGGTTTAGGAGACATTGATATGTCTAAAGAGATTGTACTATCAGAGGATGCTCAGATGGGTCTTCATATAGGACAGAGGGAACGTAAAGTAGATTGAAGGGACAATCTGGCACGAGGAACAAAGCAGCTTTGATACCATAATAAAGTTCAATAAGTTGAGGAAGATTATTAGAAAAGATGCGAGCTGAGAGAAAAAGTACAGAGAGAATTCTGAGTTTTATTGAAATGTGAAAAATTAAATAGTACAATGAGCTGAGCCTCTATTTATAAATGGTCAGGAAAGGTGTAAGCTAACCAATATCTGAATAACAACAGATTGAAAGCTATGAAGCACAAAACCTCTCTTGTTTGAAGAATCAATAATGTAACAAAATTCCTAATACTAGAAAATGAAAGATGGCTTGGTAGCGAACATACATAGTAATGAAAGGTGGTGGATTAAAAAAACTATATAAAATAATATCATTAGGTGACTTAAGCCTTGTTGGAGTTTATCAACGAAAAAAAACCATAAAGCGTAGAAATATGATTTTCATATTGTTATAATTTGGGTTTTGACCTAACTCAATCCTACAAAATCAACTTGTAAGGTGAAGATTACTCCTTATTATATATTCTATCTCAGATCTATTTGTTACTGAAGTGGAACTTCAACACACACCCCTTTGCCCATGACTACCCACCACTAGGTGGCCTAAGGGTGATCGCAATTAAGGAGACTATCCAACACTCTCCCTCCCACTCAAGGCTACCCACCTAAAGTGTGACAAATGCAAATGGCCCACCAATGGATCTAAGCTAAGCTTTGATATCATGTTACATTTTGAGCTTGAGCCTAACCTTACAAAATTGACTTTTCAGGTAAGTAATGTCCCCCTTATATAATCTATCTCGACACTATCTCAAACTGATGTGAGACTTCAACATCTTCTTTTGCCCAGAACTACCCACCATAATTATGATGAGTTAAGAGTGACCGCAATTAAGACAGTTTTCCAAAACATATCTATGTATGTTTTATGGACATATGTAGGATTTGGGAAAAATATATTTCAATTCATATTCAAATCATGTAATCTTTCAATTAGATACTTTATAAAGATATGTATTGCTTTATAGTAATTGTTAAAGCGTGCAAGCAATGTCTAAAATTATTATTTCAATATGTCATAGCAATGTTATGTTTGAAACAATTTTACTATTGTATGTTCGCACCACAAATAGAATGAATGTTGAGAAAGAGGAAGGAAGACATGTTTTATTTAGAGCATCAAATTTTGTTCACAATATGCTATCCAAATTTAAAAACATTTAAATGTAATGTAGCAATTAGAAGGTAAAAAAAAATCAGTAAAACTTCAATATGTCTACCGACAAATTGTAAAGATATGGCTATTAAATATGATCTCGGAGAAGAATCATTTAATGTACATCATTGGAAAAGATCAATAAGATGTACTACGGTAATGAAAATGATGTTAAACCCTTAATAAGTTTCACTTATTGTTGATTTAGGTGATAAGTTTCAGTGTCATATTTATTTTGTTGTTGAATCTTTTGGATTTTATTTAACTTCAAAGCAAATTCTTTGTCAATATAATAATTACTATCAATATAATTTTTTTTATCCTCCTATAGCATTGAAGACTTGTTACTACCAATTCTTAAATCATGACACATTAATTATTTTTGTAGGCAATTTCTGTGTTACTAAATGCTTTCCCACTTCACTACAATTATGAGGGAAACTAAGCTTGGTTGCTTTAAATAATGTTTTGGATTTGAGTCTTATGGATGAAAAAATGTATTCAGGAGGAAAGACCTTACTAACAGTGATCAGTTAGGTTCTCCGATAAAAATCAGTTATCGGCAAAGTTGGTAGATACCCACTTTAACTTAATTTTCTTATTAGTTAGAGTATTCTACAATAGATTCTCACTTATTCCCTATTTCACTTAAATTTAGTTTCTCCTTCATCTATATCCTTGTCTATGTGTCTTCTATCTCTTATCTTTGTGATAGACCTTTGTTGTTGTTACCTATTGCTTATCTTTCATCAATGTTGGTTTTTATTAAGTGGTAACAGAAAGTGGGATTGAGATGGATGTAGAGGGTTGAAGGGATTTCACCTCTAAAATTCATTCTTCTTCCCCTTCCCCATCTATCTATGAGAAGGTCAAGCTCAGCGCGAGAAGGCCCACGAGGAAAAGCCCAGGGCATGCTCAATGCGTAGATGCCCGCTAAGCACGAAGTCAACATGAAAAGTAAGCTACCTCAGGCTTATAAAAGGAGTAAGAATCAGAAGGAAAAGACACACTGAGTCTCAGAGCTCTCCAGTGAAAAAATCCAAAGCTTAAGCCTCTCCCTAAGGGGAAACCCTCTTTCCGTAGTTATTCCCTTTTTTCTTATTACTAGTCATCCAACCCTTTCTTTTATTAGCCTCTGAAGTGTAAAGTCTCTCATGTCTATGAAAGACTAAACCCCCTATATTTGAACCTAGCAACCAAAGCCCTTGTAATGTAACTATTTTTCTTATCTATTAATGCAATTTCAATTTCTATTGTTTTTTCAGTTTTTCATTGTTATTGTGTGGTTTGGCCATCCATGCATTGTTTTTAGGGGTTATTCATTGGAAAATGATAATGTGTAAAGAACTAGAAAGGACATCTCAACATTGTATTGCTAGGGATATAATGACTTTGTTGTGTCTCTGCATACATCTTAATACTTAATGTTGTTTATGATTCCATCTTTGCAAAGGGATTTGGGAAAAAGAATGCATAAATTAGGTTCTTCGTCATGAAGGATTAAGGGAGAGCATATTAATAGATGTGGGTGGAAATTGGGAAAATATTTAATAGAGAAAAATATTAATATTGCATCAAGGATAGTTAGGCATGCTAGGCCTCAGTATAATTGTATTCTGATATCATCTTCTGAATCATGTTTGTTCTCTTCTTGTTTATTTTATCATTCTTACCTTTTTAAATTTATTTTTTTTTTCTTCCCTTTTACTCCCTCTTCTATTGCTTACAAATTGGGTATTTACCAATGCAAGTACAAACAAAGTCCATGTGGACTCGATACTCGATCATCCGTTTAATCTTTACTACTTGTGATAAAATTAGTACACTTGTCAATTTGTTAACACTTTTATATATTTTTTTTTGGAAACAAAATAAATAATTATATTTGTCTCAATGAAAGAATTAGTTTTTATTACAGAAAATTTTCTTTGATAGTGGTCCCTCCCCACCACATAGGATTGACAAAATTACAATCTTTTTCCTAACCCATCATATAATCATTTCATTTTAATGTTATTTTAAAAAAAAATTAAAATATAAGTAGATGTTTTAAATGGTTTGGGTTATAGTATAAATGATTGATTTTGTCTCACATGCTCTATTATTTATTTTAAGGAAGATAATTATACACATGAATTGATTTTAAATATGTGTACAAACAGTGCATGTGATCCTACGAATGCACAAGTTACTGACTAGTACCCAATTAAAGTAATACCTTTTGTATAATCAATTAAAGTATTCCAACACAAAATATATTATCCAATTTCGCCTGAGTTGGCAAGATGAGATGTATGAAGGTCTCTTTCAATCTAATAGAATTATTAGCAGCTAAGGACAAAGAAGGTGGGAGGTAAGATCTCTTCTGGGCACCAAGTGCTTGACCAGATTCAAAACACCTTAAGGACAAAAGGGTCATTTAGAGTACACACACACACACACACACACACATTAATTACATGGTGATGAAATCAAAATAATGCAAGAAATCACATAACATATAAACTCAAAATCGGGGAGTGATGATACTCATCCCCACATTTTATACATGCATTGCCCTCAATGCGTAAAACAAAATAAAAGACGGACTAAAACTAGAAATAAAGACTAAAACTGAAAATGAAAAACAACCTAAAAAAATTAAGAAAAATAGAAAATAAACTTCCTTAAGATAGAGGTGGAATAAGCGGAAGAAAAAGAAAAGAAAAGAAAAATTATTTTTTTACCACAGTCATGGTAAATTCACCATTGTTGTGCTCGATAGTGACACTAACTATCTAGGCCATGGTCATTTTACCACAGTCGTACTTGATTCTGACAATAAATGCACGGGTCATGGTAAAACGGGTGTGGCACTCACACTAACAGACAGTTTGACTTACAAATGAAAGGAAATTATGTGAACAAACATAAATAAATAGATACAAGTCATTGGCTGTCTCCTAGATAGCACTTGTTTAACATCATGAGCCAGACAGATGAAAAAGGGAAGAAAATCATCCAACCTCGAACATGGTGTTTTCAATAATCCTCTATTATAATCATCCACTCCATAGCCAAAAGCTTGAATGGTGATGTCATGTCCCTTTTTCTTACTTCATCTAGGGTCTTTTGGAATAACTTTGTTCCTAAGAGGGTCTTTCTTCCCCATACTTAGGTCAGACTTAGCCACAGTTACTTTTATCTTGTTAGTGGCCTCCACAAAAATTGCAGGAATGGGGAGAAAATGAGCTTTTTGCAGTACCAAATACCTTAAATACTTCCTCCTCATCACCTAGCCACCAAGTCAATTTCCTTTCCTTGACATCAATCAATGTTCCTCTTGTGTTGAGGAAGAGTTGTCCCAAAATAATTGGTGTGTCTTCATTCTCCTCTATATCCAAAATCATAAAGTCCGTAGGGAAAATGTATTTGCCAACCTTGATCAGTAAGTCTTCCACTATCCCTTATGGGAAGTGGAGAGTCATATTTGCAAGCTGAATAAAAATGTTAGTAGGTTGAGGTTCTTGCAACCCTAACTTATAAATAGAGTAAGGCATCAAATTAATGCTAGCACCTAAGTCACACAATGCTTTATCAAAGGACAAGTTACCAATGGCACAAGGGTTTTAAGCTTAGGAGGCAGTTTCTTTAGAACAATAGCAAAACATTCCTTGTTGAGACTAACTATTGTAAAGTCTTTCAATTTCTTTTTATTTGAAATAATCTCCTTTAAAAACTTGGCATACTTTACCATTTCATCAATTGCCTCATCAAAAGGAATGTTAACATGCAATTTCTTCGACATTTCAACAAACTTTGAAAATTGTTTATCCTTCTACTCATTTTTTACTCTTCTAGGAAAAGGAACACTTACCTGGAGAGTTGTCAAAACCTTTTTTTCACCCATTTTTTCTGTCTTATGACTCTCCTCAGTAAGCCTTTTTTTCCTAGTGTTGGAGTGACCTTTTCTTTCTTCTTCGGTTCTACCATAGACTTTCCACTCCTAGTGCTCACAACATTCACCTCCCCATTCTTAGGATTAGCTTCAGTTTGGGAAGGAAGTGTGGCGGGATTTCTTTAGACATAAGAGTGACAAGATTTGACATGGTGGATTCCAAGGATTTGAACCTTTCATCATTCTTAGTTATGTGCTCCATCACCATGTCTTGGAAGGTTGGTCTTCTCTCCTTCTGCTTAGGCCTCTAATCATGATATTGAGGGCCTTTATACATGTTCTAAATTTTGATTTTGCAGGTGATGGGGCCTGTACACATTTTGGTTCTAACTTTATCTTGGCCTCTGATCTCCCTGCTTTTTCCAAGAGAAGTTTGGATGATCTCTTGAGCTTTGGTTGTAGGTATTAGAGTAGGGGTCACAACCAATACTCTTCCCCCCAACATAGTTGACTTCCTCCAAGGCTAGAGAGTATGAGTAGTCTCCAAACATATGTCATGTCTCCCCACACTCTTCACAAATAGAAGGTAGAGGTGTAAGTGTCATCAACTGTACCTAAGCCTTAATCATAGGCTCTATTTGTTTGTCTAGCATGTCCATCTTTTGTTCAAGAAATGAGCTAGATGAATTGGCTTCCATCCGATGCAAATGATCTCTTGATAATTCTTATGTAACTTGTGTCATTATAAGCATTAGAAGCCACAACCTCAATGATCTCCACTTCTACATTTGTCATTTTGTGCATGAGGTTCTCCCTTACTACAACATCTAGGTAGTTTCTTTGCAGCCCCTTGAAATGTTCCCATGCTTTAGAGAATGACTCTTGCTCAAACTAGGCAAAGTTTTCAATCTATCGGATTAACTATTCAGACTTTGCCATTGGGAAGAACTTCATCAGGAATGCTAACGAGCATTGGTCCCATGTGGTAATGCTCCGACTTGACAAATCACTAAGCCAATCTTCAGCCCTTCCCCTTAATGAGAATGGAAAAGTAGTCAATCTAATGTAGTCAGGAGCATTGGCAAGGCTCTTCACCGTGTCTATGAGTCTCGAGAACATCCTTAGATGGACTATAGGATCTTCTGATGGTAGACCATGGAACTGTATTCTCTCAATCATGTTGATCAACACATGCCTCAGCTTACAATTTTGATCTCCCAGATTTGGGAGTTGTATATGTGTAGTGATTATCACACAAGGGGTGAGGTAATCTTGCAAGGTGTGTTCTTGTTCTCCACCAACTGCCATTTTTCTTCTCCTTGTTTCAACGTTGTTCCTACAACAAGCTTTTTTGATCTCAGGATCACACTTAGCAATTTCACCCCTCAGAGATTGAGTTAATGTACACTGTCTAACAAAGAAAAAGGATTAAAACGCAACTTGCAGAAAAAGGGAAAAAATAAATTGCAATAAAAATTCAGAATTTAAACTAATAAAAATAGAATAAAAAATAAAATAGAATAAAAAAATAAATATGAACAACTTTTTATTTCATTTACACAAATTAAATTATCCGAGAACTTCACTACCAGTCCCCCGACAACAATGCTAGAAACTTGATTAAAGAAGAGATATGTATGAATAAAAGTTTCTTGAATTATGATTTCACATGTACCATTTTTCTCATAATTTCTATTTTAATTAAGAACTCTCAACTACCAATTAACTGCCTAATACTTCTTATTTTAATTATCAGCCTAGGGTCAAGGTTTGAGAATACTTTTTCTCCTTAATCAATCCTGCATCGGTCATTTTAGATTTAATTTAAGTTTAAGGGTAAATAAAAGAGAGATTTGTAAAAAAGGGATTCATGCCGCTAGTTTGATCATGCAAGCTTTATGAACCCTATCATTCTATAAGTCAATTAATTATGAAAAATGGCCACTAACATGCAAATAACTAATAATCAGAATGATCAATTCCAATATAGAAGTGAAAGCGATGGAAATATACCATTAACTAAATAACATCGAAGAAATTTATTAAAAAAAGGAACTATAGTGCATGAGTACAACTACATCATAATCTGAGTTCTAAGGGGTTTAGCCAACCATGGTAATAGAATAACTAAACAACATACAATATTACATTAGAAATAAAAAAGATTGAAAACTCTTACAGATTTAAACCCCAATTGTTCTTCGTGAAAATCTTCTCTCAAAAGCCCTTGTTGTTCGTAAAATGTTTGATGAATTTTGAATCCTCAAAGTACAGACCCCAACTTCTTATTTATAAACTCCTAAAGATAATGATTTTAATTAGGCACACTATACATAGATATTCTAATATGATATCTAAAGATAATTACTTTAATTATACACATCATAGATAAATATTCTAATATGATCTCTAAAGATAATTACTTTAATTAGGTGCACTATAAATAAATATTATGATTAGATCGCTAAAGATAATTACTTTAATTAGACACCTAAAACTAATTTCCTTAATTAAGCTCACTATGGTCATGGTGATATCCACCATTGTTGTTATCGAAATACTGGCATTGAAACTTGAGATATTGTGAAATAACGAGGGCCCTCATGATTGACCATGATCTTCTTGGTTGACCATGGTTCTGGTCAATGTACCACATCCATTATCAAGTGAAGTTAGCATCAGATCTTCATGAAATTGTGTATTTTTCAACTTTTTTATTTGATTGAGCGATTATATTTTTGCAAGGTAAAAACTAATGTCAAACGTGAGTTCTGACAATAAAATACATGAAATAACATAAAAAGCCACATAAAATATCACTCAAATTATGGTTTATCACCTATGTAATTTCGTCAAAACCTCAGGAAATATTTGTGTAATTTATTCTAAAAAAAATTCATATGACCAAAAAAGGGTTGGTCCTAAACCCACATGAAGAACCAACTCAAGAAAAAAATATTTTGATAATTTAATATAGAAAAAGAGAGAAGAGAGAGAGATCAAATTGCATTAGTCTAATCCATTATCATAATAAATTTTTGATTAATACAATAAGAGAGTTCTCTTTGTTAATTATCAGTGCTACTATTTTCTTTTAATTTTGAATAACTACTAATACAGTGCCACTATATAAAGGGGATTCCAAAAAAATTAAAGACTTGCATTGGAGGCTAGCATTAAGTAACTTAGGTAAAATTTTAAGTGCAATTGAAGAATAAAACCAAAAACACTTATTTTCCATTTGTTTAGATGAAAGAATAGAATTAAAGGAAACAAAAAGGAAGAAAGTAAGATAAATTTACCAAATTTCTATTGACGGTTTGAGAACCCTTGATGAAATCTCATGCTTCCTTCTCATTCATTCCATGTTCAACAAGACGCCAAAGGCATTGCTCATGTTGATTACTCAAATGACAAATAGTCTGCCGCCACAAAAGATAAGCTTGGAAAGCTTCTATGGACGCCCAAGCTATGAACCACCTGTGTAAGGAAGGATGACATTTTAGTTCCTTGGGTGGAAAGAATTCATCCCATTTTCTCACAAAGACAGATGAGAAAAAAGAAGTAATGATGGATAGCACTTTGCTTGCACGCCTTTCGTAGAACTTGGAGGTCTTCTTGAAAATAAAAGTATACTCATCACTGAACCCGTATGCAAGGATTATATCTGCATACTCTTCAAGAACTTCAACAGCACAAGAGTTCATCAATTTCAAGGCATTTGAATCATGAGGTTTATGAAGTTTACTAGCCTTGATCCAAACAAGGATGATATTGGGAAACATGGCTTCATCCTCAACTTCAAAACACTTGACATACTCATATTTGTTGTTTGCCATACTGCATGCAAAATTTTACACATGTATTACTTTTATTAGCACACCCAAGTTAACAACAACAACAAACTAATCCCACTAGGAGCATACACAAGTTAACAAAGTGAAACTAATAATATACTAAAGTAAAACGTCTAACCTTTCACGATAGAATTTTTTCCTTCCTAGTCCCTAGACTCTCTTGGTGGATATTCCTTGGATATCACTGCAATGATGAAATCTTCCCTAATCCTAACATAATAATCTAATAAAAAATGACATAAATAATATCGAAGAGTAGAAAGCTTATGCAAAAGCTACTAAAGAACCCTTTTTAAACCATGATAATTAAAAGTTCTCAAGAAGATAAAAATTGCATTATGAAGTATATATCAAATATCAAGAATAGAGATAAAATAGATTGGAGATAAGTAACGTAGGCAAATATTTTCAGTTTGAGACCTTATTGTGCAAGACCAAGAATGCAAGTCTGCTGGTAGTGATCAAGATATTTAAACAAGACTAAAAAGCAAAAGCATCTTGAGTGTGAGGCAGAACAACTAAGGAATGTAATTTTCAATTGCTGAAATAATTTTGTTAGATTAAAAAAAAAACAAGTTTATAAACTAATCTATAAATCAATTGAAATAGTTAGACAAACAGAAACAATCTTAGCCCTTAGGGTGTGCAAAGTAAATAGACCCCTGTGTTTGGTTCTGCAATAACAAGTTTACACTAGATAGATCGTTAGTTTCTGTTTTACACTTCATAAGCAAGACAATTAAGAACACGTTAAGAGAGTGTTAGGTGGGCAGAGAGTGAGTAAGGAAAGGAACGAAGGAAGAGGAAAGTATAGCCTTTATTCGAGGCAAGGCAAGGCACCTCCTGAAAACAATGACTGGGTATTAAGTGTTTGCATGCCTTTTATTTGTCATTATGCAGTAATATATATACTGCGAGTAATACATGCACAACGGCCTTAACCGTAATAACGAACCTAACAACTCTAACGACCTTTGCTAATACACACGTGCCTATGGTTAGCTATCTACACGTGCTGCATGCGTCTTCTTCAAGTTGCGTAATCACGTAGATACTTGGGCCTGGTAACTACCCTCGTGGGTCTCGCTGTTGTGAGTTCAAGTTCCTCCTAAGGATTGCTATCAATACTCCCCTCTCCAAACACCACCTTGTCCTCAAGGTGGTAAGCATCGCGTACCTCGAGCCATGGCTCCTAGGAAGTATCTTCCAGAGGCTGTCCCATCCATTGAATAAGAACCAATTGAGTTGGTGGAGATGTTGAAGCATCAAGCTTCGAGTCCAGAATGCAGAGGGGTTGCGACACTGGTTTCTAACCGATAACCTGTAGAGGCCAGGAATCCGAGGAAGACGGTGCAGAGCCGTTATGGGCACGTAGAAGGGAGCAATGAAAGATTGGGTGGATTCGTGATTCCTCCGGTAACTGGAGCCGATATGCGACTTCTCCCACTCGTGTTATGATTTGGAAGGGACCGAAGAACTGTTTTGACAGCTTTGAGTGAGTCAACCCGGCGATTGAGCGTTGCCAGAAAGGTCTGAGCTTAACATAAACCCATTGACCTATAGTAAACGTGACATCCTCGTGCTTGGCGTCTGCATAGTGTTTCATTGTATCTTGTGCTTTCTTTAGCCGGCGTTGCAGCTTTGCATGGATTCATTGACGAGAACTTACCAGAGAATCAACTGCTTCGTTGTTGGTCATCCCCTGAAGATAATGGGGCATCGCTGGAGGTGGTTTGCCATATTTCACTTTGAACAGAGTGAGGTTTAAGCTGGAATGAAGGGAAGTGTTATATGACCATTCCGCTAACGCCAGGTAACGAAACCAGCTTACCGGATGGGAATGGACGAAGGAGCGCAGGTACTGTTCTAAGATGTGGTTCATTACCTCGGTTTGGTCGTCGGTCTGCGGATGGTATGCTGTGCTCATACACAGACGGGTGCCGCTAAGCCGGAACAGTTCCTGCCAGAAGGAGCTCACGATTATCGGATCTCGATCGAAAACGATGCTGCGAGGGAAACCATGGTGTTTGCAAACCAAGTCCAGGAATAGAGACGTGACCTTGAAGGTTGAGAAGCTTGTCGATAATGCACCAAAATGTACTCCCTTCGAATATCGATCAACGACGACGAGGATAACGGTGAATCCATGCGATGGCAATAGACGAGTAATGAAGTCCATCGATAGGTCTTCCCATACTCCCTCTGGGATTGGTAAAAGTTGTAGGAGCCCCGCCAGTCGTCTGGTACTGGCCTTGGTTTGTTGGCAAACCTTGCACTCCCTTACAAAACTTTTAACGTCTTGGCGTAGTCCTGACCAGAAGAAACCGGACTCGAGACGATGAGTGGTCTTCGCGATGCCCACCTAAAGGTGTAGCGTGGTATTCAAGTGGGAGAGATGGAATGCCAAGGTTGCCCTTGTTCAACTAGATGCGCCCTTGGAATAATATCAGGTCATTATGGATGCGATATTCAGGGTAGGTTGAAGGATTGGCGCGAACCTAGGAAAGAAGTTTTTGGAATTCAGGATTGGTTTGCAACGTTTGTCGAAGGTCATCTATGAAGTCAAGGTGGGGGCATGGAGAGCAGGAGCATTTGGCCGAAACTGGGCAGAATGCGAGAGAGCACGTCTACGACGGTGTTAGTGGTGCCAGCCTTGTACTGAATGTTGTAATCAAACCCGAGCAACTTAGAGAGGTAGTAGTATTGTTATGGGGTTTGGATAACCTACGTCATGAGTTCCCGAAGGCTCTTATGGTCTGTCATAATGGTGAACGACCTCCCTAGGAGGTACTGCCTCCACTTCCTTACTATTGTGACGATGACGTGTAGCTCTCTTATGTATGTTGAAGCGTGGATTAATCGAGGTCCGAAGAGCTTGCTGAAGAACGCTATCAGATGCCCATGTTGCATAAGCACTACTCTCATGGCCGTGGCGGACGCATCTGTCTCGACGACGAAGGGTTCCGCGAAATTAGGAAGGGCCAAAACTGGGGCACTTGTCATTTCCAGTTTAAGTTGGTCAAATGCAGGTTGCGAAGATAGAGTCTAGTCGAATGCATCCTTACAAAGCAAGGTGGTGAGGGGAGCTGCAATGGATGCGTAATTCTTAATGAACTTTCGGTAAAATCCAGTGAGTCCTAGGAACATGCGAAGATCCTTGGCTGAGGTCGGTGTAGGCCATCGGACCATGGCTTGGACCTTGGAAGGTTCTGGCTCAACTCCCTTGCCGGAGACCACATGCCCTAAGTATTCCAACTGTTTTTGTGCGAACAAACATTTGGCTTGCTTCAAGTAAAACTGACCTCACAATAATGCTTAGAAGATTACTTCCATATGCTGGATATGGGATGACAACGAGTCATTGTATACTAAAATGTCATCGAAGAATACAGCGACAAAATGGCGCAAGAAGGGGTTGAGCAGGTTGTTTATGGCGGCCTGAAAGGTGGAGGGAGCGTTACACAACCCAAAGGGCATAACGAGATACTCATAATGCCCGTTGTGTGTCCTGAATGCCGTCTTTTTGACGTCGAGCTCACGCATAGGAATCTGATGAAACCCCTACCGGAGGTCTAGCTTGGAGAACCACGATGCGTGACCTAACTCATCAAGCAACTCGTCAATTGTTGGTATCGGAAACCTGTCATGGATGGTGACTGAGTTCAACGCACGGTAATCCACACATAGTCGCCACGTTCCATCCTTCTTCTTTACTAGGAGAACGGGGGATGAGTATGGGCTTCTGCTCGGACGTATCAGGCCAATGGCGAGAAGTTCGGAAACTTGCTTTTCGATCTCGACTTTCTGGAAGTGTGGATAACGGTAGGGTCGTACTTTCACGGGCATAGTGGCGGGGAGAAGATTAATGCGATGAGCTACTTCTCGCGGAGGAGGGAGGGTGGGAGTCTAAAAAAGTTGTTGATACTGGTGGAGTAAGTGTTCGATGGCTGGAATCGGGTGAGGAAGACGGGTTGTTGGTGGTTTAGTTGGGTTGACAGGTAAAAGGCACAAATGGAACAAGGCCGAGGTTGACCCGGTTCGCACAAGGCGTTTAACTTGGGGTGCCAAAGCGGGTTCTGGCCCAATCTCCACATCTGCGTGTAACTCAATATCGCGGCCCAGGTGACTGAACTTCATGATGAAAGTGGTGTAATCAGTAGTTACGTGCCCAAATTGCTTCAACCATTCTATGCCGAGGACTGCGTCAACGCCACTTATCGGAAGCAGATGGAAGGTGATTTCGAAGGGGTGGCCTTGGAGTGAAAGGTGAGTGTTTGGACACAGCTGGTTACAATCGAAAACGGAGCCGTTACCTACTAGCACTCAATGGGGAGATGTGGACTGGGTGGGAAGGTGGAGGAATTGCGTGATGCGAGGTTGAAGGAAATTGTGTGTGCTCCCACTATCAATGAGAATGGTGAGACGTGCATGGTTGATAACACCGTAAAGGCGGAAGGTTTCTGATGATGGAAGGCCAGACAAAGCGTGGAGGTTGATATCTGCCGTGGGTTCAGGCACGCCGGAGTTTGCCTCTTCGCTAACTGTTGGAATCTCTGGTTCTAGGTTAGTGGATTCTGACTCAAGGCTATCCGTGAAAAAGAGCAGTATGCTTCCCTTGCAACGATGACTAGAACTCCATTTTTCATCACAATTGTAACAGAGACCTTTCTCTCTCCTGAAAGCCATCTCCTTCGGGGTTCGTTGGATGAACTGTTGCTTCGGTTTTGGGTTGGGAATGGTGGAGTTGGATGATGGTGGCTGAAAGTTGTTGGAGCGGTACGTCGACGATCGTCGATCCCACAACTTGTCTTCTTAAAGCTTCACAAGTGCGGTTGCCTGAGGAAGAGAAATTGGTTGAAGTGCCAAGACTTCCCATCGAATCTCCGGTGTGAGTCCGAAGATAAAGCAACTTAACAGGAATGGAGGGGGAAGCCCTATCACACGATTAGCTAACCTCTCAAATTCTGTTAAGTAATCGTTAATAGATCCACGCTATGAAAGTTTGAAGAGAGCTCATTTTGGATCATCATAAAATGACGGCGCGAACATGGACTCTAGAGCTTGCAGAAAGCCGGACCAAGACGTGATGAATCCATTGTGGAACATCCACTGGTACCAACTCAAAGCGGCATCGTCGAGATAGAACGAAGCTACAGTAATCCTTTCTTCTTCCGGTGTGTTTTGGTAATCAAATAGTTGTGTTATTTTGAATATCCATCCTAGTGGATCCTGGCTATCGAACCTTGGAATGTCAAGCTTAACAGGGCTGCGTTGGCTGAACTGAACACTGGAGCTTGCATGGTTGTGGTTAGTGTCTCTTAGTCAAAGGTGATCGAGGATTGAATCAACCTTCCCCGAGAGATCAGAGTACTTGTCGGAGAGCAAAGCTTGACTGTTGGTTAGACGAGCGATTGCATCTTCAAGTCTATCCGTCGTCGTCTTTCTGGTAGCGTGGTCGGCCATGGCGATGGTGGCCGCAGCAGGTTGGACCAGTGTTAGGTGGGCAGAGGGTGAGTAAGGAAAGGAACGAAGGAAGAGGAAAGTATAGCCTTTATTCGAGGCAAGGAAAGGCACCTCCTGAAAACAATGACTGGGTATTAAGTGTTTGCATGCCTTTTATTTGTCATTATGCAATAATATATATACTGCAAGTAATACATGCACAACGGCCTTAACCGTAATAACGAACCTAACAACTCTAACGACCTTTTCTAATACACATGTGCCTATGGTTAGCTATCTACACGTGCTGCATGCGTCTTCTTC
This sequence comes from Glycine soja, assembly GCF_004193775.1. NCBI lineage: Eukaryota > Viridiplantae > Streptophyta > Magnoliopsida > Fabales > Fabaceae > Glycine > Glycine soja. Next base: position 72,581 of record NC_041004.1, read on the forward strand.
AAGTTGCGTAATCACGTAGATACTTGGGCCTGGTAACTACCCTCGTGGGTCTCGCTGTTGTGAGTTCAGGTTCCTCCTAAGGATTGCTATCAGAGAGTCCAAAACACATCTCATTAGCAATTTACAAATTAATAGGAGTCCAACATTTACTATAACAAAATTAGAAGCACAGAGTAATTTTAACATTTAAAAGAATGTTTTGTAAAACATAAGCATACTACATACAGAAATTAAAGAACATATCCACAGAGAAAGGATTTGTTTATTTTAAGTAAGCAAAACAAATCTTAACCACATATGTTTACTCCAATTTTGAACTTAGTTTACAACTTTCAAATTACTACTGCACTACTTCTTTCTCAACCTGAAAACTCAGATATTTAAATTAGGTGAAGTGGGTAGTGTGTATGTGCTTTCTACTTGAAATAGGAAACAAGCTGAAAAATTCTACACAACCCTCTTTTGATATGGAAATTGATAAATTTGATGTACATGAAATTTTTTTCTATGTAATTTGAGAAAGACATGAATCTTAATTGAAATAATCATAAAAATGAAGTAGATTTGTATCTCGTGGAGAATTTGGAGAAGAAAAGTATTACTTTCGACATCTTGATGTGGTGGAAAGTTAATTCTAGCAAATATTTTATTCTTAGTCAAATTGCTAGAGATTTGTTGCCCATGTCGTTTACTATTGCTTAAGAGTCTACTCTTAGTATGAGAGGTAGAGTACTTAATTGTTATAGGAGCTATCTCTCCCCAAAGAACGTTGAAACTTTGATTTGTACACAAAATTGGTGTGTACCTCTCCATGTTCAACTAATATTAAAGAGCTTGTGGACGACATTGAAAGAATTAAAATATGTATTTTTTGTTGTATTATAAACTTTTATTGGTGTTTTTTTTAAATCTAATTTTGTATTCATATTAACTATTATATTTTATATATTTTTAGAACATGACCCAATTCCACCACTTGATGAAGAGAACTTTGATATTAAGTTTGATTAGATGTTGCACTTGGAGTTGAAGTATGGTATGATTCATCACTTAATTATTTATGTTACTTTCTAAAACTCCATGAATTATTAATTGATGATGTTTTAATTTTTACATGATGTAGCTATTGGCAAGACCTATTGATGGGTGTTAGGTTGTTGACTATTGTTAATTTGTTATGGTTTTATGTCCATGTAACACATGGTGTAGTGTTCTATTATATGTTTTGAGATTTTGAGTTAATTAACAAAGGATGTGGGTGTGACACCTACATGGAGTTTTAGGGTGTTGCTAGGTGCACCCAACATTATTGTTGGTGCACCCAGCACTTAATGGTAAAAGTCAAAAATGTCCCTGCTTAAAAGGCTTATAGATCAAGTTGATCTGTATGCTTAAAATATCAATATACGGATCAACTTGATCCATATGCTTAAAATATCAACATATGGATCAATTTGATCCATAAAAGGCTTACGGATCAACTTGATCCGTAAGCCTTTTACGGATCAAGTTGATTCGTATGCTTAAAATATCAACATACGGATCAACTTGATCCATAAAAGGCTTATGGATCAACTTGATCTATAATCTTTTTATGGATCAACTTGATCTGTATGCTTAAAATATCAACATACAGATCAACTTGATCTGTAAAAGGCTTACAGATCAACTTGATCCGTAAGGATTTTACGGATCAAGTTGATCCGTATGCTTAAAATATCAACATATGGATCAAGTTGATCCGTAAAAGACTTACAGATCAAGTTGATCCATAAAGATTTTACGGATCAAGTTGATCTGTATGTTTAAAATATCAGCATATGGATCAACTTGATCCGTACGCTTAAAATATCAACATATGAATCAACTTGATTCGTAAGTCTTTTACGAACCACCCTCTCACGCACACCCAGCACAAATGAGGGACAGTTTTAACATTTTGAAAAAATGCTGGATGCACCTAGCAACACCCTTTGTTTATTCATGGAGAGTACAATTATTTAGTTGGGTTGTTTTACTTTACTCATGTCATTCTTGGTGACTTGGGTAAACAAGTATTATGTTCACTTTATTGCTAGTACTATATAATATTTTGACTTTTTAAAAAGTGTTATAAAGGCATCAATGATAATTTTTACTATGAGATATGACATCTATTTATAAATATGAAAACTTGAAAATATGAATATGTTAGTAAGTATGAAGGCTTTATTTAGTAAATTTATATTATAAAATGGTCAACAATTTTATAGCGACAAAAATTGTAAAAAACGAACTAACTAAATTGTAAAAGATTGATTTGATTCAGTTTAAATTTTATTTTAAATGAAAATTAGATCAAACTAAATTGCATATTTTTTAAATTTTGGTTCATGATAAAAAAAATGGAAACAAAATGCAAACACCCCTAACAAAAATTACTTAAAGTATTAGCCAAACCCATTAAAGAGGCTTTTTCTTTAGTGGTCATTTTTAACCGTCAGATATATTAGTAAGAAATTCAAAGGAGGAGATTGAAGAGCGTATACAAATTAAAGCCCTCGTCGCTTCACAGCGGCGAGCAGTCTTAAACTGCTTATCCCGGAAAATCACGACGACAACACAACACCCAACTGGTCTGTGACTGAGGTGCCTTCATAGCATCCTTTTTCTGATTGCTTTTCTTTGCCGTCAAATTAAGTTAATTTCGTAATTCATAGGGTGTTTCAAGTTTAATTTATCATATCACTGAAAGGGTTGAGTTAAATCTACCATCTGTTCATATTATTGTAATACTGTTAGAACGACAAATGCATCTCAATCTCACCTGTGTTTCACATAGCAAATGGATCAAGAAGGGCGTATATTTAGTCTTTAAACGTTTTAATTTGACTAGGCTGCGTGATATTATACATTTACGGTTCTATATGTTTTTCTATGCTTGAAAAAATTTGCATCAGTGTCGTAGGCTGGCAGTATGTCTGCTTATCTAGTTACAGTCAATTTGAATCTCAGGCTTTGGCCCTTGGGTAACTTTTATTTGTCCACGATCTTGTATAGGTTCACCATGTCATTTGAACTTTTCTCCCTTGTTTAAACGTATGTCAATTCAGTTTAACTCTTAACTACTACCTAAATTAAAGTTATAAAGATTGATAGTATGCATGGTCAGTGTACAAAGCCAATCAGAAATCATTCTTGCTATGAATTTTAAGCAATTATTATAAAAGTCAAGGTTTATGATTGAATTACAGTGTAAAAGACCTCCACACATGTACTTGTTTTTTTCAATTCCACCGCCTATGTTTATTGTTAAACCTTGTATAGAAAGAGTAAAATACACACAGAGAGATAATTGATTCCATGATAAACTTGCTGCAGGCAGCAATGGTGCTGATGACAGCTTCATAAGTATAATGGGCTTGGTCACTGTTACATGGACAAATTATCTAAAAAAGCGTATTCCACTAAGAATAAGGTTTCTTCATACCTTGAAAGGTAATCAAATAGGCCAAATTTTAATGTCTCCACCTCTTGCATCTCTGGACCTTCCTGACATCTGGAGTCCTATTTCTTCATGTCGGAGTATTCCAGCAATACATAAAAGCTGTACGTAACTAAGTATCTTATTCCCTTGGAATGACTATACTTTTATTTACTTTTGTTTTGTTCTTAAATTTTATAACTTTAGATGTTTTGCTGCTGTTCAACTTTAGTTTTTTTACTTAATTGAGTAAAACCTGGGTTTTGCTGTCATTTGTAGACTCCTCCAGACATGTGTATTACTTCCAATTCTCTTCCAAAGTAAAATGTCTAGTCACTCTTCTCTTTTTCCAAGTATTGACAGATCAAGAGGGTCTATATTTGATTACTAGGTTTATTCAATTTCATCAGTGTGTAACAATCATTTCTTTAATGAAAGGCAACAACTACAAATGGTCCTCTTAAGACCTTTGAAGGAAAGGAAAGCAAAATAAACCACATGGTGGCTAGAAGTACGGCTCTGCAAGATTCACATGCTTAAGAAGAATACAACATTACAATAAGCTCTACTGGATCAGTTTATGAAAAATGCTTGGAATACACTCTTTTAAACACACTCTCTTTTATTGGTTGAAATTTATTGAAAATCACAATATTTTGTAGTTCCCCCATCTTATTTAATGAACCTCATGATTTTGTAGTTTTTAATAAATTTTAATAGTAGGGTGTGTATTAGAGAGTGTGTTGGTAACAATCCTCTTAATTTGTTTCTCCAAATCATATGCTAAGTGCTAACAAACTGTTAGGCTCTGTATGTTACCTTGTAATTAGCAGCCTTGATTGATTGCAATAAAAGCTATGAATATGAGATTAACTGTGTAGCTTTACACAATGTCCTTCAAACTCTTTGGCTTTTATACCTATGAATAGATTATTAAAATTTCCGTTGTTTTCTTTATCTTGTATTATGCATTCTTAACTTACTTGTTTCCATTTCATTCCGTAAGATACTGAATTGAGATTGATGTTTGCCTCAGTTAATGAGCAGACTACTGTAGTGCTTGATGGAAAGTTGATATCCATGGAAATCAGATCAAAAATAGCTGCTAAGGTAAGACAAATGAAGAAAGGCCTAGGAAAAGTTCCTGGATTAGCTGTAATCTTAGTGGGCCAAAGAAGGGATTCTCAAACTTACGTTCGCAACAAGATAATGGCCTGTGAAGAAGTTGGAATCAAGTCTTTGGTGACTGAATTACCCACTGATTGTGCAGTAACAGATGTTCAAAATGCCATCATGAGATTTAACAAAGATCCATCCATTCATGGTATTCTTGTGCAACTTCCTCTACCGCAAGTAATTTCTGAATCTATGACTTTTTACAATAAATTAGATGGACTTCAGTATTTGCTGAGTGTTCATATTCAAGAAAAAGGCGTACTATTTCAAACTTTTTTCTTTTTGGGAAATGGTCAACCAGTGAAGTATTTTTTGAGCTAGGACCTATAATTACAATTGGTTTACTCTGAAAGGAGAGGGCTTTAGCCTCTGAATTACCAATTTATCGTGTGAATTGTAAAAAAAAAAAAAAAAAGCACACTCCAAAATAACACTCACAGAAATCTTAGAATTTGATTTTGTTTTTGTTAGAATATCAGAAGATATCTCAAGATGTATTTATTTTGTCATAGCAGAGATTTTTTTTATAATTTCTATTTTGTGATTTTTAAATTTCATAATATTTCTTGATTTGTTCCCTTATTCGATTTTCTTCAAAACTTTCTGTGATAGTTTAACACTTTTTTCTTTTGATTTGATTTGTTGCACCAACAAAGCAAGCCAACCCTCTGTTTTTCTTTTCAATCTATTTCTTTCCTTCTTTTCCGTACCTTATATGATCTCGTTTTATTTTTTAATTTCTGTTGAGATATTACAAAGATATCCTAGGAGATATGATACAAATTTGATTTAGTTGACTTGTTCCTATTTATATCTGATTTAATTTGTATGTATGTGGATGGCTTGCTTTCAGGAAATTTTCTATACATTATCTAATTAGGATCATATCTTTAGATCTAGCTCCATTCTTTCCTTATTTTGGCTTCTTGTATCTATATGTTGATAGTTGATACACATCCTGTATACGGTTTAAGCTATCACGAATATACATACCCTTTACTCTTTAGTCTTCTGCTCAGGTATGAAGTATTTACTTTTCTCTTCATACTTATTTAAGCAGCTTTGGTGTCATGCATATGTATTTTCCGTGATGGGAATCTAGGTTAATGCACTATATTTTTAAAAACATGTAAACCCCCATGAAAGGAACAAGCAAAAAAACTTAAGGTCTGGGATAGCAACAAAATCCACAAATTCATGGATGTTTTGTGATTTCAGGAGCATCAAATGTAATGAGGAGGACAACAAATCCATTCACCATGATCTACTATGCAAAAGGGCAAGTAGCATCAATATTGGTTCAAATTCGATTCCTGAGCACATTGCTTAGCAGTGAAATTGTCCTGCTGTAGAAAGCTTAGGTTATAAGTCAAAAGTCACGTCAGCTCTATAGAAAACTGTCTTGAACATCATTTTTTCAAGAGTAAAGTCAGAACGACCAGCTCTCTTATCAAGAGTAATTGATTTTATTTCTTCTTTTCGATGATCAGTTTTCTGATTTTAGATAGCACACACATTCTGCTTTGACTACAATGGTTATCCATTACCTGTACATCATTTCCCACTCACAACACACCTAACCCAATGTTACTCGCTGGAACAAAACAATTACATACCCGAAGATCTTTTACATAACTAGAAAGCACCTCTTACTCTTACTTAAACCAGCTAAACACAGGTGTATCACAAGCAACAAGACATCCTCATGTGCATCTTTGGAGACAAAATTTGATGCTATCGTGAAAAAAGGAACATGGGGAATAAAATAGATACTATACTTATATCAATAGCATTTATGCTATCGTGTAAACAAATTTGATGATATTGATAAAATAAATTTTTGTTAATCTAAATTTGGTCGTTTGGAGTTGTTTGCAGGTGAAATATATTTTTTCATCATTATTTTTCTGTACAACTAGTTGTTTACATGCCAGCTGTACATTCATAGCAAACAACTAAACAATTGTGGATTAGCATACATTCATATTAGCTGATTTAGTGTGATTGACTTATTGCTAAACGTTTGGGCCAGCATCTAGATGAGGAAAAAGTTTTGGATGCTGTATGTCTAGAAAAAGATGTGGATGGTTTCCATCCCCTTAATATGGGGAATCTTGCCATAAGAGGAAGGGAGCCACTGTTTACTCCTTGTACTCCAAAGGGCTGTATTGAGTTATTGATCAGATCAGGAGTCGAGATTATGGGAAAAAAAGCCGTAGTGATTGGAACAAGTAATATTGTGGGTTTGCCAGCATCCTTGTTATTGCAGGTAAAACATGCATTTCAGTTAGAAGCCTGAAATCATGGCTTATTTACTTTTTCGTTTCCTTCTGCATGAATATGTGATATCGTTTATATGTTGGCAGAGACACCATGCAACAGTCACTGTCATACATGCCTTCACACAAAACCCTGAACAGATCACCTCAGAAGCTGATATTGTAGTTTCAGCTGCTGGAGTGCCTAATTTGGTCCGTGGGAACTGGATAAAACCTGGTGCAGCTGTGATCGATGTTGGTACAACTCCGGTTGAGGTAAGTTGCCGTTTACGACTTAAGACAGGTTTTTCATATTTTGCTTGACTAACCAAGTATAAGAATTAAATGTTTCAGGATCCTGGCTGCGAGGATGGTTATCGCCTCGCAGGTGACGTATGCTATGAAGAGGCCGTAAAAGTGGCATCCATTATTACTCCTGTGCCTGGCGGGGTTGGGCCTATGACCGTTGCTATGCTACTATGTAATACATTAGATTCTGCAAAGCGCATGCTCAATTTTAGTTGACCCCTACCCCTCTTGAAACTACAATACTTCGTTCAAGGTCATTTTTAGCATGGATTGAGTTTAAAAACTGGAATTCTTTTTTAACAGTTTTCGTAATGCACGTATTCTTGCTGATAGTCTAGCTTCTGCCATGCGAGTTTTATTTTGAACCTTGGATCGTATTAAGGTATTATTGCCAGATACGTATTCAGTTTATTCGTTAGAATCATAGGGATTGCTTTCAGCCAGAAGGTAATAAATTGGAATATATTATAAACATTTTCAATCCCATTCGCAGGCCTTTAAATTTAACAACAACAAAGAAAAAAATTGGTACGAATTTTTTATAAATGAACTTTTCACTGGTTTTAACGTCTTTCAAAATATTTATAACGTCTATTTTCCAGTTTTATATCGAAGGATATTACTTATAGAGATATGTACAATAAAACATGTAAATGTTTCTTGTTGGTAAGGCTAGCGGGTTGTGCTTTAGTGAGGCATAACCTATCTTTAGATATTCTTTTTTCATATACATTAAAAATATATTCGATAAGATATTTCAGTTAATTTTTAATTTTTACTAACTGAAAAATTTATTTGACTGCTTGATAAATTTTTTTTAATAACTTCTTAGTAGTCTCTAATGTTTTTTAAAACACTACTTGAAGTGGTATTTTTTAAAACGTTAGCTTCTTATTTTTTATATTTTCTTTCATATGTATCTTCAATATATTTATTCGACTTGTTACCTTTTTTAAATAAATTGTGATTTTATTATTATTTTATATTTTTCAACTACTTCTATAATTAATTTTATTGAACCCTTTTAATTTAATAAGTTGATTTTTTCAGTTTTTAACTTTCAACTAACTCTTCAAGTTTCAATTAACTTTCCAACTTTCAATTAACTTTCCAACTGATTTTGTCAAACATAATATAAGATATAAATATGGATGACTGGATGTAATGAAATATAGTGGTAGTTTTTAACCACTACTATTTGATAATAATTGCAATAGAGGGATTGTCACAATAGAGTTGTAGAATCACAAAATGCAACAAGGATAAAGTGAACGAACTACCTCAACAATGGCTCAGAAGACAATTGGATGGAGAAAGAAGGAAATAAGGACTCATCATAGGAAAAGGAACGGTCCCAGCAAAGATTTTCTCAATTTTTCAGTTACGGACTGATAACTGCAAAATCTGAGCTAATTTGATAGTTAATTTTGGCTAATAAATGGATGTAATTTCTTTACTTTATTATTGTCTTTAAGGAAATAATGAAGAAATTAAAAGCATTGCAATTTTTTATTGGAAAAATTCAAAAAATAGAAGATTTCAAGTACTTTAGAGGAAAAATTGATGCAAAAACTGGAAGAAAAGGCCTCGAAGAAAAGTAGAAATAATTGGACAGCTCGCTTGGCGCGTTGTAGGCTTTGCTCGGGAGGACAGAAGAGAGATGCCACTAGTCTCATCAAATGAGGCATCGTACCCTCTGATGCCATCAAAGAAGGACAAGGAACGCTACTTCTAGCGATTCCTTGACATATTCCAACAGCTGGAGATTACTATCCCTTTTGGAGAGGCCTTACAACAAATGTCACTTTACACAAAGTTCTTAAAGGACCTCCTCACAAAAAAGGGAAAGTACATCAACAGCGAAACCATTGAGGTGGGAGGAAATTGCAGTGTAGTAATCCAAAAACTACCTCCCAAGTTCAAAGATCTAGGAAGCATCACCGTCCCATGCTCTATTGGGAGTGTATCCCTAGGTAAGACTCTTATTGACCTAGGAGCAAGTATCAATTTGATGTCGCTTTCTATGTGCAGAAGAATAGGGAACCTCAAAATTGACCCTACAAGGATGACACTACAACTGGCAGATCGCTCCATCACAAGACCATTCGGAGTGGTAGAAGACATCCTGGTCAAAGTCCATCAACTCACTTTTCCGGTGGACTTTATAATCATGGACATTGAAGAAGATGTTGAGATCCCCTTGATTCTGGGGCGGCCATTCATGCTAACTGTAAAGTGTGTTGTGGACATGGGGAAAGGCAACTTGGAGGTGAGTGTAGAGGACCAGAAAGTCACCTTGAACTTGTTTGAGGCGAATGAGCATCCAAGTAATAGTAAGACTTGTTTTAAGGTGGAGGAAAATGAGCAAAAAGCTAACCTTGTTGGGGGGGCACCTGAATTCTGTGTTTCTAGAAGAAGATGAAGCCAAGTCAATTGTGAATCCTATAGACTCTTCTAGTGTCTTCCTGGGGCCAAAACAGGTTAGGGCCCGAGCCACTCTAGACATTTCACCAGATCCTCCACCAGCGGTCCCTCCTCCAGGCGTCTCTCACCCACCTACTGGCCATTCTCTGCCTTTTTCTCAGCCGGATCAGCTCCTCACTATGATGCATAGCCTCCACCACGGTCAGTACCTACTGATGCAGAGCCTCCACCATCTCTCCCTCCAGTAGCTAGTGATGACACCAGAGGCATTCCTAGCCCAGGTTGCTTGGCCAGGAGTCCAAATTCCTTCTGTTAGGGGGGGGGGGTGACACCTTAGGTGTTGCTGATGATGATGCCGTAGATGTTGAAGTTGATGATGATTATGTTGCGAACATCAGTGATGCTCACAGAACTTAGGATCCAGGGCCTACATAGGATTGGGGCCCATTTTTCTACCAAGACTTTTTTTTCTTTTCTTTAATTTTCTTTTCCTTTAGTTTCTTTAATTTAATTTCAGCGGTTAATTCCAGTAGTTTAATTTCAGTCATTGAATAAAAAAAATTGCATGATAGAGACATAGAAAGTTTAGTAATTGGTTGTGACTTGTTCTGGATGAATTGATGCATGAGATATTGTGTACTAATGAGATAATTGTGAAAGTTTTCATTCTTTTGTGAGCAGGCGTCATTGTGAGTGATAAAGTGAATCGAAAGCACAAGAGTAAAGAGGTTAGCATGTCTGAACGGAAATCATAGTATGGTAAGCCAAACACTTCATAAATTTCCGGTGAGATGTGTGACCTTGTAACTATGAGAGAACAATTGTTCTTAATTTTCTGATTTTGCATGATTCTTAGATTGTTTGGGTACATACATAGGGTGGAAATGATCAAGGTCTTGTTTGTTTTTCTTAGCCACTTAGCCAAATAACCAACCTGTTATTTGAATGAATCCCTTGCACCCTGTTAAGCCTAATGCAATTAATTATTTTTTTTCCTGAGCCTAATGAAATAAATGACCATCTTATCTTAGGTTGTAGGAGAGCACGAGTCAAGGCAAATTTACCCTTAATTTGGGGGAGTTGGAATTTTGGTTGGGTGAAAAAAAAACACTCAAAAACATCACCAACAGCACGCATGCTAAGATAAAATATGATGAGTTGTTGCAATACCAAGTCAATTTCTATTGTAAAAAAATGAAAAATAGAAAAAAGAAAAAGCAAAAAAACAAAAACAAAAAAGAGAAGCAAGCCTTGAGTTCAAATAAAAAGTTGATAGCAACTTAAGTCCAAATAAATTTTGTGTGTTGTTAGGAATAGAAGGCAGTTGGGTCTTTTGAAATACAAGTCATGGGTTATAAGGTAGGTGCTCTCTTATAACTTCACTTTGTTTTCCCAAGAAAAACCATGAGTTCCTTCTTAGCCCAGCCAAGTTACAAGCCTAAAAAGCCCTTAGTGATCCACAATATGTATGTATGATTGCTTTAACTGAGAAGAAGTGCAAAGTTGGAAACATTGGTTCAACTGTTGATTTTGAAAATACTCAAAGTCGAGATACTTGTGTGCTAAGAGAAACACTGGCCTAGTGAGGAATGAAGTGTGGTAAGTCTGCCTTGATGAAATTTTTACTTGCTAACCTTTTTCATCTCCATGTGTATTCCTTCATGCTTCCATCACAAGATCAAGACAAATGCAAGCTTAAGACCATTCATTGAAAGGTTTAAAAGGATTTGCAATTATCTCATGTGTTGGCACACTCAAAACTTGTCTTTTGCTTAAGGACAAGCAAATGTTTTAATTTGGAGAGTTGATAACTGCGAAGTCTGAACTAATTTAATAGTCAATTTTGGCTAATAAATGGGTGTAATTTCTTTACTTTATTATTTTTTTAAGGAAATAATGAAGAAATTAACATTTTTGCAATTTTTTATTAGCAGAATTCAAAAACAGAAGATTTCAAGTGCTTTAGAGGAAAAATTGATGGAAAAACTAGAAGAAAAGACCTTGAAAAAAAGTTGAAAGAATTAGACAACTCGCTTAGCACGTGCTGCAAGCTTACCGCGCAGAAAGCCCACAGTGAAGCCCAAATGAGCGCTTAGCGTGAAAATTAAGGAGGAGGAAGCAGAAGAAAAAATACACCAAGTCTCAGAGCTATCCAAAGTCTTGGCCTATCCCTTAGGGGAAACCCGCCCCTCTCTCTTCTAGTCATTCCCCTTTTTCTTGTTATTAGTCATTCAGCTATTTCTTTCATTAACCCCTGAAGTGTAAAGTCTCTTATGGTTATAAAAGGCTAAACCCCTGTTGTTGAGAGCCTGGAGGTCAAACTCTTGTAATGTAATTCTTTCCTATTATCTATTTAATGCAATTTTGTTTCTATTATTCTTCTCTGTGTTTTTTTGTTATTATGGTCTAATCACCGTATAATTTTTAGAGGGTAATGCATTGAAAAATGGTTATTTTCCAAAGAACTGGGGAAGGGTATCTGAATAAATTCATTGATAGAAATAGATTAACATTTATTTTGCCCAAGAATTTTTGAATCTCTTATTTTAATGTGGTTTGTTATTTTATCTCTACAAAGAAATTTGGGGGAAAAGGATAAATAAACTAGGCCCTTCGTGTGGGAAACCAAAGATAGGGTAATTCACTAGATGCGGGTGGAAACAAGGATTTCATTAATTAGAGAAAATCTACTACAATACATTATAAGTAGTTTTGGCATACTAGACCCCAACATCATAACATTCTGATTTCATCTTTTTGCATTAAATTGTTTATTTTTCGTGACATCTTTTTCTTTGTTTTACTGTAAATTTCACACTTACAATTATTTATCTATTTCTTCTTTTCTTCCTTCTCATTGTTTAATAATTGGGTTTGCATCACTTAAGTACAACCAAAGTCTCTGTTGATTTGACACTTAGACTTCCATTTTAATCTTTACTACTTGTGATAAAATTGGTACACTTGTCAATAAGTTAACACATATGAGTGACAATTGTATTGGCTTGAGATTTAGACTTGTGGAATTAATGGTTTCAAGCTATGTTTCAGAATGAAAAGGAAACATTTAGGATTTCCCATTCTAATTTAACAAAACCCTTTTCACATGAATATTGTAACTTGCATATACCCTTACTTTTGAAAATTCACATCCATTCAGCAACCAGTTGAGACAAATATAACACAATGACCATAATTAGAGGGATAGAAACATAGACCATTCAATTAATTTTAAGCAAGCAACAATCAATCACAATTAAGATGACCCCAACACTAAACTTCACTTTCCCACATCTTTCATTGCTCAATCATCTAGACCATCCTCCTTCTTTGCTTTTGATGTCATTGGTAGAACTAAAAACATATTCTTTTTTGTGTAGTTCAGTTATGACTCTAGTTGTTAAATGATTGTGTGCTCATGTGATTCAATTAAGATTTAATCTATAACTTTATTGTGTCAACCCCTTCGTTATGTTAAACAAGTGGCCTCAGATATCTTAAGAAGGGGGGTTGAATTAAGATATTGCAAACTATTTCCCCAATTAAAATTCTATTTTAATTTCAATGCAAGTTACAAGTTCCCTTAAAAATGAACTCTTAAATAATGATACAAATAAAACAATCTGAATATAAATGCAAAGCAATAATAAATAAAAGAGTTTAAGGGAAGAGAAAGTGCAAACTCAAATTTATACTAGTTCGGCCACACCCTTGTGCCTACGTCCAGACCCCAAGTAACCCGCTTGAGAGTTTCACTATCTTGTAAAATCCCTTTACAAGTTCTGAACACACAAGGACAATCTTTCCTTTGTGTTCAGATTTCTTTACAACAAGCGACCCTCGGTCTCTCAATCCCTTTTGAGAATTTAGAAAGAAAAGAAGAATAAATCTCTCTTGAAAGAGATAGATTGTACAATCTGAGCACTCAATTAATTCCTTATTGAATTGCAAGTGTATTGGCCAAGGAATTCTTAAGAGGATAAAATGTTTTTTCTCTTTGAGAGAATAAGACTTTTTGTTATGAAAAATTCTGAGCAAATTCGTGTTCCAAGTCACATACAAATAGACCTTTGGTGGCCATGTAAAAACCATTTGAAAAGATGTGACTCTTGGAAATAATTTTCTGAAAATCTCTTCTGGTAATCGATTACAGGATTTGTGTAATCGATTACAGACTTTAAAATTTGAATTAAAACGTTTATTAACTGCTGGTAATCGATTACCAATATTGTGTAATTGATTACATAGTGTAAAATTTGAATTCAAATTTTTAATAGTTGTTGTAAATCATTTTGGCCACTGGTAATCGATTACCAGAGAGTAAATCTCTTGAAAAAGACTTTTTAACTTAAATTTCTTAGCCAAACCTTTTGCTATTTCAATTAGGAATTCCCTTCCTAAAATACTAGAGATTTTCTTGATGTTGTATCTTGTATTCTTGGATCATTTGTCTTGAATTAAACTTGAGAAGCGCATTTTTATCAAATCATCACGATCATCATCAAAACATCAAAGACAAAGTCTTTGCTTCTACACGTTAGAGTTCTTTTCTTTGTGGAGAGTTATAGAAAGGAAAACAAGTTTTCTTTTAAATAAAATTATGAATAGTGGTAATTTTTAACTACCATTATATGCAAAATAATTCTTGTAAAAGATGCAACCTAGAAAGTGTTTGTGTCGATTGAAGTTTAATTAATAATTAAGACTTGACATCAAGTCATTGTAAATTACAGAAAAAAATCACAATAAAAAGGGGGGACAATTTGTAGAGATGTATACCTTTCCTAACAAAATATAAAGATAAAATAATTTCAATCCCTATATTTTCATTGAATCTTATTTTTAGTCTCCAAACTTAAATAAGAAAAAGTATTTCTAGTCCCTCGGCATAAGAAAGTTCACACCATTTGTGAGGAGGTACCAAAACTAGTTTCTTTTAAAATCCAGGATCTAAATTAAACAATATGAAAATTCAAGGATTGAAAAAAAAATCTAATAAAAATGTAAAAATTAAAAACATATTTTATCCATCACTTAAAAAAACATATTTTATCCATCACTTAAAAAAACATATTTACCAAAAATATAGTTAAGTCCTATTCATGTATTAAAATTATTAAATGTTAAAATAAAAGGAGATTAAGATTTCATCATAGAGATGATATATATCCATTGAAGTTGCTACACAAATCCTTTGCCAATTTTATTTTATTTTTTTGGAAAAAAAAAACTATTCCTAAAAAAGTTTCCGTTACGCATTTTTGAAAGAGTGACCCAATATTACTAAATACATTATAAAACTAGTTTCTATGATATAAAAGAAATAGCTTATAAAAAGTAGTTTCTATAATGTAATTTTTTTACATTGCTTAAATTAGTTTACATAATGCATAAAATAATAAATTACAATAATTAGTTTTTGTAGTGTAAATTTACATTACAGGAACTAATTTTTGTAAAATTTGTGAAAAACGAAAAAAAAAAAATGAAAGATTGAGACGACAAGAGAGAGGGTGTAAAACTGTAAATGGGAGGGGTGAGACAAGGTGAGAAAAAAAAGTGGGAGGGTGCAAGGAAGGCAAGAGGGTGGAGATGAGAGGAAATAGAAGTAGTTTGAAAACATAAAAAAAAAAAAAAAAAAATAAGTATACACATGTTTCCCCGAGGGATTCCGTTTTGGCCCATTGTAGCACAATCACATCTTGCTACAGGTTGCTACAGGCTACAACCTACAGTCACACGTTAAATGTATAGCAATAAAATTTTTATACAAAAGATTAATTTTTCCCGTTCATTTCCTCTTCACAATTAAATGTGTATCAATCTTGACATGAGTAATTGGAACATTTGTTTCTAAAAAGATTAAAATGACTAGCAAATGAATCATCAGCTATCCTGTCTCAAGCACAAGGCCTTCTCCAGCATTCTTGCTTCAGTCAGACTGCACTGAATCTGTGACGGGAGGTATACAATCTATCTTGTACCGTAGCACCTATAGTCCATATATAATAAGTAACAGGTTAAAAAATTGTACCATTGGCGGTACATTCCCAGTCCATGAGCAATACGTAGCAACAAATACTGTCATAGGAAGAAATAAGTAAAGGAACCCTAACACTAACAAGAAAAATGAAATTGAAAAACGTGTGAAGCCAATGCGTAGCAGCAACAAAAGAAATAAATCATTCACACAATGACAATGAGCAAATAATGTGATAGTGATGACTCAAGGAGAACCACCGCACAATAACAATGAACAGATAATGTTTTAGTGATGACTGAGGGAGAACGAGTCTATCCACCCAGGAACATATGCTCTAAAGAAGGTAGTCTCTAATCAGATTTCATATTTCCTATGCAATTTGATCAGTATCTAATCATGTGATAGTTTGCATCTCACTGAATTCGTCAACATGCCTATATACATTACCTTTTTGAAAAAGGTTGAATATGTGTTGTCCCAGATCAGTTTATAGCTTCCAGCCATTAACGTGCAGAAGTTCCCCTAACATTTTAGGCACAAAAACTAAGATGAGTACATACATATCAAATGCCTAGTTAAATAATTAAGCTGCAACGAACATGAAAAACTCACTTGGTCAGACTCGTAACGGCGGTAAGGTAACATCAGCTGTGTCATGTGTCATAATGAATCAGCCACCATAAAAATGAGAAATGGCAAAACAAACATCGAGAAAGAGAACAAAACAGAAAAAGTGAAAACAATGTTATGAATGGCAGTGAAAACAATGTTATGAATGGCAGATGAAGGCTAAAGGCTGATGGCATGGCGGACAAAATAAAAATAATATATATGTATAAATACTAAAAAAATTAGAAATAAATAAAAAACTAAAAATACAAACAAAATGTCTCAAGAACCATAGACTAAATTCTAAATATCATAAGTCTTATAAGAACAATGTCATAAACTAATAACAATCTGATTTTCATTTATTTCAAGAGTTCAAAACAACAACAAAATCATAAAAAGCAATGCAAACACAAAGTAAAAATAAATAGAATTCAGAAAAAGAAAAAATATCTATAATGCAGAGAAAACGGAGAAGATGAATTGAAAACACAGGTGAACTGAAAACAGAGAAGAATTAAAAAAGAGTATAATTAAGAAAACAGAGAAGATGAACTGAAAACAGAGAAAAAGAGTGAAAGACCAAGGCAAGAAGGCAAACTGAAAACAAGAAACAAAGACAAAAGAAAGACTCAGTTGAACAACATGAAGTAGCGAAGAAAAAATGGAGAGAAAAAGAAAAGGGAATAAAAGGAAGAAAAAAAAGGGGGGGAAAACTGTTGGT
Organism: Glycine soja; assembly: GCF_004193775.1. Classification (NCBI taxonomy): domain Eukaryota; kingdom Viridiplantae; phylum Streptophyta; class Magnoliopsida; order Fabales; family Fabaceae; genus Glycine; species Glycine soja. Next base: position 89,527 of record NC_041004.1, read on the forward strand.
GATGAACTCTAGAGCTCTAACCATTGCGGTTCAGGTCACCGGCAAGTGGTGGTGGTTGGAGAAGGTCACCGGAGCTCAGTGGTGGATGCTCTTGGCAGTGGGGCAATGAGAGATAAGAGTATTGTTATATGGAAGGACAAAGCAAAAACAAACTAAATATATATGGAAAGGCAAAGAAACTGAACACTTTATTTTATATCAGCAAGCATTTCAAGCACACAACAGAAAGCATCACTATAATATCACCTAAAAGACTCAGTCTATTGACAATTAATTATTTAGTAACCTCCATGACTGAATAACGAAGGCATTTTTCCAACAGAGAGAAACCAGAAAGGCAGAGAAAAAACGATTGAGGATATGATACAGATAACAAAAGAGAAATGTCATTCAAACTTACAGTTTTTTCCCCCGTAGGACTTAGAAACTCCAAACTAAATCCAATATCCTGACAAATAATAAAAGATAGATCACTACAAAGGGACGCCAATGAAAAATATTATAACATTTTCAAATCAAGGTGCAGCAGCACAGCAAGTCAGCAATGATACCATATTTATAGTGCCTTGCACCAATGAAAAATCCCAAGCAATGTATGAGTTTACAGCATCAACAGAGAGTAAAACCTGAAGTAGGATAAAAAACCTTCTATCATATTAACATCATAAAACAGCCCAATCAAACATTTTCTCAAGTAATAACAAGTGAAACCGAGTCATAGATTCATTCAGTAGGAAATCTCAAATGAGATAACAGTAGCACTAAATCATGCACAAATTACAAAAGGACAAAAAGTGTACAAAGAAATAATTTATAAATTAAATAAATTGGCAACAATTATTTGTCAATCATGCTAGTAGCTCTACTAATACTCTAATAGATATCTATATGAGAATGTTGGGTACAAAACACCTATGTGTTAGAATGTTTGCACAAGTTAGGATTATTGTATCCTAATTATTTCCGTTAGTTGTACACAATTAAGCTAGATTATATTTGTAAATCGTGTATGATCCTTTTCAAAATTATGGGGATTCTCTTGTACATCCTTACAGTATGTAGATCAAAGAGGTGAGAGGCATCTCTCAAGTTGATATTAGAGCCAATGTCAAATATGCCTGATCAAAGTCCACAAAAACTGACAGAATACCAATTGATAAGTAATAAAATATAACATAGAACACTCTAATCACTCACAATACAGCAAAGCACCTGCTATCTCAGAGACGAAAGTCTCCTACACAGAGTATTCTCTGTCCACAAATTACAAATAACTTCACACACTGCCTAATTACACAGCCTTCTATCAAATATATACTCCTAATACATAACAACCAGCAGTGATTCTCTACACATATCTGCTATCCTGCAGTTTCTAATATAAAATTAACTACAACCAGTTATTTTACATAATCCTGGAGTTTCTAATACATAACTGTTTTCTAAAGCAGTTATTTTCAACACATAACTGTCATAACTGCCCTGAACTCAGAGTTTCCATCAAAACCCTAGCTATCCCAACGTGCAGCTGCTTTCTAGGACAGTTAGGCTGGGCTAGATTATATTTGTAAATCTTAATCTTGTATATCCTTTCCTAAATTATGGTAATTCTCTAGCGCATCCTTACACCATAAATCAAAGAGCTAGGGAATCTCTCAAGTAAAATTCTTACAACACTGTCCCAACTCCCAAGTAATATTATCCCAAATTAAGTTGAACTATTATGCACTAAGTTCAAAATTTAAGCCTAAAAAATAAATGATAAATACATATTTTATGACAAAGACATCAGGAGTTTTGACACATCTACGATTGTGAATAAATTGGCACAAGTCTCCTTATATAAGTTATCCTCATACCACCTAAACTAGTAGTAACTAATCATTTCACAATGCTTTCATAAACTAAGTCAAATCCATAGGTTAAGATACATATTCTCTAATAGTCATTGATCAAAAGTTTTTCACATTTTTATTTTTGTAATGAAAAAAGAATATAAAAATATAAACACATTTACAAACATCTAGCATGATACTTATATGCCTACAAAACAAACCGTATATTTTAATAAACAAAACCAGTATATGCACATATCAAGCATTGGATATAGGCTGGGCAAGCCAAGCTTTGAATATAATATCCTAGGCCTGCTTTGCTATAAATTGGTCGTGGACCATAATATCGATCACAGGCTTCGATTTAAGGCTCTGGCTGAGGCAGGCCTGCAAGCCTATGTTAAGTCCTATATTGCATGAAGGAATTCAAATACGTGAACAGACTTATGTTTTCTATTGATGTTCATAATGTGAGAAAAGGAAAGAATAACAAAGAGAAAGAAAATGAGAGAATTGAGAGGGATCCTGTTTCTGAAACTGAAATTCTTATTATGAGTATTGAATTGTTACAGTTGTCAGAAAATACAGAAATATACATGTGTGTTGGCGTACAGGGGGTAAGGCTTCCAAGAACTAACTTCCAACTAACTGACTGTTGTCAGTCCTAACTAGTAACTGTAACTATCGAATGCTTCTGGTGCAACCTTCAACATAGTATGAAGTTTTGAATAGGCCAATAAATGCCTGGCCCACATAATATGAAGCTTCTATAAATAAAAAGGACCAAAATTTAGCAAAACAAAATCTCTATATCTATATTCTCTATTTCTAAACAAGCCTGAATTTCATGCGAGCTACACAAAACCATGATACATAATAGAAGAGGATATTGAGATCACGATCCGAAAATTCCAATGAGGAAACAAAAATTAATTGCAATGGATATAAAATTTCAATGAAACTATTAACCATTATTCAGTCATTTTTTTCTAATTTGTTCATATAAATAGACATTTGACAAATTGAACCCAACACAAATAAGAGAACCACCAGAATTTTTAAATCATAATTGTTGAAAATCAGAATATAATATTCTGTATTTAGTAATAATAATGGATTATAGGCACATAACCTTTGATTTAGAGGAAAGATAATATACTCTATTTATGTATAATTAATATAATTAGCCTAAATAAACACGTATCTGTTGTGTACTCGAACACACGGGTTTTAATCAATTATTCCTCTGCTTCTCTTATTTTAAGATGGTATCCAAAGCCTAGCCTAACAGGTATTTTGAAAATCATGCCTGCCCAGTGGACCAATAGCCCCGGAGAATGTTGATGTACAAGCAGTTAATTATGTTAATAAGTTGATATACAACCAGTTAATTATGCGGTTTATGCTAAGATCATTTGAACACAATGAAGCATGTCATTCACCTATAGTAATAGCCAAACTAGTTAATTGTGCAAGTTTGCAATGCTATCATGTGCCGCATCATGTAGCTGGCCCCTCTCCATGTGATGTGCTGGCTGTCATATTGTATTTTGACATCACGACATCACAGCCATGCCTTCATCAGACAGGGAAAAAATGCACTTAGCTTGACAGTTTTGAGTGAATCACCTAGTTATTTGGGGACCCCATTCCCCCCTGTATTCGTGAAATTTGTTGCCCCCCCTGTCCCATCTATCACCATCCAATGGCAGTACATGTCTAATCTGTTTCTGCAGGTTTGTGATCTCCTCTGTTCTGCTTCAAGACCTCCGATTACGGATGACAATGGATAGGGTCTTATAGTACCGTCCTCATACCCGTGTTTTAAAAAATATTCGTACCTACCCCCATATCTGTGCGGGTAACAACTTTAATCTTCATTCCCGTACCTGTTGAGTACTTATATACACATACCCGCACTGGTGACCCATACTTTACTTGTATAAAGTTAATAAATCTATAAAAAAATATATTAATTAGAAAATTACTACAAATAGATTGAAAATTTTCTCTTAAGTAATCCAAATATAACATTAAATGCATCTACGCATAATACTACCTCTGGTCCTATATATATAAAAGAAACAATTACTTAATTCATCGAGACTAATAGAAGTGGTTAGTTTAGTTAATTTGTCATAAATTTAAACTTTATTTCAAGACTACCCATGACATTAAATGGTTCAAGAGGTGATTATTTTTCAAAGATAATTTATTTAACCAATAAGTATGCATTGTTTTGTTGATAGCTCAATAAGTGCACTAATTTTCATGGAGAAATGAGTGCATATCATTAATAGACCTCATAATTAATTAGGGGTAAATAAAAAATTTACTAATAAAGTAGTCGTATGCTTCTTATAATTAGGACCAAGAAAATATTACATTTTATCTCTAATATATGAGACACAAGGTAATATTAAAAACAAGCAAACATAACATTGATTTTCCGAAACTTAAGTCATAAATAAACATTAAAAATATAATCATCAAACTTTACAAAGATAAGTCATTAAATATGTGCAACTATCTACACTACTAATTGAAGCAGCAAACAAAACAAAATATCATTCACAATTTGAAGTCAATCTTAAAATAACTAATCATAATAGTTCAATATTCTTAAATAAAATAATATAAGGTATGTTGAATTAGAATTCACTATTCTATGTTAGACTCTTATTGTTGGTCATAAAATTAGGTAAATATAATTTTTTATAGAAAAAAAAAAAAAAATATATATATATATATATATATATATATAATATAAATTATTTACTTATGTAACATATTTTAATAAATTAATATTCAATACTTATGATACATATTTGCAGGGCAAGGCGGGACACAGCAGGTACTATAGTACCCGTACCCGCACCCATCCCAGCAAAAAATTGCGGGTAAATACCCACCCCCATTCCTAGTCCCAATAAACAAGTAATTACCCTCCCTGCTTGCGGATACTATTGAGAGTACCCATAGGGTCCGAGTCCATTTTGCCATCCCTACCTCCTATCTTTTCTTTTGTGTGGTTTGCAACTCTCATCCCTAAGTTATTGATTTGTTAATTTCATCTTATGGTTAACGTGTATCTAGACTATGTTACTTTGGCTTTTGATCATTAATGATGAAAATGCCTTCAATTTAGGTTTTTTATTTAGTATGACTATCAAATTCTCGAGTTAACTCGCTAACTCTTATAAGTTTATGAGTCCACTAATCCTCTGCGAATTGATTCATGTGTAAACTCTCTTTTTAGTAAACTAGGTAGACTCTCGTGTTTACCATTGGATCAACAAGTTAAAATAATTAGACCAAAACACAGGTTATTTTGGATTGTTTTCTGAGCATTTAGGATTCAACATACCTTCATTTGGTGTGTTGTTTCTGAATCAAAGAATCATCACTTCTAACAACATTAAACCCTCAATGGGAATGTCCTACCACTACAATCGCCTCCGCAAGTTATTATCTAATAGTGATGCATTACTAAACTTGGTTATTTAAGTATTGTGAAATTTATGGTTTACTATTTTACTTTATTATGTTGTTGAAATGTTTAATTATTATGTTATCTATAAATATTTTGTTATTATTTTTATACGAAACGAGTCTATGAATCGAGTGTATGGAACTTATACGAGTCTACGTAAACTCTCGAGTTTAATAACCTTGAGTGCACTATAAATTACTTTTGTATACCTAAAAGTCAACATGGCGGTAATCTCACTATCCCAAAGTCTTTTTGGCCTTTTGGGCCACAATTCGAGATTGACAACTATGGTCATACCCGTAACTAGCTAATATAAACATGTCATGATAAAAAAATAAAAAGAAAGTTAATAAATTTCACAGCCCTAGTACATATACCTCGTAAGTTTTCCCGGCTGGAACATTTATCTCTTTGTAGTCATCATTTTTCCTGAAATGAACAAACTTCAAAAATTACTTGAAAATAGAGAAAATCATACAATAAAGCAAGATTTAATATTTACCTTGCTTCCAATGCACCAGCAACCTCTGCTGAAATAAAAAAAGGTGCATTTGCAAAGACCTCACTGATAAAAAAAACACACACAAAACCTAGCAGGTTGGTCAACAAGAACTAGAAATCTAGCAGAAGTGAGAACAATAACAAATTTCATGTTGAAAACTCTAAAGTCTAACAACCAGTTCAACCTAAAACCTTAGGTTGATAGGGGGAGGCAGTTGCAAAGCAAAATATAGAAAAATGGAACATGTGAACACATACAGCTAAGACAGTTCAGATTTCAGAAAGTTGAACATGATAGGACGGTTATGTGATGTCTCTTTAGGCAGTTTATTTAAGAAGTTATGGATCTAAATCATTAGTGTTTGTGTGCTTAGGCAGTTATTTGTATGATAGTTACTGGCTATTGCGTGGTGTTTTAAGTGAGTAATTAGTATTGAAAGTCTGTGACCTTTCTCTGGTTTAATACTTTAATCCAGATAATATCTAAACAAAACTACCCAGTTCATGTATGCAATTCACTCAAGTCTAACAAACAACAGTGAATCCAAACTTCAATGAAGCTCATAATACATAATGGAGCAGCTCTACTTGTAGCCTAAAATCCAATCAGAAAAGTTCGGCCGAGAGAAACGTATAATCAACAGATAGATATTATCAAGTCCCTTAGACATCCTCAGGTCAATCATATGGTAACAGTTGGTGCATAAGATAAATACACTCCAGCATGAATGGAGTGTTAGAATAGAATATTAAATTAAGGAATTTATCTGTTAGATATAGCATATGTAGCACGTGTTACATGTCTAATTCGCTTTAATCATATGTAACATATCATTATGACTTTATTAGCCTTTATCACTTCACCCCATTCATGTAAGTATAAATACCATAGTGTGTGGTCTGTATTAGAAACAATTTCCTAAACATCTAATGTATCAGAGCCTAGTTCAATCTAGGGGTCTGTATTAATCTAAGATTTTGTAAACAGGATCTGTATGATAGAAACTTATTATCCAACATAGGGTTATTAAAAAGTCATGAATGGTGTAAGAATCATTTTAATTTTACTAGTACAAACAATTTAACGTGATTATTAACAAATAACAATTATGGCCCAAAAGTTAAAAGCATGAGAAACATCAAGATGAGCATTATTGTACCTGATAAATGTCAAAAACCTTTCCAACTCCATGGTATAGACATCAACAGCTTGTTCCAGGACAGCAATTTGTTCCATTTTTCTATCAAATTATACAGAGAGAGAAGATAAAGTGTTACAAAAGTGCTCCACGTTCTAAAATATTACCAAAACACTACATCTTCCATGAAAGGAAATTAAAAAGCCTCTCAATCTATCTAAACAATAGAAGAAGTCCCACAAGATGTCCAGTTCTGTATCATGATAAAATGATGGACAAAACTTAGATACAGTTCCATAGGTGCTGTTTCTGCAATTCTCCCATCAAAATTGGAGTTTTACCTAGGTAATTTGTGTAGTAAAAATTTGCATTAAAAGATCATGCAAATTACCTAGATGAAACTCCAATTTTGATTGGAGAACAGTGTAAACAACAATAAAGAACTGTATACAAGTTTTGTCCTAAAATAATCTTCTAACTCAAATGAGTTCTAAAACCTCACTTAACCAAAGCACCAAATAAAAGAAAACAAGGAACATCTCAACAAGACAATCCTCCTTCTATCAATTCCCTGATATGACAAACAATTCAGGTTACAAAATGGGTGGTGCCTCATTACATTGAAGTAATTAACTATATTAGAAATATTTTTAACTCATCATATTCCTAACAATTGCAAAAATCCAAGCCAGACGAAATCATGGCTAAAGCCAGCAAGTAGAAAACCCCATGATGTTTGAAGATCTAGCAGACATATGTCTGTTATAGAAAAGATGATCATCAGTGGAAAAGTTCTTTTTTCCATTAAGCAATTGATTATATCCAAGTTACTTACTATTAAATAAAACTCAGATTAGAAAAATAAAAAATTTCATGATTAGACAGTCATTTCCAAGATAGAAGAGGATCATAGTGAGTCATATCCTATTCCAATACATTAGACTTTACATAATTGCTGGTCCTCAATATTCATAGAAATAATAGTAATTTAGCAAAATCAACCATAAAACCCCATAATTGAAGCATTAAACTACTAAAGATGCAGAGTATCTCACAACTTGTTAGCATCATATCGTGCCCATGATAATGAAAGGAAGAGTCGAATAGAAAGAATCATCGAGGTGAGGCTGTACAATGGTGGTCCATAGCGATGACGCTGTTCCTCCATGGGCCTACCAGAAGATAAGAGTTATTATTATTATTATATGCAAATATTATGAAAGAAAACTCGAACAACACTGAAAAACAGCAATTTTGTACCCATCGTCATCATTTATCTGCCGAGTAAAATCAAGTAATACCTACAACTCACAGAAAAATATCTTGGAATGAGTAAAGATACCAAGTACTAATCCAAATCCAAATAGTCAAATACATAGAGTTTAGTTCAAATACAAACAAATTGATCAGAAAAGTAAAGATGATGATATCAGTCACATATCAAGATGATCAGAAAAACCTGAAAGATGGAGCTAGCCTCATTATTTGAAAACATTGAAATTACCCATTTGTTTCCTATAGCGGTAATAACTTTCCCTTTTAGTCCGTATAGTTTAAAACATCTCATTTTGGTCCCTATAGTTGCAATTCTTTACCCTTTTGGACCTCACTATCAAGTATCCATTTACATAGTTTGAAACGAATGTGGCATGGCTCATTTAATCCACCTTCATCTCAAAGGTGTTAGGTGACTTTAGACAGCAAGGAGAAAAAGGTGATTGCAAATATAGGAACTAAAAGGAGAAGTTGTTGCAACTATAGGGACCAAATGGGTAATTAAACCTAAAATGTATAAGCTAAAACAAATTACACAAGTAGACAGTGTGAGAGAATAGATGCAAAACAGGAAAAAAGAATAATAGGCCAGCACAGCCATGAGTTAACAATTTAAGATAGCCATACCTGAGGAACCCCAACAAGGTACTTCACAAGTGTTTTATAGACTCCTGTTGCAGAACCAAGCTGAGCTAATTGCCTTCTCCTATGACCAGAAAGTTGTTTAATATATTTATCTTATTAACTCATGCAAAACCAACCAGACAAGGGTTGAGCCACACCTGTCCATTTGCTGTTTCCACAGCAAAGCATACCGGTCGTGTATGCTACCACCAGAATTTACCAAAGTGTCAACCTCTGCTTGCTTATTCCTCTCTGAGCGTTCCCGTTGTTGTCTAATTAGTGTTCCTCGAAAATCTTGAGGCAAATATGTCATAACTGCATATAAATTTTGTTGAGTTAAAAAAGAAAGAGGTGCATTAGAATATATGAACAATATACAATATTATCTCACTTATATATTAAAATCTTAAGATTAGTTTCCGTATTATCTCCAAGGATTGGTTCCAATATTTCCTTATTATCTCATGATTTGTTTCCTAATTATGTTAGGATTATGATTTGGGATTAGTATAAATAAGGTTAATGATATACATTTTTGAGTTTCCTAATTGGGGGTCTAATAGTACTACCCCTCCAAAAAAAAAAGTTTCACCTTGTCCCTAAGTTAAAATTTTGCAAAAGACTCCTTGATGTTCACAAGAGTTCTTGAAGTCCAGGTAGAGATGGCAATGGATAACGGACCCAAATCCCAAAAGATACCCACAAAAATTACCCATGACAGATAGGGTAATTACCCCCAAATTTCAACGGAAATGGATGTAAGTATCTTAGTATCCCCTACCCCATACTCTCTCACACATAAAAAATAAATTAAAACAATGAAATTTATGGAAACCTAGATACCTTTATTTGTTATATAGTTTGAAGATGAAAAGGAATATAATAAATGTTGCACTAATCTCTTTATTCAATTAGACTTGTGTTAGGTCTAATCATTAATTTTCTTTTCATGTTCTAGTTTCAGTAGGTATTAACGGACCAAAGCACTATTTTCACGTGATAAGCAACCTTTTGTAGTAAGACTCTAATTTTGAAGATGAAGTCAAATAAGCATTTGCTGTGTTTTAAGTTTGGCTTATTAACTTTACAATCACAACTAATTAGTGTAATGTACTATCTTTTAACAAATTTTGAAGAGTACTAGCTCAGGACTTGGAAGTTAATAAATTTGTTATTGCAAAAATTTATTGCAATATTTGTAATATTTTATAATTATGCTCGTACTGTTTCATAAAAGTTCTTTCAAATGTATTTTATTTGAATTTGAATTATAGTTGTTTTTTTAATCAAAACTTTTTTATTCATTATTTTTCATAGTTTTGTGTGGGTAATGGATAAGAGTACTCAAATGGCCAGCGGGTAAGTATGTGGGTGTGCGTCCTACAGCACCCCCCACCCCACCCCCAAAAAAACTGCCATGCCATTTCGCCATGGCCGCTATTTAACAACACTGATATGGGGACAAGCCTATTTGTTGATTGCACCTTTAGTTCCAAATCCTCATTTCTTTTTTATCAGCAAAGATAAGTATTTATATATTGATAAAGAGTACCAGCGGTACTAAAATACATATATGTAGATGGCCGTGCAAATGGTTCCAAAACAGACTAAATAGAGTCTATGAGGGAACCATGCAGGCTACATCAGAATAGGAATTGATACTAATGTAAGTGTCTCTTCATTATTAATACAAAAACCCTTCTCTAATGTTACTAGACCACTGATTGAAATGTAGTGAGAAGTCCTTCTCCAAATTGGATAGCCATGTCCACAATAGGAATGCTGCGTCATCAATCACTTTGTTAGCGTCGAAGGAGTCATTGGAGAATATAATCTTATTCCTCTTCTGCCAAATACTCCAAGTTACTGCCAGCCACCAACATTTCCATCTAGTGGTTCGTATCCCCCCAGCCATTATCAACCCATGTTGGAGGAAATGTTGCTTTGGGTCATTCGAGAAAGCTGTAGAGATGTTCACCCATGATAATGATTCCCACCAGATGGGGATGATTTTCCTGCAATGAAAGAACAAGTGTCCTACATCCTCTTGTGTATTCATGCAAAATGGACAACTCCTATCCATGACCTCTATTTGTCTCCTATGCAAATTTACTTTAGTAAGCAACCTATTCCTGAGTAGTCTCCAAGCAAATACTGCATATTTAGCTGGCACTTTTAGTTTCCACAGCTCCTCGAAGGCCTCATCCTGTATCCCGTCAACTTCTGTCCCCCTCATTAGATTATAAGCAGTATGCGCCGTGTATTGCCCTCTATGGTCTGCCATCCTCATATGAAGCAAGACCACATGAGGTAGAGGTTATAGTGTTACTTGGGGAGAGATGGCTCACTTGAGCAATGAAACATGAAATATAAGATGGACAGAGCAATTAGCAGGCAGCCTATCTCACCCTTCTCACCACCTGAAATAGGGCATAGAATCATGGATTCAGTTTCTCATTTATTTTTTTGGCTAGAGCTTGTAGTCTACATGGTTGGAGTTTGAGAAAGACACATTGTCCAACTTGATAATGCAGCACCCCATGGACTTGATCAGCTTGAGCCACGCAATTTCGGGCCTTCATAAGAATAGCTTGCAACTGCTAATAACATAACTTTCTAGTGTGATTTGGTTGACTTCCTCCACATAGGACGGAACTATAGTTCCCTTAAGCAAGGGTAGGGGATTCCAGCCATGCAGAGCGTCAGACTGTATTTGGTATTGTAGCAAATACATTGGAGCTGTGGTATTTGATATTGTAGCAAAACCTTGCCTAGCTTAACCAGTGAGGATATTGTCTAGGCTTGTGCCCTATTAAACACTTGAACTAGGTCTCCAAACATTTGTTAATCATCTCTACTTGCCCATCAGACTTTGGGTTGCAGGCTGAACTAAAGTTGATTTTGATTCCTGCTTTCTTGAATAATTCGGTCCAAAAGTGCCTTAGAAAAACCTTGTATCTGCTAATCACCATGCTAGCTGGAAATCCATATAAATAAACACTCTCAAATTAAAATTGCTGCAAAAGCAAGTACAATGAAGGGATGACTAAGTGGAATAAATGGGGGTACTTAGTAGGGCAATCCACCTCGATTAAAAGACACATGACTTTTTCCAGTGTTTTACATCACTATTTGATTCATTTTCTCTCTCTTCTTGTTGACTCATAACCTCAACTACTCAGATCCGCCTTCTTTGGTTCAAATCATGCACTGTAAGATTAGATATAATCTAGCCCAACCACTTTCCTAGAGACATGAGCCTAGCTACATTGCTTTCCCTGATTAATCAGTCTAGCCTCACAATGTTAGGAACAGAATTGAAATGATGAAGAAAAGAAAGAATTTTACTAAATATAAGAAAAGAACAGAAAATAGAAGAGAAAATTTCCTAACCTTCTTCCCCTATTTATATCTAATAAAACCCTCTAATTAACTAATTCATTAATAGTCCAACTATCTTAACTAACTCTTCTTTCTCCTTGTATCCTAACACACAACTTTACCACAAGTATCAGTAGGCCACATGGCTTTCCCAAAGATATTAGCCTGTTCTCGTGGTTTTCCCAAAGACATAAAGCTTGGTTGGCTGGCCCTGCAATACTACCAAAGAATCACCCTAGTTCCTCTATTAAACAGTCTCAAATTGTAATTGTATAGTTTGATGTCGTTTATTAAAAGAATTTATTCGTAACAAGCTTACAGTTTAGTAAACTTTTAGCGGAAGGGGAAGTGTTAGAATATAAGAAAATCTCATTATGTATTAGATTATCCTCTAGGATTATTTCCCTACTTCTGCATTATCTCCTAGGACTAAATATCATATATATATATATATATATATATATATATATATATATATATATATATATATATTGTTTCACTAATTATTTAGGATTATGAGTATAATTTGTGTTTCATTCTCTTTTATCTTTCTTCGTCTCTCAATACCAAATACCCTGTAATTTCAACATGGGTAAAAGCAGAGAGTTTTACATACAGTTCGATACTTGTCTAGACACTAACTACAGAAAAAACTAAAAAACACAAGTTATAAAACAATCTCCAGTCAGCTTAAAGAGGAAATTGCTTTTCCAAATAGGTTTAGCCTTTTACATTTCTCTTTTTAGAAGCCACTCTACAAGTCTAAGACATTTTATTCACACTTTTTAAATCTACCATAATTTTCCGATGTCTCTCCTTATGTCCCTGTATACACGTACTTAAGATTTTAAGGAAGGAAAGAACATTTGACTATTTGAGAGAATACTTGAGTGAAATTGCCCAAAACACACTCATCCTTGGGAACACATATACAGAATAATCACAGAAAATAAAATTAAAATAAACAGAACATGCAACTTGCAAGAAAGAATAATTAGGCTAACAGTTCCAATTTAATTTCCTAAGTTGCAATGAATCAAAATTCTAACTTCATTTCCAAAGTTACAATGAATCAAAGCATATTGCATACTGGAACAGATTTATTATTATGTAGTTTCTAACACACATTTTATAGACTTAGGGTTTGCTTTATGATTTCCACCAAGACATTTGAGTAAAAGGTTAGGTGGTACCTGTGTTAAATACATGTTCAGCATTTTTAGTTTGGAAAGATTCCAAAGCCTTCAATGTATTATGAAGTTTATCTTTCAGTTTCCCAAGCGTAATGGAAAATTCAACACAGTCAGCTGCGGACTGCTGCTTCAGCTGCATCCATAAAATATGTTTTTAATCTAAATCGTTTTACAATTGAAGGGAAATCATGAAGTTATCATATCCTGCATTCATGAGTTACATTAAAAGTCAGTTTAAGACATGGAAAATGAGTTTAAAAGATATACATTACCGCCTCTGGCCAATTAGAACTTTGAAGTAAAAAAATTGTTTCTTCAATGTACTCTCGATTCTTCCACATGTTCTCATCCATTTTATGCGGGGGTTGCTGATCAGCTTCATTAATTAAGATGCGTTCTCCTAACAAAAGGACTATTCAGACATGAACGAAGTAAATGTAGGCAAAGAGGTTGGGTAATACTAAGGAGATGAAGAAGAAGAAGAAAAGGAAACGAACCTTGGATAGGAGGATGCTGAGTGAGGAAATCATTAGCCATTGAACGAATCTGAGAAGAAAGTGTGGAGACATGAGCAGAAAGAGGAGTAAAAGGGTGTTTGTCGTAATAAGAGGCCAGAAAGGCCCTAGTTATGGGCACCAGACCCTCTGTAGAAGCCATCGGAATCGAATCAGATCAATCAACCTCTCTTCTCTTCTCTTCTCTTCTCTTCTTTTGCTATGGAATATTTTCTTCTCTGTTTACTCCAAGCCCAGGTCAGGTCTAAGTCGGCGGCAGTACAGAACAACAACTGTCAACGGCTTGCCCAATGCAACAAATCCATTTTTACCAATGTTCATCTTTCTATTCATTATTTTAATATTTAATCTCCTTCCCGTCTAATAAAATTATAATATTAATACGAAAAATAGCATTTTAATGTTTTGTCTCTGTTTTTGTAGATGCAATTGGCTTTGATGTTTTGATGATGATCATGATGATGTGTTGCAATTGATGCAAATGGGCTTTTCAAGATTAAAATTCAAGACAATACTTCAAGATTACAAGTCACAACATCAAGATGATCACTAGAATATTAGGAAGGGAATTCCTAATTGAATTAGCAAAGTTTGGCCAAGTGATTTAAAATAAAAAGTGTTTCTCAAAGGTTTTACTCTCTGGTAATCGATTACCAGAGGATGTAATCGATTACCAATGGCCAAATACGTTTTATAACAGCTATAAAAATTTGAATTCGAAATTTTAAAAGTTGTAATCGATTACACAATTTTGGTAATCGATTACCAGCAGTTAGTAAACGTTTTAATTCAAATTTTAAAAGCTGTAATCGATTACACAATTACTGTAATCGATGACCAGACAGGATTTTCAGAAAAATAATTTCAAGAGTCACAATTTTTCAAAGGCTTTACTCATGACCACCAATGGTCTATATATATGTGACTTAAACACGAAATTGCTCAGAGATTTTCATAACAACAAAGTGTTTATCCTCTCAAAGAGCAAATTCATTTTATCCTCTTAAGAATTCCTTGGCCAACTCAATTGCAATTCATTAAGGAATTATTTGAGTGCTCAATCTGTAAAATCCATCTCTTTCTAGAGAGATTTGTTCCTCTTCTTCTTCTCATTCTCTAAGGGATTAAGAGACTCTGAGTCTCTTGTTGTAAAGGATCTCTAAACACAAAGGAAGGATTGTCCTTGTGTGTTTAGAACTTGTAAAAGGAATTTACAAGATAGTGGAACTCTCAAGCGGGTTGCTTGGGGACTGGACGTAGGCACAAGGGTGTGGCCGAACCAGTATAAAACTGAGTTTGCATTTTCTCTTCCCTTAATCTCCTTTGTTTATTATTGCTTTATATTCATATTCAAGTTGCTTCATTTGAATTAATATTTAAGAAGATTGTCATTAAGGGAATTCATAATTTGAGTAAAAAGTGAAATAGAATTTTAATTAGGGGAAACAGTTTGGAATATCTTAATTCAACCCCCCCTTCTTAAGATATCTGAGGCCACTTGTCTAACAGTTTTATGTTGCATAAATAAATGTTTAAATATATAAAATTTTAGTATTATAATTATTTTGAAGTATATAAATTATAAATATTATAATAAATAACTCATTCATAATTTTTTTAATAAATAATTAAATTTAATTTAAAAATAAAAATAAACTAAATCAATTAAAAGATTCACATTCAATATAATTATTCTGATTCTAAATTATATATATGCAGAGGATGTATAATAAAAGTGTGTTTGTTTTTACTTGGTTTATACTTTCCCAAAATATGTTAAACGTTAAATATAAAACAATTACACTTGGTGATGATTGTTTCTTAACAAAATTTAGATAGTGATTCCTTATTTAATGCAACTAAACTTCAGTTTTGAAACCACATCTGAACCTGCATCTGTTTTTTTTTTTTTAATCACCATGGTTATCTTACTCAAGCTTTATAGAGATGACATCCTTGTTCATAGTTTTCATTCATGATACAAAAGAATATTTTATATTGTTTGCTTGTTAGGCCGTAGTGTTAAAGATATTTTTGTTTTGCATCAGTACGTTAGACACATTTTTGTTTAATGTCAGAGAATATAATGCTTCAAATCCTAATCCTAATCCTAGGTCATAACCCTAATCCTAGACCACAAACCCTAATCCTACTATAATAATTGAACCATGGCCCTTAAACCCTAACCATAGGTTAGGGAATCCAATGTTTTACGTCAATACGTCAGAGACACTTTTGTATTATGTTCGTGTGTTAGAGACACTAGACACTTTCACTTTACGTTAGTGTATCAGAGACACTTTTGCTTTACACTAGTACATCAAAGACACTTTTGTTTTACGCTAGGGAATTCAATACTTCAAACCCTAACCCTAGGTCGTAAACCCTAACCCCTATATATAGAAGTCGTATTCACCTTCATTTAACACATTTGCATAACACTTTCTTTCTTTATTACTTTCTTTCAACTTTGCCAACACAATACACAACATGTCTTCCTCATTTGTCAATTGGTTAGTACACTACAATGGTCAAATAATCAAAAAAAAATAAAAGGAATACGTCTCAAATAAAGCGAGGTTTCACACTTAAAGCCTTGAAAAGAAAAATCCACCAAAGGATCCGACTACAACTAATTTAAACCAAACACATCTTTTACTCAACTTGTTTTTGTACCATTTTTCACCAATTTGTTAGACTCACAAATATTTAGTGTTAGTAAGGATCAACCTCACCCATACTAAAGTACCCCTAGAGTGGAGTCTACCTCATCAACCCAACCAAACTCTCTTGATGTAATGACTCTCACTATCTATTTAATGTTTATTTCCAGTTTCATTGTATCTTTTTGTGCTTATTTACATGTATTTGGTTTGATCACCCTTTTATATGTTATGTTTAGGGTTTAGGCATTAGAAAATGTTTGTAATCCTTAGAATCGAAAATAATATCTAAATGCTTTATTGCTAGGGATAGTGTTAGGTTGTTTAGCTTGTGTATGCATCTCCATTAGTCATGCGGTTCAACTAATTTAGTTCTTGAGGGATTAAGAAATAAATTAGGGGAAGTAGGCTCTCTCATGTGAGGAATCACGGTTAGAGTACATTAATAGATGTAGGTGATAACTGGAGTAATAATAAATAGAGAAAAATTAATTATACAACATCAAGAGTAGTAGTTTCGGTAGGAAAGCCCCAACATATTCGAATCCTGCGTTCACAACCTTTCACCACTCCCAATGCTTGTTTTTCTTACTTGATCATAGTTTATAATAGTATAGTTTGTCCAATTTAGAAAAAGACTCAAATTGCACTTAGTAAATCTATTCATTAATTGTACGAAAATTAGATATACATCTTCTTGAGTACAAACAAAATTCTTGTGAAATCGATACTCGATCTTATCATTTTAAAATACTACTTGGAAAAATTGGTGCACTAGCCAATCATTTAACGGACACATTGCACAGAATTACAAGAGGTTCAAGAACAATGACATCAAAAAACTAATTATCAATATGGTTGAGTGTCAAACTTCTTTCTCTTCATATTAAATATCACATAATTTTGTATTATTCACAATATTGGAATTGTATGATTATAACAACTCAGCATATACAAGGACAAAGCTTACATTCAATTATTGTTACAACAATCTAAGGGAGGAAGCAGATAGTGATCGAGCAATTAATAGGCCTAGGGAGATTTTGGGAGAAAAGTGGACTCTCGTATGGGATGGTGGCCGACGATGGGGACATATGATCACCAGTCTTGTTGAGTTGATTAATTTGGTACTCAAGAAAACACAAAATTTGTCAATAAGTGTGATGATAAAATCAACATATAAGGTGTAATGCATTGTTCCACCAAAGAGGGAAAGAAGTTGCAACAATGATTACATTTGGCCAAGTTATACGAAAGTACTAAATAAGGTTATGGAAGTCGCACATAGAAAGGCAAACTCTCACATTGTTCTTGAGTTTCATCAATGCGGCACACAATTGCTAGTCCAGGATTCGGTCCGTTAGAAATTTCATGGTCAAGCTAGATGAAAAGTGGTGTGATTGTGGCAAATTCCAAAAAGTGCACATATTTTGTTCTCATGTTGTTGCTTGTAAGCATGCTCACCATGAGTATAGGAACTACATACATCATGTGTATACGTTGGAAAGTGTCTCCAACATATACAAAAGGATTGTTTGAGAAATTTCATAGCGAAGCGTATTGGTCACTATGTCAAGAGTCAAGAATCTGCCCTGGCCCAAAGAAGAAAAGAAATTCTAAGGGTCATCTTGTCTCCTTTTGTATATACACTAAAAAGAATATCTGAGAATCAGGTCAACCAAAACAATGTTCCATGTGTCGCATCTCAGACCATTCAAAAAATAAATGCCCCACTGTACAGACTCAAACCAACAACATTAAGTTTATGTTATATTCTTTGTACTTTAAAAAATATTGTTGTACGATTTCAAATTTAAATATGTTGTTTTATTGTTTGTAATCTTATATCTATTTTGTAATTTAAATATTTTAATTCAATCTAATTTTTTGGTTAATATGTTTTTTATTTCAATTATATATTTTAATAATCAAATAAAATGAAAATACAAAGGATTTCAACTCTAGATGATTCCTTATTTATTGATTATGAATTGTTTTTGGTTTATTTAGTCTTTTGACTCTATATTTTTGCTTCTTTTTTTAGTTTGGATATCTAAATATTCTATAGTTTTTATGTGAGTAATTTTTATGGGTTTTTAGTCACTATTGATATTTATTATTGTGTTTTTGGTAAAACTACAACAAAAGGAAGATATAAGGAATAAAACCATGCTTATTTTTGTCTTTATATTTTTCCAAATAAGCGATTTTAGTCTTTCTATTTTTTAACTGAGATATTTCATCACTTTTAAAAAAATCAATAATACAAAGGATTTCAACTCTTCAAAAAATTATAAAACAAAAAGTATGCAAAAAATTAACAACAACATATGCAAAATAATATTATTTTAAGTTTAAACAAAACATAAATATATATATATATATATATATATATATATATATATATAATTAAAATAATAAATAAATAAAAATAAAAAATAAAAAAACAATTTAGTAACAAATAAAAGAAAAAAAAATAAAGAAAGCAGATAAGAAATTTGTTTCCCAATAACGGATTTCTTAATTTTTTTTCTTTAAAGAAGTATAGAAATCGGTTTCCTTGAATAACTGATTTTTAAACTCATACTAAATAAAAAAAGTGAAAAAATCAGTATGGAAAAAATCAATTTCTCACTTGAATAATGTTTTATATTATTGGATAAATAATTTTTTAATGTATTGTTTGAGTAAATAATTAATATAATTTATTTGTTTATATTAATTGGGTAAAAGATTGTTCCTTCTATTGTCTTTGTGGGAGAATCATTAGCACCAATTACACCAACAACATTTATACTTGTTAAAATTAATCAAATAAAAGTTAATTAAGGTACTAATCACGTATGAATTGGTATTTTAATTTCTCATAACCTCAAGTTGAAGACAAAACATCATTAGTTCAATAAAAAGAACTCAAATTAATTTTGATTCTAGTCTCTAATGAATAAAAATTCTTTTGTTGATTAGAGTCATTATGAGAAGTTATTTTTTAAATTTATTTTGATTCTCTAAGAAAAAATTTGCATTGACTTGGTTTTTTTTCTTGGAGAAATCAAAATCAGCTCATAAAAAATATGTTTTCAAAATGCTTAGAGAAAATAAAATTTAAGTGAATATCAATGTTGTTAGTAACAATCAATACGGTGGCAATGTGTTGTCTCATTCCGACACAGCCACCGTAGGAAAAGGTGGCGATCGAAGCGGTCATCGTAAACGATTTCCAAAACCATTTGAATGGCCTCAATGACGACCTTGAGCTTCAAACTCGGGAAAACCAAAGTGGGCGTTAGTGTGAGGCAGCATGCTGCCACGTCGAAGAGGTTCTCGCGAAGCTCCCAGGACTTGGCCTGGATGCTGAAGCGGTATAGGGGAAGAAAGGTTTTGGCATGCGATGAAGAGGACGGAGAGCGAAGCGACGAGGTTGGCAAACTTGCCATTGGAGAGTAGTGGTTAAGAACGAGAGCCTTGAGCTGGGGTTTAGTGAGGGTTGAGTAAAGTTTGAGATGTGCGTTCCTATAGATGAGTCTTCTGACGTGCAAGTGCAGGTGCAACGATGCCACCATGGATTTATTATGTGTCTCACCAGGCAGGATACAACAGCGAGAGCGATGCAATGCAATGGAGCTCTTGCTTGCACTTTATTTTACAGGTGAAATAATCAATTTCATCATTTATCTTTTACAAAATTCATCTGGATCTTTTGTCTTTTGAAGTTGGTTCAAAGCATCACAATGGAGCAATACTCCAAAATTGCTTCTAATGAGACAGGCTTGTACACATTATTTATTGTTACTTTTTCTAACACAAACACCTTTAAGTAACCATTAAATCTTTGTGTAATGAATAATTCTCTTTAGGTGCTTTAAAGGTCTTATGGTAAAACTTACATCATTATATTTTAATCTTAAATGATTTATTAATATATAATTATCTTATTTATTTTTTAATTAAAATTTTTAGTACATTATTATTTAAAATAAATAAATATAAAAAATATAAAAACATAATTGAATTATATTTTATTAAAAATTATCAAAATAGCTAACCTCACACAAATAACACAACATCAAAGACACTAATTAAAATAATAAAATTTATATAATTAAATAGAGGACTATAAGATGTGAAGAATTGGAGCAATGTGCTTAGCGCGCCATTGCACGCTCAACGCGAGAAGCCAAACTGGAAGCCAGTTCTATTGAGCATGGGTGCTTAGCGCGTGAATGGAGGCTTAGCACATGGTTACTTATCCAATTGTACTATGCATGTGCACTAAGCGCACACATGAAGGCTTAGCGCACAATGATTTTCAAAAAGCATGATTGTGCAACATTTTGAAGGATATAAAAGACTACATTGTGCTTTTTGGAGGGAGTTGGCAGAAGGACACGAAAAAGAAGCAAAAACACTCATTTGGGAGCTCTTCTTCTTCCATTTGCCTGTTTCATCTTTTGTTTTTGAGCCTTTCATGACTATGAAAGGCTAAATTACTCATTGTTGGAGCTTGAATACCAAACACTCTTTGATGCAATGATCTTTACTATCCATTTAATGTTATTTCAATATGATTGTTTCCTATCTAAGTTTATTTCCTTGTTTATGGTTTGATCATCTATTCACATGTATGTGATAGGGTTTTAATCACTGAGAAATGTTTTTACCTTAAGAACTTGAAAAAATGTTTTAACATTAAGAACTTGAAGAAGCTTCTTGGTAATCCATTTATAGGAATAGAATGATGTTATTTAGCCTTATTTATGCATCTTTATTTTTAAAGTAAATTACTTGGTTTAGCTTAAGAGATTAGGAGTGAAATTAGATGGTTTAGGTCTTTTCACATGAGGAATCAAGTTTAGAGTAGTTAAGTTGATGAAGGTAATAGTTGAAATAACTTTAAATGATGAAAAATCCTTAACATTACAATAAGAGTAATTTTGGTAGGCCAAACACCCAACATTTCCACAAACATTTGCACCAAATATCATTTTTAGCTCCAAGTGTTTGTTTTCTTGTCTCTCGCATCTTGTTCTACTTTCCTATAGACTTGACACTCGGTTTTACCGTTTAATATTACTTTGACAAATTGATACACTTGCCAAAGAGTTAACAAGTACCCCATGTTATATTGGGTTTCATTCACTATAAATTGTACCATAGGGGCTTCTCCCTCCATAACTTCATTAAACGCAGGAGATTCGTTGACCACATTGATGTTGTTGTTTCAACCCGCAACCCCAAAATATGCATGTCAAATCCATAAGTCTTGTGATGTCACGACTTCAAGCATGATTGTGGGTGCGGCATTACCATGAAAAATTGACCTTTCCATGCTACTTAACAATTTTTCCATTCCTAATTCATACAATCAATCCTACCTAACATACTTGAAAAACCACATTACTCAACTATTTGCAGTAGGTATTGAGTGTCATTTTTATTGGGTCTTCTTAAGTATTCGGCTCCAAATATATGGTAGACACCCCTTACAAACTTATCCAAGTATTTTAATGTCATGGTTTCTCCAATTTGACCATAATCATCAATACTATCAACATGTGGTCCATATGCCAATATGCAAATAACAATAGTGCATTTCTGCAATGGAGAAAGACCTATCCTTCCAGTTGCATCAAATTTCGCTTGATAATATACATTGTGAGTGCTAAGGGCTTGTACAATGCAAAGGAAGACATCCATTTGCATTCTAAATCTTTGTCAAAATTGTTCATTTGTGTATATTTCATTGTTGGAGAAGTAGTCATTGAACAATCGATCATGCGCTCCTTCATGATCTCTTTCAATATGTTGTCATCTACACCTCCTTCTCGTAGCAGTTGCTTGTCGTCGTCGTTGTAGCATTTCCATCATCAAATTCATGTAGTGATCTTCGTACTCATCATTTATCAAATCTTTGATGAGTTCATCTTCAAGAGATGAATCACCAGGATTGTCGCAAAGTTATAGAGTTATGAAAATTTGACACAGCTTTTGCACATTTGAGGTGTGTGAAAATCTTCATGCAAGTAAGCAATATATAAAGAGAGATGAATAACGACTAGTTTTGTATAACGACTAGTTTGTTTTGGTAACTGAAATCATAATTAATTTTTTTTGGTAAATGAAATAACAACTAGTTTCGTATAACGGGTAATTTTTTTTATGTGAACGAAATAATGACTCGTTTCGTATAATGACTATTTTTTTTTTTTTGTTACCGAAATAACAACTAGTTTTTGATTGGTAACCGAAATAACTGTTAGTTTTGTATAACAACTAGTTTTTTTTGTAACCAAAATAATGGCTAATTTTTTATTGGTAAATGAGATAATGACTAGTTTTTTTAGTACTTTTTTTCTTGTAACCGGAATAACGGCTAATTTCACATAAACCTTTCATAATTAAAAATTACATAATTGAAACATAAATAATTAGTTTAAGTTACATCACAAAAACAAAGCATTTTTACTAAAGTCCATATTATTCCATAATTTTGTTACACGAGGTTTGATGAAACTGTAGTTGTGCATCGGTCATACTAGCAATATCCTTGTAGAGGATTTGCTTGTCTAACTCTTCGTTCTAAAACTTCATCTCTTTGTCTCTTAACCTATTGCATTCATGCTTGACACATGCCCTATCTTTTAATGTTTTTCCTTTGGTCTTGAGAAATTCTTCCATAGTTGTGAGATCAACAACGTTAGAAGATTTTGTCTTTGCTTTTTCTTTTGTGGTCCTCTTTGTTGTTTTTGTCCCTATTGGACGATCAATGGTAGGTGATGTTGACTCATAACTTGATGGTGTATCCAAATTAGAAGAGGATAAGAATGCTCCAGAAGTAGAAACCTTTGTTCTCTTACTAGATTCTTCTAATTGTGCAAACCATTTAGGTTGATTCCTCACTATTTCCCATACATTTTTGTAATTTGAAACTTGTCTTCATATCTTGCAAATAAATTGTATGTGCACCTCGCATGATGTTAATCTCGGAGCTACAACTCTTTTTTCTTTGACAAACTTGTATGTAGCATGTTGAAAACTTATGACAGCTACTCTTGATCTTTTGCCATCAATTTTTTAGTTGTTTCCCGTCTTTCTTCTTCAAATGTTGCTCACTATGTTCATTGTAATTATCTTCAATCTTTGTCCAAAAAGTTGTCTTTTTTTTGGCTTTACCCCACAATTGAATTCTTCGAAATATTTAGCTATGTGTCAGCAAGACATTCGTCTTCCTTTGCGGAGAAGCATGATCTATGTTGTCTTTCATATGATTAATTGGTGATGATTGATCCATATGAAATTGATATGGATGAAATGGGGGTGTAGGATATTGTAAATTATCCATACTAGGATTGTTTTATGGGTTAGGTAAATTTGGAAAATTTTGAAATTTTGGATTTGTGGTTGTTGATAATTTGGCATCAAATTAAACCACAGATTCATATTGAATGAATCTTGGTTTGGATCCATTGAATGAAAACAAATCAAAGAAGTTGAGAAATTTAAGAGGTTTAGTTGTGTTTATATTTTTTTCAAGTACCACTATTTATATACAATGGTAAAAATAAAAATATAAACTATCCTAAATTTTAACGTTGCTAAACGGTCATAAATTTTTTAAATGAAGCACAACGACTATTATTTTGAATTTATGTTCATTTATTTCTTTTTTTATTAGAAAAATCTTGAAGCAACCCATGCTTCATTCTAGTCATTCGTACAACGCTTGCAGTGGAAGGTGCTTTGGAAGCTATGCTACTTCAGTGAAGGAGTTGTTTCTCAAGCAACCGCTACGGTTGCTCTCAAAATGGTCCTTACGTCCATCTAAAGTTAACACTGTTAATGAAATAAAAATACTGACAACTAAAAACCACCACAAAATATGATTTTTTTTCTTCATCTTTCTCCTTTTCTTCTTCTTTCTCCTTTTCCTTTGCAAATCCAAAATCCTAATAGTATTTCTTGTTTCTCTTAAATCTCCAAGCTTTATGACCCACCACATGTCATCTATTGCAAAATCAAAATCAAATCATTTCTTTTTGCCAAAACACATCGAACCTAATGACAACCACAATGATTCAAGTCTAGCATTTGAAAATTCTAGAAACTATAAGAATAGGTGCACATATATACCCTTTAACAAATCCATACAAAATTGATGGTTCAAAATCAAACATTTAAAAACCCCCCAAAATCTGATTTACACATTCAAAGCCCCCAGAACCCAAAATCAAATTATTAAACTTAAGAAATGAACCTCAAACAATGAAACAAGAACAAATTAGAGAAATTGAGGAGAATGTCATGCTTCCAGCCTTTGTTGAAGGCAAATCGAGGAAATTGAGGTTGGGGAGGAGAGGGTCGATCGGTGGTGGTGATCACGATATTGTATGCTAAGGCTCGTCGCCTTCGACGACACTAACAGAGGAAGGAACGACCTCGTCAGGGACAATATCTTGAACCCAATGTTATCAAAATCGAGAGTCTACATAGACTCGTGAGAGCTCCAAAGACTCGACTTGAAGAGTCGACTCAGACTCGTAAGAGTCTACTTCTTTAAAAAATACCTATGGTTAAAATGGTCTTGCAGCCTCTTCCAGCATCTTCTTTACTCTAGTTAACTTCTCAATTTCCCTAAGATCCTGAAATTAGTTAAGAATAACAATTGATAAGAATAAGGCTACTAGCCTACTACACAGTCAGAAAAAAATTCAGTAAAAATTTGTCAAGATTCAATAAGAACAGTTATATAAGTCAAAATGGTTAGGAAGTAGGAATCAATCAACTATCTAGAGTAAAAAAACAATGCTTTACTCATTGTACCAAAAATTAAGCTCATCTAATACTTCCTAACAAGAAACAGTTAGCATGGCATGCTTCAAATTGCTTGCATAAAAATTACAAGTCATGTTGTCTCTTGTAATTTCATCTAAGTTATCACAACCCAGCCGAGAAACTACTTCTGCAAAAAGAAAGAAGCCTTTAGGACTTGAGACAAACATTTTAATCCACTCCAACCTCTCACTGCTTAACAAAAACTGTAAACAAAAAAAAAAAACAGGGAGCGTTGTGTACTTTGAACTGAAATAATAGCATCAGCTCTAGCATATCCAACTCTGTATTTATCGTATAGAGCACCTAGTTCATCTTGTACCTAACAATCTAACATCATTTATCAATTATCAAAGACATTAGGAATTTAGATTTACTGAAAGAAGTTTGTAAACTCGTGCCACTACATTTTTCAGTTTTCACAGTAGGGAATAAACCTCTCGGTATGATCCTGAAATAGATATTTCAGATGGAGCAAACACCTCGTGGGTCGTGGTTGTGGTTCGTGGTACTCGCGGCTTCCAGGCTTCTCTTGAGCTCGTGGTTGACACAAGCAACAAGCTGCCAAGCTTCTCTTGAGCTCATCGTGTTCGTGGGTGGGATCCTGAAATAGATATTTCAGATGGAGCAAACACCTCGTGGGTCGTGGTACTCGCGGCTTCCACGCTTGTCTCGAGCTCGTCATTGACACAAGCAGCAAGCTGCCAAGCTTTTCTTGAGCTTGTTGTGTTCGTGGGTGGGACTCGCGACATCCAACAGAACTAGGCAACCACTGCACCGCGCCGCCGTGTCGCGTGTCGTCTCGTCTCTTACTCGTGTCGCGCCACTACTGAATAGCTCTAAGTCGCCATGAATGAAGAACAAGGACAAACACAAAACGAAAGAAGCAAAATCCCTAAACTAGGGTGGAGCAGTAGGCACAAAGCGACGCCGTATCGCGGAAAAAAAATTTCCAACTGAACTCGAGTTTACACGAGCCTACCATGACTCCATCGAGTCTACACAAAAATAAGTTTGCTTCCGAGTTGACTCACAGGAACCAAGTAAATTCTTAAACTCGTAAGAGTCTACGAGTTGACTCTAGAGTTTGACAACTATGCTCGAACATGTCGTGAAGTGTGAGTGTGTGACCACCGCTAGCTTCCATAGGTTCCATATTTATCAATCTATTTTTAAAACATTTGTGATGGTTTCGCTGTCGTTACAGGTATAGATCCCGCGCTAGCATTGGTGCACATAGTTGGTGCACGTGTTGGCGCTCTCCCGCGTCATGATGACCAATAGCTTCGACTTCTTCTTGGACCCATCCGTAGGTTGATGCAATTGCTGCCCCACCACATGCAGGTATGGTACTAATATTAGGAAAAGAGTTAGAGTTTTGGGATTAGAAATTTGAAGAAAGATTTTGAATGTTGGGTCTGCGTAAGTAGAAGAAAAGGAAGCAAAATTGATAAACACATTTTTTAGCTGCCAATATTTAATTATTAACATCAAATTTTCATGAACGGGATTATTTTGAACATATTTTAAAAGGTAAAGGATCATAATGAATTTTTTAAAAGATAAAGAATAAAATTTAATCAAATATATAAAATAAATGACCCAATAAGTCATTTGACCTTTTTTATACTAAACCTTTTGATAATTTTCTTTTTAAAATTTATTTTTTTAAATAAAAATAAGTATAACAAACATTATTTTAACCTATTGAAAGTATCTTCATTCAGTAGAGTTGTAGTATGTACTATTGGATAAAGTGTATTATAAAAACAAAGTAGTGTATTAGAGTCGATTAAAAAGGGGGGAAAGTGTAGTACATCTTCGAATGTCAAAGTGTCAACTGTGAATGTAGTTAGTTCTTCTGTTCTGTCACAAGCCAAAAAGCAATACCACCACGCCGCTTTTAATGGCAGTTCTGTTGAACAGCCTGTAAAGTGTAATCCTACGCATCCCCGTTCAACAGTTTCTCTTCTCAATTTTCGTGACTGCCGACTATCATTTGATAACGGATCCTTTGAAGGTAAGTTACCTTTAGGGTTTGTAAATTATATATATGTCTTTGTTAGAAATTATAATGCTTTAATATGAGTCTTTATCCTGACTTGAATTAGGATTGCATTTTTGAGAGATTTCATCTTTGCTTTGCGGTGGATGTATGCGACCAACACCCACCCCAGATAACCTCTATTGCATTCCCAGGTATACCAATTTTCGCCTTTCTTGTATTTCGATCGAGCCGACAAGGAAACTAAATATTGGAAAATTATGGCCTTTTGCATTTGTTAGAAAGGAAATGAAATTTGAAAAATTAAGATCATAAACTTTTTATCTGAAATCACTGGAGAGGACAACCCTGTAAGTTGTTATATTTCCCTCCAAACATCCATTACATTTACATGTATATATAAGAAACAAATACCCCAAATATACTTGGTAGTTGGTATGACATCACTGTATATGTTTTTAACATTTGCTTGACAATATAGGCTGATAAGAAGGAACAAGCAGAATGAAGGTAGGATCTGGTAAAGGGAGAAAAGTGTGCCTGACGGTGACAGGTGTTGTGATTGCAATTGTATTGCTAATTGTGATACTAGCGTTGACAGTGTTCAAAGCCAAGCATCCTGTTACCACAGTGGACTCAACGAAGCTAGAGGACTTTCACGTGAGCTTGGATCCAGTAAAACTAAGGGTAGATTTGAATGTGACCCTGGGAGTGGATGTCTCAGTGAAGAACCCGAACAAGGTGGGATTCCAGTATTCAGACAGCACTGCCCACCTCAATTACAGAGGGCAGCTGATAGGTGAAGTCCCGATCTCTGCCGGAGAGATTTCATCCGGTGAGACCAAAGGATTCAATCTCACCCTCACCATTATGGCCGACCGTTTGCTCTCCAATTCTCAGCTTTTATCTGATGTCACATCTGGTACATTGCCCCTAAACACTTTCGTGAGGATGTCTGGGAAAGTCAGCATCTTAGGCTTTATCAAAGTCCATGTGGTTTCCTCCACTTCTTGTGATGTTGCAATTAATCTTTCTAATGGAACTGTTGGGAACCAAGAGTGCCAGTACAAGACAAAACTTTGATTAGAGGTTTTTAGTTCAAGAGTGAAACTAGACTCTAGATTAGTAGACTATACACGTATTGCTTAATGATGAATTAATTTTGTTCATATTTCACTTTGTTTCATTTGTAGTTGTGATTTGTATCATACTAGACTGTCTCGACCTACACTCTCCCTTTAAGTTAAGCTCCACATCTTTATGCTATTTGTAGTTTTAATTAATATGTAATTACAGGGTATTTCTTTCCTTCCACTTTTAATTTTATTAAGGAATTGGTACCCTGCTATAATTAATAGTATTTTTTTTAGAATTCAATGCATTAGACATATCTGTTGATATTTATTATTCCAGTAGCAAAGCAATTTTGTGACACCAAAGCAGGAAAAAAATTTCAGTCCTGTTATTGCATGTACTCCTACCCGCAAGTTATAACACCTGACATGTGTGATCATTTTTTCTTTCAAAACAAAAAATTGAGAGGAAACTGTATATATTTAAAGTTTGTTAACTAAACAAGGGGATAGGTTTTACAGAAGTATTGTAAATTTGCTCCTAGTGCAGAAAGAAGCATTTCAATGTGACAATTTTTCATGCTTATGCAATTTTTCTTCCCTCTTTCTCCCCTAATGACTTCAGCCATTTTTATCCTTTGATCCATCTGAGCAACTAATAGTCTTATCATATTCCCCTTTAACAATGCCAAATACTACTACTAAATTCGCTGGTATAAGCTTAAATGCTTTAGAGTGGAATTCCACTGTCTTTCATTCTCTAACTTGAGCGAGCAGTACTACTGAAGTCGTTGTAAATTGGATCTTAATGTAACGCTTCGTAGAAAAATGTTGCATACCGTCCAATTGGTGTAGTTACCGTTTTATTACCGTCTTTCAGTATTCAGGATGCTTGACTTCTGAGAAAGTATTACTAAATGAATTTTACTCATGGAAATTGATATATTAATAATTCAATAGTCAGGATTGGTGAGGATATAGAGAAAGCTACGATAAGTTTTTGGGTGTAGTGATGTTGATAACCGAAGAGACAAGAAAATTGAATGGAGGGTTGGGCTTCCATGACTTCAAAGCTTTTAATTTTGCTCTTTTGACTTAAAGTGATTGGAGAATCTTGTCGGGTACTAGTTCTTTGTGAGTAAGATTGGTGAAAGGGGAATTCTTTCCCTACATTCTTGAAGGTTAAAATTCTTGAACTGTGATACTGATAGAGAACATGAAACGGGTTTGAGATCAATATCTCTTGAGATCCATAAGTTCCCGGCTCCAATCTTTCGTTTCGTTAAGCCAAAATCTTCATTTGTCAAGCAGCTAACTCTTCACTCTCTTTTTTTGAATTCCATTGTCTGCGATCAAACCATATGCAGTTAATGCAAACATGATCAAACGGCTGCAACCTCGCCTCCGAATACGAGGTTGCTCTCGAGCTTTTCATAACGAGGAGATTTTCCCTGGGGTTGGTACAACTACAAGTCAAAAACAAGTATGAATACCCCTTTAAATACTTATGGCATCCCCTAAAATTTCATTTTGTTGAGACTATGGTATAACAGCTACAGTCTTATAGTTAAACTTAAACAAACAGGACCTCTGCATGCGTGCAGCACCTTAAATTCTCTCGGCAAAACTATAATGCTAATGTTGAAACTGGCATTCACTCATATTTTATGACATGCAGAAAGGCTCAAGATACTTCGAGTGTCTCTCTTCTCATGTTAAAAGCTAATGCCTTGGTGCTTGACTATATGGAACGGGGAACACAACACTCCACATCCGTCATGTAATGTCAAAGTAGAAAAATTTAAGAAAGAAAACCGGTTGCTAGTACTAATCTTCTGCCCAAGTAAGATGAAGGACGAAACGAGAAGTCAAGTATCAATCCAACTATTCGCTGGGAATTTAGAGGGGGGTGGAATTTCAACCGTCATTAAGGACTTCAACATTCATACACCAAACCACTGATAAGAAGCCCATATCTGAAATAACATAGCCATTAGTTGGGAAAAACACGATGATTGGGCCGAGGGAACATATCATTCACGCTTAAACCATAGCAGCCATATACGATATTCAAATTAATTCAGTAACATGATTCACAACACATAATTGCAATAAAATAGAAGCATTGCAACTAAATAAAGAGAAATATCTATTTAAGTTAAAACTGGTGAATAAGTCTTTGTAAAATAAACTAACGTCCATAATTTACTATACAATGTAGCTGCTAGATGTATCAGGTTGGTCGAGCAACTGTGCCCCGCAAAAAATACATAATCCCTGAACAAGCTAATCTACAAATTAGAGATACAACGTCAAAATGCAGTTGCAAATGAATGTGATGTGTA
Organism: Glycine soja; assembly: GCF_004193775.1. Classification (NCBI taxonomy): domain Eukaryota; kingdom Viridiplantae; phylum Streptophyta; class Magnoliopsida; order Fabales; family Fabaceae; genus Glycine; species Glycine soja. The sequence goes on from NC_041004.1 coordinate 120,398, forward strand.
ATCTAGGTATAAAGCAGGGTGGTGGGTTGGTTTGGGTTGAGTTTGTGTCAGAATTCAAGCTTCTTGCACAACCCCAAATCAATGTTCCTAGGTTTAGCCGCTGGTTTTATAGGTGCACCAGGACAAGTATCAGCAATTCCAGAGAAGTGGAGCACCGAAGGAGGTGTTTCACAATCATCTGACATTTGAGCAAGAACACCCTCAGCTTGCTTAGAAACAATAACTTGCAAAAGATTCTCATACACAGATTCAACCATTTCCTCATCTGAAAGAGTATCAGTAACTGCTTGAGCAACAACATCAAAGGAGGGATGGAAATCAAGTCGGCGGGCAACGGTGGTCCTGTACTCATCAAGATACTTGTTGCTGTTGGGTGCCAGCGCCATGTTATCAGGACCAGGTGCAAAGGGGTCAAAAACACCATCCTTAGGAGTTCGGGGGCTGCCATTGTCATTATTATTATCAACAGAGATACGGTCAGAATCGCAATCAATGCAGGCACGTTTGAGTTGTTTCCTGACCACTGAGAGTGTGAGAGGGGATTGGGATTGCAAATCCCCATTCTCAATGACAGCCTCAGGAGTTATAGGAACCACACAATCGGTGGGAGTATCTTTCATTGAGTCTTTGCACAGATCCACAGAAGCCAAAAGCTACAGCAAATTACAAGTTAGGTTTAGACTTTAGACAGACGTTTAGTTCTATATATACGTACCCTTTTACCACAACCAACCACACAAATCCTATGTTCACCAAAAACCCAAAAAACAAAACCATACAAACACAAACCCTAATTTAATTAACCTCCCCTGTTACAACACACAAGCAAGGGCGAAAGCGATTAAACAAAAAAACACATCATTTCAAGCATTTTAGTTTATGACACCGTAAATCAAGTATGGATTTTGAAATTTGCAGAAAGAGAAAATGAGAGTACCTGAGATGAGTGAGTTGGAAACAAGTACAAGAAAGAAGTAGATGGATAGATAGATACTGCTGCTGCCTAGGATGTCTTGTGAGTGCCAAATAGCGCCAAAACCTCAGTCTCTGTATTTATATGACCATAATCACACGTGTCATCCTTCTATTCGCTAGACTCTCACCAACTTTTTACTTCTTTTCTCTTTTTTCCATACTACCGCATGGTTTATTATTTTTCCTTATTAACCATGCACTTCGTTTATCCTGTACTTAGCGAAAATACAAGTGCGAGCATATCTTTATTTTTATTACGCTATTATATTTTTAATGAATTAAATTTGATATATATTAATGTACATGTGTAGTTATATATGACATATGTTGAATAAAATTTTATATAACATGTAGATGCAGAAAATAAACATTGATATATTGCATAAATTAATTTATATAATACAAAATGTATTTGACAAATTCTTGGGTATTTACATTTTTATTGTGTTAAAATATTATTGTAATTGTTATATATGTGAGTGGTTGTATCATGTATTTTTAATAAAAATAAATTAAAATGAATATACGTGTCACATTATAAATTAAAAAAAATGTAATTTATCCTTAAAAATCATAATTTCTCTTAATATTATCAACGGTAGAGGAGGTGCAAGTGTAATGAGATCACAAAAGTTAGATGATTTGTGTAGTGTCAAAAAACGAGGGGAAACATTTGTAAACAGTGCATACCTCAAGGGAGGTTATTGTAATTTGCTCTATGTTTTATTATTTTATTTTTTGGGGGGAGGTGGGGTTTATTTTTTTTAAATCGGCATTTTATATATATGAAATCAACCATGTCTTATCGAAAAAGACAAAAAGACATTGTTGGACAATACCTCTGACTTATTTGACTCTTTCCCCGACGATCTTGTTCTCTCTATCCTCTGCAAGCTCAATTCCACCGCAACTTCTCCCTCCAATTTCATTAGTATCTTAATAGCGTACCCACCTTTCTCAATCTCTTTTTTTTTTTACGTTTTTGGTTAATTGATTTGTTGAAATACAACAAGTGCAAGAGAGTAAACTACTTAGGCCTTCACTCTACTGTGTTATCAAAAGCTTCCCACAAAACCGTCTCAATCTCTTTTTTTTTACGTTTTTGGTTAATTGATTTGTTGAAATACAACAAGTGCAAGAGAGTAAACTACTTAGGCCTTCACTCTATTGTGTTATCAAAAGCTTCCCACAAAACTATGATTTTCAATTTCTCAATCGACATATCAAACTTTTTTTCCTTCTTACCTTAATAAAGTCAATCATCTCAATGTCATAAACTATTTGAGCCTGGTGGCTCAATAGAAAGGTCTCATCTCACTTCAACAAAGCCAAAAACTGGTGCAACATTCATCTCGGATTAGGATTTAGGGGAAAGGGGTTTGGGTTTAGCATTTCATGTTATGGGTTAGTGGTTTGGAGTTTTAGGTTTGGGGTTTGGAGTTTCAAGTTTAGGGTTTCAAGTTTCAAGTGTAAGGTATAAGGTGTAAGGTGTAGTGTCTAGGCTTTAGGGTCCATGAGTTAGGGTTTGGGGTTTGTGGTTTTGGAGTTTTGGGGTTTTAGTTTGGTGTATGGGGCCTAAGGCTTAGGGTTTTGGCTTGGGCTTGAGAGTTAGGGGTTTGGGTTTAGAGTTATTATGGTTTAGGGTTGGGATTTTTTTTCTTAGGGCTTTGGGTTTAGGGACCATGGTGTAGGGTTCATGGGTTAGGGTTTAGGAGTGCGGGGTTAAGGTTGAGGGTTTAGGGGTATGGGTTTAGGGTTTAGTGTTATTTGTCTAATTAGGATTTATGGTTATTTGACAAATTAGGATTTAGGAATACCTGACCAATAAGGGTTTAGGGTTATTTGAGTAATTAGGGTTTATAGGTATATGACAAAGTACAGTTTAGGGTTATATGATTAATTAGGGTTTAGGATTAGTTGACTAATTAGGATTTAGAGTTACTTGACTAATTAGGGCTTAGGGGCATTTGACTAATTAGGGTTTAAGGATATTTAACTAATTAGTGTTTAGTGTTATTTGCTAAATTAGGGTTTAGGGTTACTCTACTAATTAGGTTTAGGGGTATTTGACAAATTAAGCCCTTAACCCAAGGCCCTAGACCCTAAATCCTAAATCCAAACCCCTAAAACCATAAATCATAAACCGTAAACCTTAAACCCTGATCTGACCCCTGATCCTTGACCACTAAGCCATGAATCCTTAATCCTAAACCCTAAACCCTGAACCCTGAACCTCATTCCCCCAAGCTCCTAAGCCCTATCCCCAAAGCCCTAACCCTTCAACCCTCAACCTTCAACCCTCAACCCCAACCCCCTAAACATGAAATCTGAAACCCTAAACCTTCACCACTTAACTCCAATATCTAATTAAAATTTTAAATATTGGTGATAGAATATTACTATGTCATTTCTTCAATCCATAGTCTAAGTAAACTTTAAATCGATGGAACATAGTAGATTTGCACAAAGATAAGTCTTCCACTTTGTTATTAGAAAAATAATTCCATAAAAATCCAATACTCTATATCTCCAATGAAAAAGAAAATCTTACGGTTACATATACAATGTGCAATTTCAACATTTTAATGGGATTAGTGGAGGACCTTGTCCAACATTTTCTAACACCAACAAAATATAGTTGAGCATGATACATAGAAACAACCTATGCATATGTTGTGATTAATGCACAAAATCCTTATATATTGATGCAAGATACTTTAAAGAATAACAGAAACTCACATAAATTTCTTGATGTAAAGGGTGGAAAAGTATATTTCATATTTTTTATCTCCACATAAAGTGTAGGACATTGTATGTGAAAAAGAAACTAATTTAAATTTGAAAAAAAAGAAATAGGGAAAAAGAAACTCACCAGAATTGAAAACATAATTGAAGGGTGGTGATTTTCAAAGAAGGAGAATGAGAGTGAGGTAAACAGATAGAAATGAAAAATACAGAGAAGGAAGATGGAGTGGGTCTGTTGGGAGGGAAAAGAAGAGAAGAAGAAGATATCATAAAAGAGAAACAGAGGGGGAGGGTCAAAGGAGAAGAATGAGAAGAAGACGAAGAAAGTGAAAAGAAAAAACGAAAAGAAGAAAGGAGATAAAGGAAGAGAAAAAAGAGGGGGAAGGGGGAGAACGGAGACTGATTTATTGGAGAAAAGCGGCGATGGCATGGTGTAGTGTGGCACGACATCGGTGATGCGACAGAGATAAGAGGATTAGATAAAGAGAATGAGGACAATAAGCGTGAAAAGAGAGAGAAGAAGGGAAAATAGTGACAAAAGAAAGAGAATCTAATGGCTCGTGGTTCACTTATTTTCTATTTTCATTTTTATTAAAAACAAAAAATGTAGTTGAAAATATGTTTTTTAATATTTGAAAACATTTGATGAACTGGAATGATTCTATGCAATTCTTTGGAGATTGAGATTGTAATGATTCAAAAACTACAAATAACAAAAAGAACATGAATTAAGAAGAAATTGAAAAAAGAAAGGATGGTGAGAAAGACAAAGATTGAGAATGGCAAATGGCAAAAACATTATGGCATCATTTAAAGTTGGCAGAAAAATGGAAATTTTCATATTCAAAATAAAAATTTCACCCTTGCCCACATTAACACACCAATATCATAACAACATCAGCTCTAAGAAATTACAACAAAAAGAAATTAAGAGTTATATAAGCTAAACTTTTGTATAAAATAACTAAATAAGAAAGTTAATGGTCACCATTAGATATTTAGATTTGGAGTGCGGAAGAGGTGATTGATCGCTGGAGTGCAAGTATGTTTTAGTGAGTCCTGCCTCAATGACTTGGAGGGTGAGTGGTTGGGGGTGGAGCTGAGAGGTTTGTCAAAGGAGTTGCAGCACATGGTGATGAAGATCTCATACGCTATGAGAGTGAGATCAAAATTGGAGTGGTTGGTGACTAGCTAATCGAGCAGAGATGGGAGATCGTTAGCAATAGAGACAACGGCAGGCTTCAAAGGCATTATCGACAATGGTGTTCAAGTTAAGTATCTCTAGGATTGTCTCAATGAGAAGTCCCTATAGATATGACCCTTTGCAAGAATCATATAATGGAAAGAAAGAAAGAAGATAAGATAAAAATAAGGTCAAAAAAATGGTAGAGACAACTGAATAAAAACCATTTTCCGCAATGCTTGTCATCGTAGAATGTGCACTTGTGCTTGCCAAAGCACCTTTTTCCCGCAACCTCTTTGCCCTTTCTTATAAATGAAATGATAAAATTCTTTGTTTCTAAAAAAAAGTACCCAAATAACCAAAAATAAGGGTGTTCATAATCAAATAGATCCAAAAAAGTAAATGAAAACCAATCAAAACCAAATTCTTTTCGGATTTGTTGGATTTGTTTTTTCCTAAATTGAGCGATTCAGTTTGGTTTTTCATTTGGGCTCGGGAGCCGACCCAAACCGAACCGCAATGTGTATAACTCATGTTGTATATCCTGTAGCCTTCTAACCAAAACAACAACACTTGGTAAAAAAAAACAACAACACACCCTTTCTTAGTATAGTACCCACTACCCACTAAAGAAAACCTAAAATCCTAAATTAGTAACCACACCTCACAACTCTCTTTGTGTCGCGAACACAAATGTGAACCTCACCTCACACCTCTCTCTAAGTTGATCATCATTGTTCCTCTCAACCTTACACTGTGTTTCTTTCAACATCAGAGTGAACCACAACCATAAGCGCGAATCTCTTGCAAGTCATGACCTTTTTCTCTGCATCACAAAGCTGCACCTTGCTCAACTAAATCACTATTTTGATCATCACTTTGACTGTGATTGTGATTGTCTGAGTTTATGCCTTTATAATGTTTGTGTTTATGCCTTTATTATGTTTGTGTTTATGCTTATGCCTCTATTTTGAGAGTCACTGATTTGTTGAATTTTTCAAGATAAAATAATTTACGAACAGATTCAGATACTTGTGTGTTGGAATTTGCAGTTCCTATTTTCTCGGACTATTTTTTGTTGTGGTTTCTATGGGAAGTGGGTTTTTGTACATGGTCCATTTTTTCCCCACATTCAATCCTTATCTTCAACAATGTTCAACAAAAAACAACAACCCACATTCTGATCCAGTAAGGTTGAGCTTTGTGATGGGCATATATAAGGTTAATTTAATTATATGAGTTTACACGTATAATTTTTATTGATGATTATACATATGATAAATAATTAAATTGAATGGTTTAGCACATATATGGTTATGAATTATTTAGTGCATTTTAATGTGTTTAAAGTATTTGTTTATTTAGTTTAATTATATGTATAAATTTTATATTTATTTAAACATGCAATATTAAGTTAAATAATTTATACACATTAAAATTAATCATGAGAGAGCTTATGTGTTTTCTTTTATTGAATAATGATATGCATATATTGTTTATTTATTTTCTGAATTTTGTATGTATGATTTTATGATTATTGTACATGCAAAATTATGTTAAATAATATTTATACAATGTTATTCAATTACTTGCATTATTGAGAATGTTGTGCAAATATTTAGCTCTTTATTTAGAATTAATTAATGTTAAGTGATTAATATAATTTATTTGATTAGAGAATAGCCACACCATTTTTAATTGATTAGGTTTATATATATATTAAGTGTTAAAATCGCATTTAAAACATTAGTTATGATTAATCATATATAATGTAATATAATCTACCCACACAAATTTTATTATATTTATATGACTAATTAGGATAAAATATCATATTATATTTCTTAATTTATCTATAGGAATTAAGAAATAAGGAACATAATTTGATGGTTTTATCATAATTTTGAATCTAATTGAGTAGGACTTTAGCCCACAAACAAGTTTTATGTCACTAGGTTCATAAACTAATACATGTTTTACATGGGTGAGACATAATAATTAATTTAGTCTCAAATTCTAAATAATGAGAATGTATGTTTGAACTTTCCAGTTAACCATTCTGTGTGAATTTTTTATATTAAGTGTGATATTCCTGAATTGAAAGGAAACAATTATAAGGTTTGGAGGGAGAGAATTATCCTTCATTTAGGCTGGATGGATATTGACTATGCCATTAGAAAAAATGAACCACCGAGTATTATTGAAACTAGCACTCCAGATGTTGTTGATCTTTATGAAAAATGGGAAAAGATCTAATCGCCTCTATGTGATGTTCATAAAAAACCAATATATCTGCTAGCATCTGTAGTTCTATCAATCAACATGAAAAGGTCAATGGTCTTTTGAAGGCCATTGATGATCAATTTGTTACATTTGATAAGGCCTTTGTCAACACCCATATAATGCAGTTCTCATCCTTAAAGCTCCATGGGATAAGAGGAGTGTGTGATCACATCATGCGCATGAGGGATATAGTGACTCAACTAAAAGCCTTAGAAGTTACCATGTCAGATTCTTTCCCAGTACACATGAACACAAAAAGAAAAATTGCAGAACATGAAAATTTTCAAAACTCCTTTCTCCAACTCTCGAATCTCCACCTCTCAAACCAAAAACACAAACTCAATTATTTGATTGAATTTGGATTGGAGCGTAATTCCAATGAAAAAAAAATAAAGTTCCAATCATAACTTCCTTAATTTTAAAACTCTATGTCTAGAGCTTAAGCGTAAAAAAAATCATCCAATAATTGTAACGTTCATCTCAAAATAGAACATGCACTCAGATTTCATAATAATAATAACCTCTATTGATTTCAATTGAAAAAAGAACAACAAAACCCAATAGAGGGGGAAACAACGAGGGTGGAAGTGTTCTAAAGGGGGGCTTGCAAGGAGGCAAAGGAGGGGGAAGCAATGAGGGGTTTCATGCCATTGGTAAGAGGCGCTTTGATAAGTGTTATGCATACATCATTTGTATACTGAAATCACATAGCAATTATATAAATTTCTTTTATTTTAGTGCTTTTTTGTGTTAAAACAATAACAACTTAGCTTCTTCTGAGTTTTTATCTAGAAGATGCTAAAGTTAATGGATTTTATAGTAATTTTGGTTGTATTTTTTGTAGATATATAGCAGAGGTATGGAAGAGGATCTAAGGACTGAAGTGTCGCGCTCAGCGCAACATCCTTGCCTAGCACATCAGGACTGCTCAGTCTGAGAAGCCCGCTTAGCGCAAGAAGCTAACATGGAGGCCAATTGTAGCATGCATCTAGTGGCTTATTGTGCATCTAGTGGCTTACTGCGCATCTAATGACTTAGCGCATGGTCACTTATGTCAGATGGACTTTGCATGTGCACACGTGTAGGCTTAGCGCACAGTGGCGATTCTGATTGATCATCAAGTGGGAAGATATTTTCAAAAAGTGGTTTTTATATATAAAAGCAACATTCATTCATTGATATACTAAACCACAAAGAAAGGTAGTAGAAAGATGAAAAATAGCGCAGGAACTCCATTACCAGTCGGTGCAAGGAAAATCCATTTTTTGGAGCTCTGGTCGATCCGTTTCACTCCATTTTTCTTCCATTAAATCCCCTATAATTTACTCCACCGTGTTGGGTGCTCTGTAATCCGAGACTCTCTATAATGTAATGATTCAGAACTATCTTTTAATATAATGTTATTATTATTGTTCATCCTTGTGCTTATTCACATATTTATGGTTTGATAATCCATCTTTATGTACTATTTTAGGATATAAATATTGGGAAATGTTTGTATGCTAAGAACTTGGAAAAAACATCTAAAGTGAGTTATATCTAGGGATAGAGTGGTCTTTTTTAGCCTGTTCATGCATCTCTACTCTTAATGCAAATCATTTAATAATCAATTACCAATGGATTAGGAGCGATATTAGGTGATTTAGGTTCTTTCACTAGAGGGATCTTGGTTAGAATAGAATAAATGATGCGGGTAATAATCATATTAATGTTAAAAGAGAAAGTTCAATAAAAGATTATATCAAGAGAAGTTTTGGTAGCAAAGCCCCCAACATGTTCCACACTCATCACCAACCACACACTCTGAGCGTTTGTCTTCTCACCTTTTATGTTAATGCTTTGTTATTAATTCTCAATTTATTTCTATTAATATTGATTCTTATGCACAAAATTCTTTTCCATTCATTAATTGCTTAATAACTAGATATGTATATATATAACTCTGAGTACAAGCATAGTTCTTGTGCAATTCGATACTCAATCTTATTATTTTATACTATTTGTGCAACTTGGTATGCTTGCTAAGGAGTCAACACACTTCAGCGAGGTGACTACTTCAGATATCGATTTATATGGTTCCCACCGTGTGTCTTAGATCTCAGAACTAGTTTGTTGTCGTCACCGACGATGGTGGTGAGGATGATAAAGAAGTGAATAAACTTCTAGATTTGAGTCACTAATACAAAGAGGTGAGAGAGGTGAAAAGGGTATGGTGGTTGGGAGCGCGGTGGTTATGGGTGATGGTGACGTGGAGCGAGAAGAAGAGGAAAAGGAATAGAAACTTACACTTTATAAGGGTTTTTAGGCATTAATATTTTTATTTCATTAAGGATGTATGAATAGAATGATTATTTTGAATTAGTTTAAAAAGATAAATGATAAAAATAAATAAAAGATAAATCATCAAATTAAATAAAATAAATAAGATATAAGATAAAATATGTTATTTGTTATAAAATTTATTTATTTTACCTTTTTATACAAATATTTTTAAATAATAAATATAATGAAAATAAGGTGTCACTTTTGTATTTAAAAGTGGAAACATAAAATATATATTTTTCGCACCAAATGACCCCTTAGGAACTTTCACGTTTGAAAATATATATTTTTATTTTATAAATTTCCTATTTTTATTTTTAATCATAGAATGCCACTTTTTTTTAATATTTATATAGATAACAATGTAAATAAATTCCAAACATAAGAAAAAAAAAGTAAAAATATGATAACATTTTTTAGTCAAAGATAAAAAAATAGAAAATATTTGTTTTTAAATTAAATAACCCCTTAAGTTTTGCAATATACTAGGTAACTTCAAAGTTTGGCCATTTGAGTGGGCAAAAAGTGAAAAGGTGTAAATTGTGTTGGAAATTAAAATTATGTGCCTTTCCATCATATTCTATGTATGCCTTTGGAGAAGGGACGACAATTCAATTTGGACAGCTGTATGGAGTTGTGGCTTCCAAGGCACTAAAGAATACAGTAAAACAATAAATTCGTAATATGTATGTATTGTATGCATGTAAACTTCCCTAGGGTTAGCTTTGCCTTTACAACAAGACACAACTTATTAATAATTGAGATTTAAACTGATTTTTTTTTTTTTTTTTTTTGCGTCGGTGCTGCTGAGCTGTGGACGTCATTCCTTCTCCACCCATCTTATCTCATCCAGCCATTTAGAGGCATGCCTCTTCTTTGATCCCTTTGGATGCTAATAATAAATTATATAGAGATTGAGCATCAACTGGTGTAAACGAAGAAAAAATAAAACGTGTAATATTAGTTATGTTATTTGAAAAATAATCAATGATTCTTCACGGGACTATAGTATAAAGAAAAATTTATAAGCTTTTTTAGCGGATTTGGTCACTTCAGGTTCAGGGTAAGAGTCAAAGCAATTCAGGTTATCAATTTTATTTATGGTGAAAGAGTGTTTTAACTTTTCACAATTTTAGAAAAATGACATGGGAAAAAGAGTTTCTCATATAAATAAAACATTCCACATATCAAACCAACCTTAGAGGCTAGTTAGATTCAGAGGGTGGTACTTTAACTGGGAAAGATAGAAAAATATTCGTTTGTGTTGTTTATTAAGAAAAATGCATTTTGTAATTACAAATGTTTAAAAAAAACTTTAATAATTTAAATAGATTTAAAAATGGCTACAAATATTTTAGTATTTCGGGAAATTTATAAATAATAACTTATGACCTTTTCAAAATACTAGTAATATATTTTATCCTTTTCAAAACTTAAAGAAAGGGTCCTGATGTTTGGACATGCGTTATCCTGACGGCTTCTAAGCTTAAAGTCATAGCAAATTATTTGGATTCGTTGGCCATGCGTTGTCCCGAATTTTACGACAATAAAATGTCAATCTGAAAAGGGAAGAGATATCGTGATAGGAGCATTTGGCTTGGCTGCAATTTTGGACATTACATTTCACATCCTTGAAAACTGAAAACTGAAAACTGAAAACTGAAAACTGAAAAACCGAGTAACCGACCCCATATATCTATCTATCTAGTCAAACATTTACACCCTGAGGGAGGAAGGAAAATCAATCATTCTTGTCCATCAATTATGTGCGCCTAGTTTCAGTGTTATCACCATTCATAGTATAAATGAATCAATGAAAGGGAAAGATATGGATGGTTATTATGTTGCCTATGCAAGTCGTGTAAGTTAATTTCATGCACAACTTATGGTTGGTACTTGGTAGGAAGTTCTTTCTTTCTTTGTGTTTCTTTTGAAGGATAGAGGAGAGGAAAGCATTGCAAGCAAAATTATGAAGATTGATGTGCTGCCAGGGCCAGCACTCAGCAGCATATCTTGAGTTACTTTGCTCACTTGTTTGCTTGGAAACATTATTAGGAGACTTGGAACATACATATATACAATGAACACAGCCACAGTTACTACTTGAATAATCTAATTCTAAGCCATTTTTGCTTTCTTCATGATCAAGTTCCCTTTTCTATATCCTACCTAAATCCTATTAGCAATTCAATGCTAACAAAAAAGCAGAGAGAGACCAGGCAAAAAGAAGCTCACATTGAATTTCCAAGAATGCTTTTTGCAGGAGAGCAATAACAGGCATTTGTGAGCCAACAATTGACACCAATGTATCAAGTTTCAAAACAGGAAGGAGCAAAGAGGAGGATCAGTAAAAGCAATCCCAAAAGTAGGAGATACATTTTTATTCCTTGTCAATGGAACAACAACTGAATTCATCACGTATTTACATAAATTCGCACCACAATGAATCACAAAGGAGATAATAACAAACAGATTTACTTTACACAAAAAATCTATACTATACTATATTATCATTTACCACCAAAAGTATAAAGTAACCAAGGGGAAGAGAAGAGCCTAAGCAAACAACCACCAAAAAGAGGTGTTTGGAAGAAGTTATGAATAAAGCAATGGACGGAGCTTGCACATATGAGTGTGTGTGTCAGGGCGCATATTCATGTTCAAGGGTAGGCTGCGTTCGAGTAACCGTGGCAGCAGGTGCTTTAATATCCCCAACAGAGGCCATATGAAGCGCTTCTCCGGCATCTGCAGCCCTTTCCATCTGTTGTATTTTCTTGTTTTGTTTGTACTTAAGCAGCCACAAAACAAGGAAACTCAGCAAAACTAAGAATACAAGTCCAGCCAAGACAGACCCCACAATAACCCCAGCCTTGTTGCTACTAGTCTTGTTCTCATTTGGAGCCACTGCTGGTGGTGGTGGTGGAAGAGCAGAAGACTCGACGACGATAGAAAAATGGCCCTGCGAGGAGCTGGAGCAAGTGTTGCCTCCTGTTACATTGGTGAAATTGGATGAACCCTGCAAATCAAAGCAAACACATTTTGCAACAGCACCAAGAGGAGGAAGTTTGACATGGTGGAACTTGACCTTGATAGGGTCACCAGAGGCATTGACATCGAGCGTTGGTAAATTAGTAGCTGACAAATTGGAGGCATTGTAAGCCAAGATTCCCAGGACTGGAGCCAAGTAAGTGTAATTGGGCAACAAAGGGTAGTAGCTGTTGGACCAATTCCCCAAATTTTGGTACACCAAAACCAGCCTCTTCACATATGGTTTGGCGATAACCCCTTTGGGAATCTCAAACTCGTTGTAACTGGGAAACCCCCTTCTCCTCATGCTGCCACTCCTTAATCTCAATGCCGCAATCTTAACCCCAGTCAAATTGGAAGGAAGCTGAGTTGTTGTTGCATTGTAAATGGTACCTGTTTTGGGTTTGACCAAAGCCTTGAAGGCGTATTCTTGGAGAATTGCGTCAAGGGACCGGGCTTGGCTAGACTGAGCCCTGACATGAGGAGCAGAAAAGCATAGAAGAAGAAGAAGAAGAAGCAGAAGAAGATGAAGCCTCATGGAGAATAATAATAATAAAGTTGTGAGTTGTTGGTACGTTTTGGGTTATATTGAGAACAACGGGTATGGTATAAAGAAAGAACAATATTCTAAAGCAGCAACTTTGAATTGAACCGTTGCTTGGGAAAAGGCAAGGGCAGCAGCACTGTGGAATCTTGTTCTGCTCCCCCAAAACATGGCAGCTGAAGAAGATGAATTGAAAGCCCTAAATCATTTATGGATTTGAGAATCCATTATTCATTCAGTTGCATTTTGGTTGGGATTGGGATCATGATTCATGACTTGATTTGATTTGTTGTTTACAATTTATTTGTTTGACTGGGCAATAGAAGAAAGAGTTAAGTTGTAGAGTAGAGTGGTTGAGGTCCACTTGAGAACTCGCTCACTCACTCACTCACTCACCACCGCGGGGACACCAGAACAAAAGCAGAAAGCAGCGTGACTGTGTGTGGTTTTGTGGCCAGTGGCAACCAACAACATTTTCTATTCTAAACTCTATCTAAATTACTCGCAAAATGCAACAATCCCCCCCTCCCTCCATTCAATGCCTTCTTCTCTCTCAATATTCTCTTAGTAGTAATAAATTATATTATGAGTGTGTTTGATTTGTTAAAAAGACACAACAAATAAAATAGTATTGAACAAGTAATTGAGTCATTAGATAATTTTTTATATTGTACATTGGTGGTTGATGCATAATTCAAGTATTTTTGTGTTATATTTTATTTGATGTGCTTATATACTTGATAAAATAATGTAAATTTTATTATAAAATCCTAGGTGTATTAGAGGCACCTTGACGATACAATAAAGGAGAGACATCTCCACAGAGGAGGCACGACCCTTGACATGCCACCGAACGTAGGGCCTGAAAGCGTGAGGCTGCCACAAGGTCACAACAATGGCGACAATCACATGACAATGTAATGCGGCCTCAGTGAAGTTGGCCAAAAGAAAAAAAAATATCTAAAAGAAGAAAGATGATTATGAAAACATTTAAATAAATTGACAATGAAAGGAAAGAAATGATGAGCAAAAAGGGAACAAGAACAGTTCATACGACTATCATCTTCGGCGTCTAGGATACAATGTTTGGAGATGAAGATTTAGAGAAGGAGACACAAATGAAAAAAGAAAAAAAATGTGGGATAATAAAATGTCAAAAGATAGGAATAATAGTATATTTTTACTTTTATTTGACATTAGACAAAAAGTTGTAATGAAGTTTAGTGAGTTACAAATTTTTTGAATATTTGTTCATTACATTATTATTTATTTTATAGGGTCCCTCAGTCATTTTTAAAATCAAACTTTGAACAAATATTTTTGTATTGTTTAGTATCTTATTTTTTAACGAATCAAACGCATTATATGACTATATAATATAATATTAAATTCTTTTTTATTTTTCGGTGTATCCTTAGCTGAATTATTCCTTCTCAAGCCCAATAATATTGTTATTATTATTTTCTTTAGGAAAGAAAGATAAGGTGACTTGGATTTGGGAGCCTCACCACTTAAATAAGTCTCAAGGCTTAATTAATAAGATTTTCATATAGAATAAAATTATGATGAGTAATAAAGTTTTTTTAAGTATTTAATATAATATATTTAAGACTTAGAGGAGTGTATTGGATTAAAATTTTAAAAGATTTTTTTTTAAAAAAATCTTATGATATTCAATCAATTTTTTTTAATTATATAAATAAGTATTGTGATATTTAATTAGGATTATCAAGATTTGTTAAGAAGGATTGTAAAATCCAGCGATATTTAAATAAAATTTTTTACAACTTAAAAAAATATTAAAAAATTTACAAATTTTTATGAATTATTCTAGAATGAATTTTTTAGAATTTACAATTTTTTTACAACTTAAAAAATGGCTTATGATATTAAAAATTTACAAATTTTTATGAATTATTTTATAGAATGAATTTTATAAATTTTTTAATAAGATATATAAATATCACACTTATCCAATAATCACACCTCAAATCCTTAAGATTTTATTATATTTTCATTTTTTTTTCTTTCCCACGGAAATCAGACTTTTCTCAGTCCATCAGGCATAATCCTCCCTCCCTCCGTTTACTCTTCTTATAGATTTCTCAACTTCTAGCATCTTTCTCAACCTTACATATGTTTTAATTCGAATTAATTAATAACATTAAATATATTTTGATTTAAAATTACAATATATTAAAATTAAGACAAAATATAAAAACATAAATTTAATTCTTATTTTTATTATTTCTGTATTTATTAAGATATAGTAATTAATTGAATCTTCAACGGATTATTTACACTATAATAAATTTTTTTTACACACATAATAATGATAATAACTTAGAAATTATTATATTTATAACAATATATTATTGATATTTATCACAAAAATATAAAAAATTCTTATATGTTAAAATTTTAAAATATTTTATATAATTTTCCGAAATTAACATATATCTTTTGAATGCCATGCGCTACTTGAATTAAAGTTTCAATTTAAAATCTTATTTTATAAGCATTTAATTTTGATTTTTTTATTATAGTTGACAACTCTCAATTTAGATTTTTTGTAATATTATTTTTCAATAATTATTTAAATTACCAACTCATTTAACATGTAATTAATTATTATTTCTCTTGTTGTATTTTGTTAAAAGCCTACTAGATATACAATCAACTATTAATAATAGATAATAATAACTAATAACTAAATTATTAAAATAGATAAATATAAATTACAAATAATTTTTAATAGAAAAAAAATTAATATATAACTTTAATCCGTGCCTGGCACGGGTTACAATATTTTAGAATACATATATATATATATATATATATACTGTATGTATATATTCTTGAGTGTTGTAACCCTTCTCACTCCACCAATGCAATTAACAATTATTCAAACTATCATCAGTGAACGAGAATTTTTCAGAAGCATAAAGATTTTTATTGTTTTTATTGTATGCTGAATTTCGATATTTTATTGAATTTCAAATTTTCAATCTGCATGGTTTAAGAGATAACGTAAACCAGATTAGTCCTTTCAATAGTGCTGAATTTCAATATTTTATTGAATTAGGCTTTTGTTAATTAGATAATGAAACTATTTATTCAAATTATTGATTTTACTAAAAAGAACAGGACCGTGAATTTTTAAAAAAGTTATTGATTTTATTTTTCTTTTTATAAATCTTATCATTTTGTTATTATATTTTGTATTAATTCTTGTAATTTAAAATATTTTCTTAAAATTTCATAAAATTCTTTCAAATATTATAAATTTGTAAACTGTAAAGTTGTGTCAAATATTTTAAATTCTTACAGTATAAAATATGTTAAAATCCAAACTATAAAATTTTAATCATAAAAATCTTTAAAAAAATTTGATAAATCATCATATTCCTATATTATCTTTTACAATCTATATGTGTTTTTATGTTAAAATAATCTTTTAAAATCTCAATCTAACACTATCACGTCCCCTTGAATTCATTCCACCTAATTGATCTTTTTTAATTTTATTTTATATAATAATATTGTTTAATGAATATAGGTGTACTTTTAATAATAATACATTGAAATTAAATTCTTATATTTTCATATAATCTAAACTAAATAATTTTTTTTAAAAAAAGTCTATGTCTTATCTCGTATGAAGGGTTCTATTATTAATTAGCTTACGTAGAGATGACAAAATGACAACTTAGTTCCATTGAGTTCTGTATATGAACATAAAAAAAGTCCACTTTTATTTAGGTAAAAGAAAAACTCAAGGTCCGGTTTGAATTTGCGTTATGTCTTTTCTTTCATAATTTTTTACTTAACGGACAAAGAATTAGCGCTTTACGTTTAGATAGACTGAATTTACATAAACTCAATTAAAGAAAAAGCCCCGAATAAGTTGGATTTAAATTTAATGTCCTTATTTTCAATATATTTTTCACGAGTTTGTTACATATTGAAAAAATGATTTTAGGAAAAATTATTTAAAATAACTTTCGATTTTGATCCAATTTTATATTATTTTAGCTTTTGATTATCTTTAAAAATTAAAATAAATATATGAAAAAACTTCAAAAATGATTTGTTGATTAAAAAATATCCTTAATCAAGTCTGCGAAAGAAGTAAGAAGTAAGAAGTAAGAACAGAAATAATAGACAAGAAGAACTGCTAGGAGAAAAAAATACAGTTACCGGTAGGGGCAAAAGAATAAAGAAAAAAAATCCACACACACACATGATTGATGACTCGTCACCAAAAAGAAAAGAATATAAATAAATAAAGGCACACACTCTATATGAGTGGGTCTTTTTACACGGATGACCCTACTTATTTTACATATATGACAAATTGTCCTGTCCCGTAACCAAGTGGCTGCAAATTTTATGTGATGGTGGTTGGTGTTTCCTTCGTCCGTTGGAGTGCAGCGCAGAAACACTCGTGAATAAGATCAATTCAATGAAGATGTATCAATAGAAGCAAGTGCATTCATTATTCATGAAAAGAACGTTATCCGTATTTTGGATACAACATGCGAGGATATTGAAGTTACGGTCATTAAAATCCATTAATCCCATGAATTCTTTTTGGACCTTAACCTCAATCTCAATGAAAGTCTAAAATGGCGTACAGCTCAGTTCCAAGAGCAGTGATGACCGATGAATGACTGATATTGTTCATTTGGGTTAGAATTTGGTAATGTTAGAATTTTTTCATAAATTATTGTGAGCTACAATGATAACATTTTATTTTTTTAAAACTTAATTAAATTCATTAAGTAAGTGTGAGTATATGGATCTGGATTTGTGTGAGTCCGCCGTTATATTAGATTTTTGAGTTTAGTCCATCTGAAAATCTAACTAACTTTATTGATAGACTTAAGAGGATTACTTGTTTAGTTTGCCTAAGTAAAGTTGTATCTTTTGAATTAAAAAATAAAGATGAATCACTTATCTCAAACCATTATTACACAACCTTGGAAAACCTAATCTTAGGAATACAAAGCCACAAACATTACAATACCCTTCTTACAAATGTTGCACATACCCTTCTTCCTAAGTTTGTGTTGTCAATCCTTTTTTATAGCTCACTCCACCTCTGGCCTTGACCCTTCCGTGAATCCCTGACCTACCTTGGTCGCATCGCCGACCGCTACACCCTTTTCCAATCACTCACTCCATCACTTGTTTGCACCAAGGCGGTCACGCCCTTCTCGCTCTCACACCAACCACATACAATTTGGTTTGTTGTCGCACCACTTTGGTCATGCCATCATCGCACTATTCTGGTCATTACTTTCTCACAAAGATGTGGTTGTTCCATTTCAAGGAATTACTCCACATTTTTTCTTCAATACTTTTTTCAAACAACTATTTAGGTCCACAGATCCTTAAGTTTCATAGGACGGATATGAACTAAAAAAGGCTCATTATTTTGTAGACTTGACTTATTTGACATGTCTAAAACATGAGCTTCACGGTTTGAGTCTTGAATGGGTCAAACTGGTCCATATATCTACCCCTAATTAGATGATATTTAAGCACATTAATACTTTTCTAACCCCACATAATTAATTTTGAGATTGAATGAGGTCTCTCCATTCTCCATTCTCCATTCTCCATTCTTTTCGAAATATTCACAAGGGAAAAATAAAGACACATTGAGTTTTTTTGTTAGACGACACAATTAAAAAATGAATCAAAATGAAATTGATTGAGTTTACTTTTTAGTCAAACACACACGTAACCTTTCCTAGTTAAAGTAATTTTAGATTAACTTAGTGTGTGTTTGATTTTATATTGGATAATTAATTCTAGGTCCAAACTTAATTATAGATAATTTTTAGGTGTTTAATTTCAACGTAGGATAAGATTTTAAAATTGATCTTTTAATGGAACTCATGATTTCTAAAATGAATTGAACTCGAAGCTAGCCCATTAATTGACAGCTGTTGGATGTGGAGATGAAATGTTGTATATCCTATGTGAATTATAGTACTGAGTTGAAGTACGATAATAGTAATAGAGAGTTAGAAGATAAAGAAAAGGGCCACTTTCCGAAAGCGAGTTATAGAATATTCAGTATTCGGAATTGAAATGTTAATATCTTGGCTTGGTCTGATGGCTTTGTTGTGCGTTTTAATAAAGCTAACAAACAAACAAACAAAAAATTACAAAAGAGAAAGAAAGAGTTGGCGCATTGCCATGCCAGCTCATGGAAACTGCAAATATGCAATGCAGTATGATATGATATCTATCATTAATTAAATATCATGGAGAAGGAGGTTGGAAGCGACACCAAAGGAAGTTTGGTCCACATTGATACATACATATATGTGCCAAAGTGCACATGCGTGCCTTTAGCCTCTTCTGACTCTGTCTTTACTCTTTACATTTCTTTCTCAAAAGTAAACCATGAAATGAAATCAACATCCCTCTGTAGCGATATATCTATCTTGCGTTACTTCCACATTACTCAGACTCATTTCTTGCTTATTAATGTCGTAGCCGAGTGTGCTATTGTTACCCACGATATATGAACATAATATGCATTTGGAAATAGGCATGCTTTCACTTTGAATCTCTAGTAGTGAAGGGCTTTTTTAAAAGAAATCCCTAGTGAAGGCTATGCAATCCGAAAAATGTTGTAATAAGAAGTCATAAATTATAATTGGTTTATATTTTAGTGATATAACATTTGAAATTAAATTTAAGTTGTTAAATTAATATTGAGAAGATACAAATTAATTTTCATGCACTGTCATTTTGATTTAGTCTTGTCACTAAACCACAATTCTTCCACAAAGATTACAACCACGAACCATCAACCACTTCAACTTACCAAGACAATTGGATTAATGACTCACATCATGCTCAACAATGCTTTTGGGTTTCTAAGGTTTAGGAGCAACCTGTTATGGTGGTGGTAGCTTCCTACTTTATCCTCTGGTCAACATTTCTTATGTTAAGAAATACTGACTTGAAAATAACCAGATAACTTTTAACTTTATATTTTGGGATTAAATTATGTAGAAATTATTAATTTTTCTCTCTTATTTCTTCCTTTTTATGTGAATAATTAGAATTTTAACATTATTTAAGTTTTTCTGCAGAAAATGTTAAAAACTTGTGAACGTGTTTGATGAATAATTGTCTCAGAAAAAACAAAGTAAAACCCAAAAAAGAAAAAAAAATTGAAGATATGAAGTTGTTTGCTCAACGCGTCTCAGACGCCCAGCGCGATGCAGTCGCTCAACGGACAACACACACTTAGCACTAGGAAGTATGGAGAAGTCGGGATCATGAAGGCGCGCTTAGCACGAAGGTTTTTGAAAACCAAGCCAAATTGCACATACAAAAGAAAGAGAGAGAACACAAGCAGAAACACAAAATATCCAAGAGAATACAATTCCTTACCGAAGGCAAAGGCGAAACGCAGGAGAAGCAATCATTATGAACCATTCTTTCCCTCCATTCCCTTACTTATCTACTCTCTTCCCTACTCATTATCCTCTTACAATTGTAAAGTCTCCTATGACAATGAAAGACTTAACCCTTTTTGTTGGGCACTCATGATGTAATTACTCTTCCTATCTATTTATGAATATTACTTTTTCATTATCATTTTCTGTGCTTAATTTTATTGTTTATGGTTTGATCATCCATTTGCATGGTAAGTTTAGAGGTAGTATTATGAGGTGTTATTCTCTAAAAGAATTGGAAAATGGTATTTAAATAATTCATCACTAGGGATATATTGATTTTGTTTAACATGTTATACATCTCTATTCTTAACGCAATTTAGTTATTTTTACCTCTTAAAGGAAATTAGGAGAGAAAATAGATAAATTAAACTCTTTCACTTGAGGGATCATGGTCAGAATATATGAGTAGATGCAAGTAAAAATTGAATTGAACATAAATAGAGAAAAATCATAAGAGAAAAATCATTAATATTCCATCAAAAGTAACTTTGGTAGACTAAGCCCCCAACTTCTCATATTCTGAATTAACTTCTACAATAATATTTGTTTCTCTCTTCTTTTATGTTTTAATTAAGTAATTTACTTTTATGTTTGTTTTTTCTCTCTTGTTTAATTTAAATTAATGCCAATTTATTTTATTACTCTTTTCAAACCCGTTAAACCAATTTATTTATTGTTTAAAAATTATATATTCATCTACTTAAATACAAACAAAGTTCCTATGAATTCAATTTTTAAATTTTCGTTTTAATTTTACTACTTGAGACAAGTTGGTGCATTTGATAATCGTTCCACAATACTCGTAAGTTAGCATTGCTAACCAATATTAACTTTGGGAACAATTATTGTGGAGCTCATGACCCCGACTTTCCTTATTTAGTTTGGGTAAAAAGATAAAACCGCTTCAAAAGAGTTAGGCTTCATAACTTAAACCGAACCTTGTTCTTATTTAACCCGAAAATGTCCGGATAAGAGTATGATTCACACTTAAGTAATCAAGCATGCAAACACATAGTCGGGTGTCCTCCTACAAGAAACATAACAAATCTACTCCATTTGTCTCATAATAAGTGTCTTCTAAATTTATTTGTCCAGATAAAAAAATATAAATAGATGAAAGATAATAATAATTTTATAAAATTAACCTTTTTAATATTACATCCAAAACTAAAATGAAACTTATGAGGGATAGTAGTGGAAAAAAAAATTAATATTACATTAAAAAGTTAAAAATAACATTTATTTTAGAACTTAAGTTTTTCTCACCAAATACGCTTATAAATAAGGGCTTCTTTCACGTACAGATAACTTCACTCATTCTCACATTTTCTGCTACACATTATAATTCATTAGAGTCAATTACGAACTGTATCCTTGGCCCGAATGCTATCCTCGATCTATGACCACCAACATCGCAACAATACCTTTGTGATTTTCAAAGACTAACATCAGCCTTCTATGTTACGAGAGAGTAATGTATCTTATACTAAATTTATAAAGGACAAATTTAGATATTTATTCTTTTAATAATTATGTTAATAATGATTTTTTTTAAAAGAACCGTGACCCCATCTTATAAAAGATCCGCCACTAGGGAAGTGATGAAATGGGGGACCATATGCCTAACAGTAACTAACATGAATGTTTTTTTTTTCACCAAAAAAAATATCAGGAGTTATCCACGTTGTAATGTATTAGTACAAAAACCAAATTATACAACAATTTTTATTTGATAATAAAAAGACTAAGAGAAGTGTTCTTATCAAAAGTCCTCTAAGTAGTCCGATCTCCTCTCTCGCCTAGTGTTGGTCTGATCTCCGATTTTCTTGGTTCAATGTGCAGTTAAAATACATCTAAAAGAAATGGCAATGCTTAAGTTAATTAGGTCCAAGATGTTTAAGTGTATACATAATAAGATAAGTTAAGTATTTTTGGTCTGTCTAGCTGAGTATGCATGTATGAAGCATGGGAGGAGGTTATAGCTGGATAGCTGCTCATCATCCCCAGTTTCCCAAGTACCTCGTAGTGGAGGTTGTGTAAGATGTATTCAAGTATAGGACATATGTACGTACATCTGAGTGTATATCGAGTACATGACATGTTCAGTACAAGAAGTATGCGAAAAGATGATTGATATTTGAGATAAAGAAATAAAAAAAAAAAAGAATGTATTGTAATTAAATAGATCTGACAAGAGAATGTATATATATATATAGACTAAGAGAATACAACCGTGGAAAAACAATAAATGGTTGAGATTAAAATATTTAAAATCTTAAATTTATATTAAAATATAATATAATATTTAAATTTTTAGAAGATTAATTAAACAAATCATGTTCTAAAAATATCTTAATTATTGTAAATATATTATCATCATCATGATTATTATCACCTCTATTGGGATGATTGTTGTCACTTGTTGTGTTGTCACCATCATTCTCGTTAAGATCATGATGACAAAAGTAATAGGTTAATTGAGATATTTTATGAAATAATAATTGAAATTTTTGTAGATTTAATTGCTGTTAATTTTAAATTTTAAATATTTTAATCTCAATTGTTTGTTATTTTTAATTTTGATAAGATAATTATTATTAGTTATTCTCATTTTTTTTTCACATGTGGAACTGAAAAATAGATGAAAAAAATGTATAACAAGTCGTTGACTTTTATCCTTCTTTTTGAGGTATTTTATGAAGTAATGATTGAAATTTTTATAGATTTAGTTGTTAATTTTAAATTTTAAATATTTTAATCTCAAGTCATTTATTATTTCTAATTTTAATAAAATGATTATTATTAGTTATTTTCATTTTTGACACAGTGTTTTAACAATTGGGGTGTAACTGGAAAATAGATGAAAAGAATGTATAACAAGTGGTTGACTTTGCTCCCTCTTTTCGTTTCGTCGGCAACTGTAAGTTTTTGATCGCGATCGAATGAAGGATTTGGCTGAATAAAGCAGTTAACATAAGAACATCAAATGAAGCGTGGATTTGCTGTTAAAAAAAATGAAGCGTGGATTCGCTGTTAAAAAAAATAAAGCGTGGATGATTTTAACTTTTCCTAAATTATTGTATTTCATGCTTTTCAAAGCAAATTACATAAAAGAAAGGAAGGGATTCCGCTTTGCCCCCCGGCTCTTTTTTCTTGTAAAGTGCATGACAATAATTAAAATTTTTCTACTTTTAATACTCTTGGCAATTATTTATTTAAGATGGTACAATAAGGTAACGAGTTTAAATCATTGACAAGAAATTAAGTAAAAAGAAATTCGGATGATTATGTAGTTGTATGCATGATTGTATCATATCATTGGCATAGTCCAAGAGAGTAAGCACAAATTCAAGTAGAGGCTCGTTTTCATTATTAGTGAGTCATATTATTCTGCCTACATTGGACGGTCACATGCACATGATTCTGCAATAGTAAAAACAATTCGAATGCTCTTAAATTCAACTTGAATAAAACAAACAAACAAACAAAATTTTAGGTAAACTTTTGCGAAGCTATATATATTAACCCATGAAGTTTTTGAACTATATAAACCTTAAAGGATGAACCCACTAATGGTCAGAAACAAACTAGAAAAACAAGTGAATAAACAAATTTTTTATGTAAGTGTTAAACTCTTCTCTTGGTAGTAATAAAATTTGTTCATGTTGCTAATAAAAAGTAGAGAAAGAAGAAGAATTTGTATTGCCAAACGCACCCAAAACCTGGGCGGGCAAGTTACATATATAGAGATACAAAATCAATTAACAAATGTGTTGTTTTTGTTTCGGGGGAACACAAGACAAAACTAAATAACTAATGCATGCATATTATATATATATATGGTGTATGTATCTCACGAGTAAGCTAGAAACCCATCTAAGGCTAAATCAAACTACACATGTATAAAATTAATTAAGGATATATATCACTTTGCATGCGGATGATCTTTAGAATCGATGATACTAGGAGGAGCCTCATCTAACGACGACTCTGATGTAACATTCTTTTCTTCTTCTTGTATTTGTGGCACAGAAAAAAATGATTTAGTCTGTGAGCCTCCTCGACTTAAAGGCGAGCGTGGGGACTTTGGCGATAACCGAGGAACCACCGCAGTGCCAGTGGCATCTAAGGGATAAAGTTCTGTGACTTCTTCCATGCCTTCATCAAGATACACCACATCTTGCATGGTCAACTGATGGTACTCCACAATTTCCCGTAGAAAACGATTCTCCCGAGCATATACCTCGTTCTCACTAGCTAATCGACCCTTCTCAGCAAGAAGTGTCTCTAGTTGAAGCCGGATCTGATCCATCACAATCACTAGCTAATTAATTAAGGAATAATGAACAAGTAGGTATAGCATGCAGAAAACAAAAAACTTAAAATAATTACCAAATCATCGTCTGCACGGGTAACGTTTTGTCCCTTGTCGGTGCCCTGGCGGTCCCGGAGCATTTTGTTTTCTTCTTCTAGTTGAGCACAACGTGCTTTTGAAAAAGCCAAATCTGCTTTAACGGTCTTTAGCTCCCGCAGGAGTAATTTTGCTTTGGCAGCTGTTGCCATTGCCACCTGTATGTCAATGTCATTAATTAAGGAAACCGATCGAAACAATTGAAGAATGCATGCATATATATCATCACAAAATTGTTAGTGCCACCTTACGTCGCGAGATGCCTTGAGTTGTGTTTGATGGATAGTTTGAGAGGCTCCTCCTCCTGTTTGTGCAGCTGGTTGCGGCTGCCATGGATTCCACGTACCTGCTGCTGCAGTTTGATTTGACTGATCTGGCCTTGTTGTCTTATTATTCTCCTGAGGAGGAGGAGCAAAGGTATTAAAAGAGTGCGATTTGAGTTTGTCTATGTCGACAACTGGTGGCATGATATTGATGACGTCGTTGTGTTGTGGGGATGACGACTTATCGTCCTCCAGAATTTCTTTGGCTTTCTGAGCAAGGACGCCCCACACACCAGACTTGGAAACATCGCCGTAAGCCTCAAAGCTCTGCATGATGCCATGCATATATATGAAAATATTATTACATCATTAATCAAATATATATATATATATATATATATATATATATATATATATATATATGAATTACCTTGGATCTCTGATGTTGATCATGTTGTTCAGATTTGGCGAAAGTAAAAGAAAGAGAGGGATCACGACGAGCAGCAGAGGCTTTGATGGCCTGAGCAGCAAGGGAGGATGAGGAATTAGAGGAAGATGGAGTGAAGGAAAAGGAAGAGGACAAAGATGGAAGAGGAGTTGGATCATTGGCATCATCATAATCTGGATGAACCTCTTCCTTGAAGGTGGAAGCTCTGGATATTCCGTGTCTTCTCCTGTATGCCATTGCTGCCGTGACCACCACCACAGCCACTGCCGCGCATGCAACACGATGATCACAATCACAAAATAACGTACAAACCCTGTCCCTTCCAACTTACTTTCAACTCTTAACCAACCCTTTCCCATTTTAAATCTAACTCACAAGTGGCTGGTGCCTCCATGCCTCCTTGAACGTAGGATTCGTACCACCAATTCCCACCCCTCCCTTTCCCATCATTCATTTTAAATCTCAACATTCTTTTTTATTTACTTTCCTTTTCCTTATCATCATATATGAGCTGAGTTTAATGCATCCAATATTTTTATTTAACTCGTGTACATTCATTTTAAACAACTAGAAATTATTATAGGCTCCGTGCATTATTTCTAAGCTTAATATACGCCCATTAACTTAATGTGAATATATATTGGGTAGCTCCATCCATTAACCCACGTTTTCGGATGGAAGACCAAGTAAAAAATGGCCATTTAAAATTCACAGGTTTTCATATAATTAATATAAAGCTCAATTTCAAAATTAAAACAAATTCTAAAAATAAATAAACTAATTAATAACAGTGAAAATAAAAAGTCAACCAGGCATACAAGCCTACATATGCTACTTGCTTGTTTGAAAAGTCTATAAGCACTTGAAGGTAAAGAAAACCAAATAATATGGGACATGAACCATTTGAAATACTCTACAAAACACAACACAAATGGCAGTGTACTATTAAAATATTAATAATCATCTTGACACTTGATTCTAATAGGATCGATCTTGTACTTTCTAATGGTACATGATTTTGTTTGTGAATTAATTCTTCTAAAAGTTGCGAGAAATTTGTATTAATTTAAACGTATTCAGCTTTCACGTTTGTGAGCTATTACTGATTATTATTCAATGACTAGTGTTAGGCTGATTGTGACTGCAAATGGTAGTGTGCAAATTAGTTGGAGGATTACGGATCAAAACTCCCTGATAACTCACTGGAGCAGAAAAGGGTCTCATCTTGTCACTAGAATCCTGTTGCAGTTGTAAGAACCTATGTTGCTCGATCTGAGGAATTTATCTGATTAAGTCGTGTCTTCAAATAAGGAAGATTGAAAACAAAATTAGAAGCCGGCGGCACAGTTTGGTCTGATTTCATGGCCTGATCAGATGAGCAACTAATCTCAGTTGTTACTTCACGATCACCCATTACACACTTTGAACCAAACATGAAATTGTTTCCTGAAACATCAGTACTTTCTATGGCCCCAGCTGGTTGAGATTGAAGCACACAACTGTTTTCTAACCTTGAGTCTAACACAATACTAGCTTAAGAATTCTCTAGGACTGAAACTGATAGATTTTCTTGATTAACCAACTTTGATCTGTCCAATAACATCCTCCCAGACTTCTTACCAGTTTCTTTGGACCCTTGATCTGAGTA
Source organism: Glycine soja (assembly GCF_004193775.1). NCBI lineage: Eukaryota > Viridiplantae > Streptophyta > Magnoliopsida > Fabales > Fabaceae > Glycine > Glycine soja. Next base: position 147,737 of record NC_041004.1, read on the forward strand.
AGTAAAATCTTCAGCACAAGCTTGCGAATAGGATGAATCAAAACATAAACTCTTGTTTGGGAACTCTTTATGACACCCTAAGGACCAGAATTCAATGTCCCTTCAACCTTTTCCCTTCCATTAGAAGTATCTGGTCTGCATGGAGCAGAAGTAGATACTGTACGAATTTCACATCCAAGTAATTTCCTTTTAGCTATATTTTGTGCAGTGGGTCCTAAATCTTTGGCAAACAACATCAAGCTGTCTTTGTAGCCAATATCATGCTCACTTACCTATATCATATATACATAAGAAAAATAACAACAATGTATGATCACTCACATGCTCAAGCAGTATCAATTTTCCATATACTGTTGAAAATATTGACTTATCCTCCTCAAGGGACAAAGATCTATAGGTACAACGCCTATCAATCTCAGAAAATCTGCATCTGCTGCTCTCTTTAATGTACAATACAACTAGTAGAATGTCAAAAAAAGTAATTAGCTGGTAGAATATCAAACTGAGTAGACGAACGTTGCAGAGTAACTTACCTGCAGTAATCTCAACATCTCTAGCATCAACATGCTTAGCAATGACAGAACACCCATGATTTGCGTTTGGCCTTGGGGAATATCATATAAAAAAAATGTCAAACCTGGTAATAGTATCAGTATTGAGATATGTGAATTAATTGATCATGATCTTGTAGGCGTTATCCACTAGGCTTAGGGTAGTTTTTTTGTTTAGAAAAAAAAAAACAGAAACCGGATGATTTGTTAGGTTATGAGATAAGAAAGAAAAATAATTCTTTTTATTATTTAATTGCATAAACAGTAAAAGAGTGATTAGGTGAAAGAAATGAAAATGGAAAAGATATTTTTCGAGATTTCAGTATTATTTTTTTTTCTTTTTTAAATATACTTTTATACACAACTTTTATAGGGAAGAAAAAATGAGAAGAAAACATGGTCCAAGGAAGCGGATGTTGAAACAACAAAACAGAGAAGATCCAAGGAGTCTCCTTTCCCATACAAGATAACTTATGGAGATGGAAGTAGGATGGAGTCAACAGAGAAGCTCTGAATATGATATATTTTCATCTTTCCTTTTCATTTGTGATTATCATTGCACAAAATGTAATGTGTTTTTTTTTCCACCCAAATGGACATTTTTCCATTTATTCATCCTTCTGGCCTTACTTCTCCTTTTTTTTTTTTTTAAGTTCCCCATTCATGGCTGTGGCCAAATTTTGACAGTGGCGGGGGCAGTTGTAAAGGAAGGAATATCATAGTTGAATTTGTTCACAAAATGATGACACTGCACAAGGAAATTTCATGACTTCAGAGAATTCTTGCATACGTAGAGATTTTACCCTTTAATCATTCACGGATTCACCATAACCGACTCATTCAATGAGTGAATTTTCCTCATTCGTCACATTCATATATGCAGCATTTATATATTTTTTACTTTATAATAATTTTGATCTAATTTTTATTTTCTATAATAATTTTGTTGTTGCTAATGAAAAAATATTTATTTTCTCTGGTTCTTACTACAGGTGTAAACATTTGATTTGGTGAGTCCAACCCCAAATTTAAAGAAAAAGATTGGTTTTTCTGCAAATGTTTTGAAAGCTTTATATTCGAGAAAAGATTTTGGATTTTGTGTTGACAATAAAGACATGAAAAATAAACTCAATAAGGGTTGAGTTGACATAGATATATGCATCCAGTTTGAAATTCCTTAGTTTTCCTTTTTTTTTTTTTATTTCCACACACTTGCAACTTTTATTCTTTTCTTCCTCTATCTTATTCTTGTGGGGATCTTTTTTTTTTTTTTTTTCATTTTACAATTTTAATATATATATATATATATATATATATATATATATATATATATATATATATATATATATATATATATATGACATCATTTTATTGTTAATTCATGATAATTCAAAGAGACCATGTTACTTGATCTAAAAAAATGGGTAGTTACAACATACAAAGCTTACTTGGCCCAATTAAATATGAAAATAATAAATGAGTAGTTTTAAAATCAAAATTAACTACAGCTCCTTATCTATTGCTCTCCTTTTAACTTATCAGTACTAATGAATAAGATTGTACGTTGTTGGATTTTCTTTTTTCAGTTTATCTAAGTTGAAATTTTTAAAATGAAAAAATTTAGATAACAAAAAATATTTAAAATTCTAAAGAAATTAAAATATGTATGTTTTCCTTTTTAAAATTATTAAAAATATGTTATTAAACATATAATTATTCAATCTCTCTATATTTTCCCCATTTTTAATATAATTATTTTTGTTATTCTTCTTTATTAAAAGAGACTGTATTTCATGAGATTAGAGCAAACTTATACATTAAATGAGAACTTATTTTCGTTGAGATTTTTAATTAAATATAAAAAGCATATCTTAAAAAAACTATAAGATAAAATTAAAAGGAAATATATTTGAGTTGAAGATAGGTGAAACTAATATGATAAATAGTATTAACTTATTTCTGTTCTGTTGAGATTCTCAAATTTAAAAATAAAAAATATTAAAAATTTATTGATAAGTATAATCATTTGAGAAATTTTTTTCAAGATAAAAATCTAAAATTATTCAAGTTTACTATTTTTATTTTATTGATATTTTTTTTATAGTTAACTAAAAATAATTATCAACTACACACGTACGAACAATAAATAAATATGATAACAGAATATAAATACATGTATTTTTATTTTGAATTTTATGTATGTAATATTTGTAAATTTTTAATTTTTTATATAATTTAATTTATTTATATTACTGTAATACACATTAATTAATTTACAGTACTATAAGATAAAAAAAATAATAATTTGAAGGCAAAAAGCACGATAGTGCAGTAAAAATACGAAGACAGACGCTGTTTCCGCTTGTTAAAATAAAACTGGTGAAATGAAAGTGAATAGTATAAAACCCTACTTATATGGGTTTGGGGGATGAAACTCGAAGCCGTTCCTCTTAGATACAGGTATAGCTCCTAAGACGAAAGATGGGACGCGAAGCGACGAAGAAGAAGAAGATGAATAAGAATGCAAAATCTGGGGGTTTTGAATCACTTGGTCTGAATCCCAATGTGTTCAAAGGAATCAAGCGCAAAGGGTACAAAGTGCCCACTCCGATTCAGCGGAAGACCATGCCCCTCATCCTTTCTGGCTCCGACGTCGTTGCCATGGCTCGCACTGGCTCTGGCAAAACGGCGGCGTTTCTTGTCCCCATGCTTCACCGCCTCAACCAGCATATCCCTCAGTCTGGTGTCAGAGCCCTCATTCTATCCCCTACCAGGGACTTGGCCCTTCAGACTCTCAAGTTCACCAAAGAGCTTGGCCACTTCACAGGTCCACCTTCAATTCAACTTTTTTTTTTTTTCATTTTCTGTTTCTTTGATTTCATTTCATTTTATTCTGTTTTTTTTCTTTTTCTTTCGATCAGACCTTCGTGTTAGTTTGTTAGTTGGTGGAGATAGTATGGAGATTCAGTTTGAGGAATTAGCTCAGAGTCCTGACATCATAATTGCCACTCCTGGTAGGCTCATGCACCATTTGTCTGAGGTTGATGACATGTCATTGCGCAGCGTCGAGTATGTTGTTTTCGACGAGGCTGATTGTTTATTTGGCATGGGTTTCGCCGAGCAGTTGCATCAGATTCTTGCTCAGCTCGGGGAGAACCGTCAGACCTTGCTTTTCAGTGCCACACTGCCCAGTGCCCTTGCTGAATTTGCCAAGGCTGGTTTGAGAGACCCTCAGCTTGTCCGCCTTGACTTAGAAACTAGAATTAGCCCTGACTTGAAGCTTGCCTTCTTCACTTTGAGGCAGGAGGAGAAGTACTCCGCCTTGCTCTATTTGGTTCGGGAGCACATTGGTTCTGATCAGCAGACATTGATTTTTGTGTCCACCAAGCATCATGTGGAGTTTCTCAATGTTTTGTTTCGCGAAGAGGGTATTGAGCCATCTGTGTGTTATGGCGACATGGACCAAGATGCTCGCAAAATCCATGTATCGAGGTTTAGGGCTAGAAAGACAATGTTGTTGATTGTGACAGATGTTGCGGCCCGGGGCATTGACATTCCATTACTTGATAATGTTATCAATTGGGACTTTCCCCCCAAGCCTAAAATATTTGTCCATCGAGTTGGAAGGGCTGCAAGGGCTGGTCGAACTGGGACTGCATATTCTTTTGTGACTCCTGAGGATATGGCTTACCTTTTGGATCTTCATTTGTTTCTTTCGAAACCAATCAAACCTGCTCCCACCGAAGAAGAGTTCTTGCAGGATATGGATGGAGTAATGTCTAGATGTGAACAGGCAATGGCAAATAGAGAAACCATTTATGGTCGTTTCCCACAAAAAGTCATCGACCTTGTTTCAGACAGAGTTAGGGAAATTATTGATACTTCTGCGGAACTGGAATTATTGCAGAGAACCTGTAAAAATGCATTTCGTTTATATTCAAAAACAAAACCCTTACCCGCAAAGGAGTCCATTAGAAGAGTAAAGGATTTGCCTCATGAAGGGCTGCATCCAATGTTCATGAATGTGTTGGAAACAGGGGAGTTAACGGCACTTGCATTTTCTGAGCATTTGAAAAAGTTTAGGTGAGTGCAAGATTATGCTAATTATGCTGATATCCTTTTTACTTACATTCTTTCAGTATATTTTATAGTTGCACTACTTTAATAATTCAATATCAGGCCAAAGCAGACTATTTTGGAAGCTGAAGGGGAAGCAGCTAAATCAAAGCATCAACAGGTGGATTTCTACTTTAATACACTATACATATTATGTCCATTTTAGAATCCCATATTTTAGTCTAATTCAATATGTTACAGGTGGATTTCTACTTCTAAATACATTATCCATATGATGTGCATGTATGTATTGTTGTCTTTCTACTTTACCTAAATGATTCTCAATAATTGCAGGGCCCTTCTGGCCAATGGGTCGATGTGATGAAAAGGAAAAGAGCCATTCATGAGAATATTATAAATTTGGTTCGTGAACAGCAGCAGTCTAAGAGTAATAAGGAAAAGGTATGTGGCTATTGTTGTAATTTGGATTTGGACAATTCAAACTCCTTTTTTAGAAAACATGCCTTGTTCTGCTGACTGATTGGAATCAATCTAGTTGTTAGTTTTATTTTGGATTTTGTTTTCTATATATTCATTTCTTGGGGATATATATGTTCATACTTTGTTCCTTGCAGGAGGAAATTCAATCAGAAATCAGTCCTTCCATGGAGAAAGGAAGAAAAGGTGTTGTTTCATTTATTGTCATTGAACTTTCCTTAAGTTTGATCGTTGTATTTTTCAGTTTGTAAAGTGAATGGTTTTCATCATAAAGTATTTTATACCCTTGATTTAAGTAAGTGTCTTATGCTTGGTTTTATGTTATTTGTTAATCATGGTCAGTCTAGTTTCTATTTCAACCAAAGATGTAGATATGTGGTTAGGGTGATTTCTATACTTCAAGAACATGTCATAGGCTTTAGCAAAAGAGAAATATCAAAAGAAAGGGGAAAAAGATCACTATTGAATATAATAATTGAAGATTACTATTGAATATAATTGATTAATGACAAAAAAAGGAACTACCAAAATATTAATAACAAGGCTGGCAGAGTAGTCTGATGGTTGTATTAATTGCTTGCTTTCACTGTATTGAGTTGACCTTATACCCTCTAAGGATAGTCACTGACAATTACTACCTATAACTGTAAATTCATTTTTATAACTATGACAGATAATAGTTTAATATACTCGATTCTAGAAGATGGAAGCTCTGTCTAACTTGGCCTTGACTTGATATGTTTTATCAAGCAAGTGCCTTTCTAGTGTCACAGTTGAAAGAACATAGTGCCTCAACCTTATTACTTCTTTCTTAGCAGTTAAGATTGGGTCATTGTAAGAATTGTCGGTTAAAATTGATAGAAAATTTCTTACTTGGGTATGCTTTATTAGGATTTTTTTGAGTGAAAGACTAGAAGGGGAAGATAAAATGTAATGATTAATTTCTTATTCTGTTACTTGAGTTTTAGCAGCACGTGGTTCTAAGAGGAAGCCCCAAAGTTTCAAGGATGAGGATCACTATATAAGTTCAATACCAAAAAATCAAGTAAGTCACTACCTGTATTACTATTATTTATATTTATCTGAATTACATAGTTCATCATACAGATATATACTATATTCTGTGATGGTTATACTTTTGAAACTAAAAAGTTGGCTACTTATATAACTTGTCCCTTGCTATCATTCTCAGCATATGGAGGCTGGCCTTACAGTAAAAGCTAATGAAGACTTTGCTTCTAATAGGTATTTTTTTCTTTTATTAATTGTTTAGGTATTTGCTATTTTTTGTTGGTGGGTGGGGGGTTAGTGTGAACCAAAACATCCTGCTGGCCCATATTATAAATCATTAGTTCAGAACCAAAAAGCTGGAACTATAAAACTTTTGGCTGATTGTGTTTGCGCTTTGGTGTTTAATTTGTTTGCTATTATATTATAGTGACTTTGAACATACCATACCATACTTTCTAATGGTTTTAGCTTTTGCTTGTTCGGCTTTGGTCTTAATGATGTTCAATATTTTTAGATTGGAAGCAGCTGTCCTTGATCTAGTGGCAGATGATGGTACTGGCATTAAGAAACAAAGATCTATGTATCACTGGGATAAGGTAATGCTAAAGTTGTAGTTGAACTATAAAAGAAGACAAAAAAGCTAATTTTGAAATTATATATATATTGAAAAATTGTCATTTATCTCATAAAACTTTTGGTGTCAGAGGGGTAAAAAGTACATCAAGTTAAACAATGGTGACCGTGTTGCTGCAAATGGAAAGGTACAATATTTATAAGGCCCCATCGTTTATGTTGGTACTTACAAGGCAAGATGAGATTATTTTATTCACCTACCTGTAAGAATTAGGACATAACATATTAACATCTATATTTTCTATTCGAGTATAGATAAAGACAGAGAGTGGTGCAAAAACAAAGGCAAACAAGACTGGTATATATAAGAAGTGGAAAGAACGCTCACATGGTAGGATATCACTTAAAGGGACAAATAATGATGGTGATTCTCAGGAATCAACAAGTTTGGCAGGTACTTAGTTTGCTTCCCCCTTTGATTTTTATGTTTGATGAACACTGTTATATTGTTTCCTCATTAAGATTTATCTCGGCATTTGCATGTAAAATGCCCATATATGTGTTTTGCCTTCTTTAGAAATTGGTTGTAGTTTTTTTTTTTGTTTAAATAAACTAATCCCTTTCATCAAAATCCTGAATCTCATTTTTTTAAAAATTCTCACATATTCTGTCATGTTTCTCAAATTTCTAGTACATAGTTGTGCGCGTTGTAACTGCTGGTTGGTAATGTCAAAGAATGATGTATGGTTGTAGGATATTTTTGCTAGTATAAAAGCTAAACGCAGAAACTTTATGCATTCATGTTATACAGGATCTTACCAAAGAGGTCGTAGGAATTTTAAAGGCAGCAAGAAGCAGCATTCAATGCCCAATGCTCATGTGCGTTCAGAGATCAAAGATATGGATCAAATTCGAAAGGAGAGGCAGACAAAAGCCAACAGGGTTTCTTATATAAAGAGCAAGTCGACAAAGGGTAAAAAGTTTGGTAAAAATGGTAAAAAAAGAAAAGGCAAATAGAGTTTGTTTGAAGCTCTGGAAATTAATTAGTTCAGGAGAAAAAGGTTTGCCATCAAAATTCTTGCGGGAAGTGTTGTGCCATAAATTTTTATATTTTGGAGTGAGTAGGGGGGAAGTGAGAAACCCAACTGAGAAAAAAGTGACTTTTTGTTTTTGTTTTTTTCTTGGTTCGCCAACAAATTTTGTTTGTTCAAGGTAATGATTCTTGCACTTGTTGTACATGGATCACACACCTGTGCACTTCCTTTTATCCTTGAAGTTCCCTTTTTGTGCTTTTGGTGCTCTATGGGTGTATTTCTGTTGCAGTTTAATTTGGATAACTATCAACTTTGGCGGTATCGAGCTATTTCAATTTCAGTCTTTAGTTGAAATAAGCATGAATGTTTGAAGTGAAGCGGACTCCAGTTTCTTATTTCAAATGACTTCAGTTTTCGTTTGTAATGTCAGTCAAATAATATGCGGTAGTATGATTATTACTGCAAATGATATATGGTAATTGTTAGAAAAAGTTTCTTGTTTAATACTAATTGATAAAATTTCTTACTAGCTATAAATTAAATATTAATTTGATAAAGCAACTATCAGGAACTTTCTCATTATTTGAAACTTGAATGTGATATTGGTTTAGTAATTTTATTCGTTCTTAGTACTTAGAAATCCAGCGGACCGGGGATTTTTTGCATAGCGGATCTGTGTTAAATCATGGAGGAAAATGTATCACGGAGTCTTGTTCTAATTTTTTATACTGATTTAAGTGCTCATTCTATAAAGAAGTGACAATTGTTTAACATGGTCGATCAGACATTTTTTTTATCCTGGTCTATAACAAGTTCCAAATCCTGCTCAGACATGCATGTGTTTTATATAAATACTAAATAGGAATCAGATTATATAGGCCTGTGCTATTCACTTTCCTTTTTAACTCTTCGCACTTTTTACCAATTTTTTTGTAATTTTCTTTGACAGAAATATCTTTTATGAAAATTATAAAAGAAGTGTGAAAAGTAAAATGTCTTCTCTTAAAAGTCACATCATGGGTCTGGGGAACTTTCCTAGATTGCATGTCGTAGACCTTTTAGGATTTTATTAAACCCATAAAGAATATCACACTAACAAATTAGCTCTAATGTCACATTAACAATGAGTAGCAACAATTCAAATAATGTCCATAATCATGTCTAAATAACTTCATATATAGAACTTACCAGGTCATGAAAATTAAAGAGTTTTGTCCTTGTTTATTTTCTCCTTTTATTAAAATTTGTAATTTATAAATAGGTGAAATATAAATCGAAAATATGTAAAAAAAATAATTAATTAAATTAATGAAACATTATTTATCAATGATAAAACGTAAATTAAAATTTTAAAAATCCATGATACATTTATAATTTTTGCTTAATGTTTTTCAAAACAATTTAATAATACATTCTGTAATCTATGACGTCTATAATAACATTAGATAAAGGGAATATGCATATTAGTAATTACTTCTTAGTCTCTCTTATTATAAGACTTATGCCCTTAATAAATAAAAAATAACTATACAAATCTAAAAATTTCTACTATTTTTTCTCCACTCTTTTTGGGAAACCTTCTCCCATCACTAATTTTTTATTTCCTTTTCATTCTCTCTCACTCAATTATCTCTCAGGGCATAACTTCATCTCTATATTGTTATATATCTTAATCTACAACACCTTCAAGCATAATTTAACTCATTGAAGGAAAGCATTTTCAAATTGGTGAAGGACACATGCGCTTTTAGCAACTATATGTGATATATGTGATTCCAAATCATTGTACAATCAATTTAATAATGTTTGGTGAACGTTTTTGATATTTTCTCTTACATTACGTGTTTCAGTGCCATTGATTAATGGTTACATAGCAAGTTGAAGGGTGACTACTATAACCTAGTACGTAACTGCACACTTTCTCTTAATTGGTCCTTTACATTCTTGCTCATGTTATATCCCTTTCTTTGATTTACAGAACGTACGTAAGCAAACCACATTGCAACATCATCATTCTTCCAATCAGAAAGTCCTTGCGAGAAGATGACAATTTCTTGGATTGTTGTTATAGTTGACATTGGCTTACTGCTTTTTTTTTTTTCTGGTTAACTTAAAATCACTTTTCAGGGTAAAGTATTATTTTATAATTATAACCAAGTGTAAACTTCTCCTTTACACAAAATCTCTAAAAGAATCACTTTGTTTTACTAAATTTTACAATTATAAAGCAAATGGACCCTGAATCCCTAGGCATTACAGGTTTGAAATGGCTGTGTCACTGTGGAGAAGTCGCACTGCTTCATCAGCACTGAACTTGTTCGCCAATACTCTTTGCCGTTTCTCTTCTGGTACATTCATTTATCCTCTCATTTTCAGCAATTAGAACATTTAAATTGAGTTTCACAGAATTTTTATAGCAGATGGAGAAAGATGGTAAAAATATTGGAAATTGTGAATGAAATACAATATATATTGCCAATGGCCATTGCATGATTATGCTTGGTATGCCACTCTTGAAACTGAGGCAACCTCTTTCACTTCCAGGTTGTGTAGCAGAAGCAACCATATCCACAACCACCATCTCTCCCCGTTTTCCGTATGCTTCATCCTCTCCCAAACCCAAACACCCACAACACTTGCTCTCCCTTCTTCTCAGAGACCCTTCTCAACGCCAACCTCTCCAACAAGTCCACTCTCACATCATCACCTCTGGCCTCTTCTACAACCCTTTTCACAACACCCTCACTTGTTTACTCCTCTTCAACAACGTCATCCGTTGTTACTCTTTTGGCCCTTATCCCCACGAAGCTCTTCACTTCTTCACATACACCCAACATTGCCACACTTTCTTGACATACCCTTCCCTGGACACCTTCTCTTTTGCCTTCCTCTGCCATGCTTCTGCCAACCCAAATTACACCCACTTTGGGACTCAGCTCCACGCCCTTGTTTTCAAGGTTGGTTTTCAGTTTCATGTCTATGTGAAAACTGGGCTGCTGCAAATGTACTCAAGTTCGGGCCTTTTAGTTGAAGCAGCACAGGTGTTCTACGAAATGCAGCACAGAAACTTAGTTAGTTGGAATGTTTTTATTACTGGTTTGATTAAATGGGGTGAGGTTGAACTTGCTTGTTCCGTGTTTAATCAGATGCCTGCTCGGAGTGTAGTGTCATGGACTCTTGTTATTGATGGATACACACGAAGGAATCAACCCATCAAAGCTTTAACTTTGTTTAGGAAAATGATTGAAGTTGATGGCATAGAACCTACTGAAGTTACTCTTTTGACCATTTTTCCAGCTATTGCAAATATCGGGTGTATTAAGATATGCCAATCAGTTCATGTTTATGTAGAGAAAAGAGGCTTCAATGCCTTTGATGTACGCATTACAAATGCATTACTTGACTTGTATGCCAAGTGTGGATGCATAGCTAGTATGAGTAGATTCTTTCAGGAGATACCTGATCAGAGGAGGAATTTGGTATCATGGACTTCAACTATCTCTGGTTTTGCAATGAATGGGATGGGGAGGGAAGCTCTAGAGAGTTTTGAAAGCATGGAGAAGACTGGGCTGAGGCCGAACCATGTGACATTCCTTGGTGTTTTGAGTGCCTGTAGTCATGGCGGGCTGGTTGAGGAGGGGATCAATTTTTTTGTTAAAATGGTAAAGGATTGGTGCCTTGTACCAGACATCAAGCATTATGGTTGTGTGATAGATATGCTGGGGAGGGCTGGGAGGTTAGAAGAAGCTGAAAAGGTTGCTTTACAGGTACCTCATGAGGTTGCCAATGCTGTGATGTGGAGGACGCTGCTGGGTGCTTGCAGTGTTCATAACAATGTTGAAATTGGTCAGAGGGTGACCAATAAAATACTGGAGATGGAGAGAGGACATGGTGGGGATTATGTTCTTATGTCCAATATTCTGGTTGGTGTTGGGAGATTTAAGGACGCAGAGAGGTTAAGGGAGGTGATAGATAAGAGAATTGCCTTTAAACTTCCTGGCTACAGTTTTGTCTAGATGAAAACAGATAGTTCAAGCGCATGTTCATGGTACCCGTGAGAGACATTGGCTCTGATAATGGAGTTCCACAAAAGAGGATTGTGCAGTCCCTCAAAAGGAGGGATTGCATCGAACACTTGGCCAGCGTCAGAGAGAAAGTCAAAGTGGGCCTAAACGGCTATGAGCTTGGTGGCCAAGAAGAGCAAACTATGCGCAGAGGTGAGAACCAATTGAGAGTTAAGTTGGAGAGCTTGTTGGAGAGTGAGACAATATTGAAAAAAAGCGCTGAAGGAGTCATTAAGTTCATCATTGTGGGTGACATGTGGACGTGGGAGGTTGAACGAGAGATGATAAAACTGGGTTGGAATCGTGAAGAGAGTTTGTAGAAGCGCTCAGGGGCTGCATTGAGCATTAATGAAGCTTTTATTACTCTCTCAGTCGTAGTGCTAGAGATCAAATACTTTGAAGGTGGGGTTTCATGGGAATCGGAAGATGTAGGTGCATGTTGGGGTGCTTTCTGGCCCAACTGCAGGGCCTAATAAATATCCTTAAGAAGGTCCAATCCAAACTTGCAGGTGTCATGAAATAGCTGAAGCAGAATGGAAAGGATGAGATTATGTAGAATAAAATTAGAACAATTCGGATACGCACCAATAGTGTAGAGGGTTTTTGTACTGTCATTACTTATAAATTTTTGTGTATGATAAGCTTGTTGATTTTAATAATGATTATTTTAGAAGTGATGCTAAATTGATTTATTGGTTGATATTTTTAAACTGACATTATCACTTTATATTTGGCTGGATTTGGTTGGAGGCCATTTACGGTAGATCCTAAGTTATTTTTGTTTTTTTGCACTGGTTGGCCGTGTGTTTGTCTAAGTTGACAACCAAGAGAAAGTAAATATAAAAATCTCTTCACAACTAAAAGATTAATCAAAGTGATTACCGTATGAAAGCTTCTCTGTTCCTGATTTCCAACAATAAGATGGTTGAGTCAGGGAGGGAAGGTATTATTCTACATACTAGAGCTTGAGAAAAAAATGTTTAATTTGTACCATGTTTTAAGATATTTTGCACCAACTTAATCTGCTAGCTTGAAGTGATTTCAACATAATATTTCAGGAAAAAGGCAAAGGTACAAAAGAGGTAAACCATCTGAACTTCAGCTGAATGCTAACAAATCAACTTAGACTCCTTTGAAGTTCATGCCAACCTTCAGGGAGTAAAATGTGAAGCAGAAACCTTGCATGACTTTAAATCTAGTCTAGAAACTGTTGTTCATCATTTCAAAGGAATTAATTATTTAGCTTTTAAAAAATTCAAAATAATGTAAATAAGTCGTTTGTTTACATTCCCTAGGGAAGTCTCAAACTGGACATATCTTGTCATCTGACATTGGAATTTGTTGAGTTATTTGTCTCTCTCTCAGAAATTTTCGAACTGTGCATTGGAGGGGATATGTTGGACAGATTGCTGGTCTATAAAGGAACAATGCATGCATTTGCAATCACACATGCCTTTCATCATCCCCCTCATGCTTATTGTGCTTTCTTATATCAGAATGGCTACCGTGTTTGATCAGCCCCGAGATGTTCATTCTGGTAAGCAGTCTTGGAATTTTAAGGCGAGTGTAATTCAATCTCGGCACATGTTTCCTCTAAATGATCCAAAGAAGTATTATGCCTTTGAGATTGTTCTTCTCGACTCACATGTAAGTTATGCGTATGCTTTTTTTGCATTAGTTACACTAATGGGAAATTCTGCGTTTAATCAGCTTGATCCGTTTATGGCGTTTTTTGTTTTTTGTTCTGATACCAGGGATAAAAAATACAGGGCCCATGCTGAGGAAATTTAACCGATGTGTAGACAAAGGATGTTTCTGTAAGATGAGTTTTTTCGGAGTTATACCCAATGCGGGTTCCTACATGGCTACGAAGCACTATTACATATTGTTGTTTCATGGCAAAACTACAGGACTACCAGCAGAATTGTGTTTTTTTGCTTAATATTTAGTATAAAAGCTGCTTTTGTAAAATCATTTTTTAATCTAAGAAAATTTGAATTTTTTTTTATAAAAATATTTTTTATTGAAAATAATCGTCCCAGCGACACAATATGTATGTACATGAGAAATCAAAACTATGTGCATGATTTGAATGCATATATTTCTCATGATATAACATGCAAACCTTATCAATTTTTCTATTTTAAACATGCGGGCAATGGCACTTAAGTTCCGAAATTCCATGCTTTTTCTGATGCCACATGGAACCAACCAACAAAGCAACCCTCCATCTCATCTAATGGGCTTTTGTACCTTTGAATGAGATAAAATTCTAATCAACCTAGTAAGAAATTTAAGTAACACACTAATATTCTTCATATTGAACTCAGTATCAAGATTAGTTTTTGGTAAAATCACTTTCTTTATAAAAAAATGTGATTTTCTTTTTTATATTATATATACATATATACAAATTGGTGGTGGATGCACATGTCACGTTGTTGTTGCAGCATTGCCTACCACAGCATATTTTATTTATTTATTTGTAAATAAATGTAAAATGATATAGGAAAAATATTGATTTATCTTTTTAATTTTTTTATAATATTGGCAATGAAAAAAATTAAAAAAATATTTTCAAAATATAAAAATGCATAAAAGATAAATGTAATTTATATAGATTATATATTTTGAATTTTTTATCATGACATTATGTATTTTTTAAAAGTTTGTGATAATTTTCTATTAAAAAATATTAAATTTATTGTTTTTAGTCCCTATACATCAAAGTGTGGTTTATAAACAAATTTGTTAAGGTATTCCTATAATACCAAGTTACCAACAAGTTCACAAAATAGTGAGGTGTAACATGTCTTTTGTTCATGTCGTGTTTGAGGCTAGTATTGGAAAAAAAATTCATTCTTCATGGATAATTTACTGCTATTTTAGTCGGTATCAAGTTAGCTTGGAGGACAAACATGTAAGTGTCCTGTCTATAACATTGGTTGTCTATAACATTGGTTGGAGTGTTACAGTTTTAACCTTGTTAGCAGCTATCTAGGGGGTGTGTGACTGACATATATGAGTAAGGGATAAACTGTATTAGCAAATTTATTTGCAACATGTTATATACATTAAACCTTTGAGTGATTACATTGTTGGAAGATTTGCTAATCCCCATAATAGGTAGGCATGCATTCATTGAGATATTATTTCCAAAACAGAAGTGTTCATCAATAAGTGCTGGAGATGAAGTGGACCCAAGAGAATGCAGATGCCATGGAAGATATAGCTAGTTACAAGAGTATCCAAGTGCAATGTTAATTTATTTGGTTTAAGTTCTTTCAGCCTGTAAATGGTATTATGGAGACTTTGTAATAACCTTTCTAATTATTTACTTGAACTCCTTCAAATGATTTATAAGTAAGTTAATTGTAATAAATTTAACAGTGAAATTTACAGATAAAGTTTGTGAGGGAAAAAACAGAGTGTGGGAAGAACATTAAAATATTTTTATAGAAATATACAAATTAAGGTATAGGTTTTGATGATAAATGAATTGTGAATTTATACGAGAAAAGTTGTTATGAAAATTCATTTTTTAAGATGAAGTTGCTAGGGAAGAAAACACAACATAAAACAAATTACCAACATAACATAAAATAGGAGGGGTGAATACTGAATAGCCAAGTGTTTAGGTAGAGTAAAAATAGTTTTATTTAAAGAATTTTACTATAAAATAAAATTTACCTCAAATGATTTAGATGACAACTAGTGGATTTATTGGGAAAGTGTTTTAAAATTAAGTACATGATTTATTTGTTTTTGCCAAGATGTGGCTAGTGACATAAGTCATATTTATCTAGGAAAGGACATGGTGAGATGTGGGATAAAAGAGAGGGTGGATCCAGCCAAGAGTGCTTTGGCAAACATCATAATCGTTGTCCATTGGAGTTTCCTTTGCTTTGTCTCTTTTTCATTCTTTATTATTACTCAACACAACAACCCACAACCCCTTGTGTTGTGGTGTTGTTTCTCTGCATGCCCAACACGTGTCTCCACATGCTTCACGGTCAAATCTTCTCCTTTACCTCGCTTCTCTCCAACAACTGTCATAGTCCTCTCTGCACCACAAATATCCATCTATCTTTTACCGCTTTAATTCATTCAAGCATTAGTTTCCAATTTTCTCACTACTATAGTAACACAACGCAGTTTGTGGACAAACTAAGCAATACTAATTAATTAAAAGGGAAATAAATAAATAAATAAGGATTTGTTTTGTTGGATGTAAATTTGAGATAGTTGTTGCATTTGACGACACACGACACAGACACTAAACTAAACCTACAACGGCTGGTCTGGTTTAGGTTTAGGTTTAGGTTGAGCGATGTCGGGTCTGTATAACTCCAACTTCTCACCAGTGAGGGCTGCTTCTCCTCAGATTAGAACCAACCCAGAAGTCGACAGGTTTGTATGCTATTGAACACTTGAACTTCAACTAGGGCTGAAGTCAATCACTCTGAATTGAATTGTTTGTGTTTTCAGTCAGTACCTTACGGAGTTGCTGGCAGAGCATCAGAAGCTTGGTCCCTTCATGCAAGCCCTTCCCATATGCAGTCGTCTCTTAAATCAAGGTTTCTTTCTTTTCTTTTCTATTCTATTCTGGATCTCTCTCTTTCTCTATTTATAATTCATTGCCACTCACTTCACTTCCAACTTATTGTTGGGTTTAGTTTGAACGGGTGCCCTGCTTTATGTTTTGATGACTACACTGGAACAAGTCAAGAAGATCCTTCTGACTTGTATTCTGTATAAGAAATTTAAAATTTTATAAGTATTTGGCATGGTTTCGGATTTATCAAGTTGGGAAAAATGAGTTTTTAATGCTTGGATTGGATGAGAGGTAAAGAGCGGGAAGGGAAAAGTGACCAAAATTATAACCTTTAAGGAGGTAGATGTGTTTCCCCACTACCCCCCTCCTAAACAGCAAAATTTGGGGCAAGCAGGGGAGCAATCTATTTCTATTTTAACTAATAAGGGCAAGTATTTATCATTTCTTGTACTTTAACATTTTAGGAGAGAAGGTCTTTGACAAGTTCATTACTGATATAGTTCATTTCACAATATCTACTCTTTCATCTTATTCAAAAAACAATACAAATATTTATTTATTGATTGTTCTTTTCTATTTAGTTGGGGTATGATTTTAAGTAGTACATATGGGTTTCTCATTACAACAGTTCTCTCTATGTGCAGAAATATTAAGAGTTTCTGGAATGCTGTCCAATCAAGGTTTTGGTGACTTTGACAGACTGCGGCATAGAAGCCCTAGTCCTATGGCTTCTTCAAACCTCATGTCAAGTGTCACTGGAACGGGATTGGGTGGATGGAATAGTCTTCAGCAGGAGGTGACTGCTACATCCAAACTTTGTACCTCAATTTATGCTTGTCATAGTTTGAATATCATCTGTTCATGGAGATATGAATTTTGTTTTTGCTACTTTAGATTATTACATGACTAGTAAAAGACTGTTATACGCACACACACATATATGTGTATGTATATATTCTCACATATGCTTATTTAATTTCTATATTTGAAAATGCTAACTAAGATGTTGTCATTAACAGTTAGCCCAATGGCCTGGATTGTGATGCGAGGTTTATTCATCGCATGATATATTGTGCTTACTCCTTTGGTAGTACTTTTGTCAAATAACAGAATGCAAAGAAAGTCAATCCTGTTCGTGGTAAAAGCAAAACATGTTGGCTATATGTGAGCCAAGTACCTTGGAAAAGAGAGAAAAGTGAATTTTTGAGTTTCCCCATCATTGACTATATGCAAAACAATTGAGTTGGGATACACTGTGATTAGATTAAATGATGTGGAGTGGAGCCATGAACTCTTTATTAATATGTAACTATCTAAAAGATAAATGACGGGGGGTTGGGGGTAATTGTTGTGGGCAGGGGAGTGAAATTTATGGTGGGGATTTGGCACATCATTGTTAGCTATACAACCCTGATCCTGACTTAAGATAGCACCGGGTTATGTAGTTAATTTTAGTGAACGACCTGGTAAATCAAGGGATGTTAAATGAAAGGGCATGACTGAATTTTAAATGGCTTAGAAATTGGGCTTAGGGCATAACTCAATCCCACAAAACTAGCTTCTAAAGTGAGGACTGTCGAAGCTTAATAAATTCTATTTAAGTCATATTTATAGTCGATGTGAGGCTAAACCACCACCCTTGAGGCTGCAATTAAGGCAGCCCCTAAAGAGGCCGCAACCACAACTAAGAGGCTGGCTAGGGGTGATTGCAATTAAGGTGGCTTTTCAACAAAATGTATATGTTTATTAGTAGGAATGTTATTGGAAGATGGATGAGTAGTCAAGAAATCAAATAAATGCTTCCAAATTACAGAAAAGAAAGAATAGTGGCACTATCATGATAGAGGATTCAAAAACCCATTTTTTTATCCCTGAAACAACACTGTTTAGGATTTTTGGGGGGTAAAGTTGTGTCTCCCCCATTTTCTAATGTATTTTTTGCTTCGTAAACATAATAGGATTTGAAACCCTTCTTCCTTCAACATTCCGCAAAAAGTTACCTATATTTTGACCTTTGTCTTCATACTTTACATACCTTTGTAACTGTGTTCCATTCTTTAATTAGACTTTCCAGTTTACATTCTGCCAATTTTTATATCTAATTTGCTGCATTCTTTTATTATTATTTTCACCATCATCTGACTTCATAACTATGTTCTTATTGCTCCTAGAGTCCTAGGCAGTGATTATTTGCATAAACTGTGACTTATTTATCATGAATTTATTTAATTATGGGTTCTTTTTCATTTTTGAGTATTATATGTGTAGTATAAATTATTTTCTGGTTTTCTTTTTTTAAATGTCAAAAAGACTTTGTCCCTCGTTCTAGCTCTTCAGCATGCTCTTTTCTTGCAGTATTTGAGCTTTTATATATAGATAATGTTATTCCTTTTCCCCCCTGCTAAACAGAGATTACGCGGAACTCCTGGAATGGCAATGGACTGGCAAGTTGCACCTGCAAGTCCTAGTTCATACACAGTTAAGAGGATTTTGCGCTTGGAAATTCCAGTTGATGCATACCCCAACGTAAGCTCTTATATATCGATTCCATTTTAATAAAGACAAATCAATTACTTGATCCGACAGCTGAAAATTTTCTTTTCTCTTTGTCGCATCAGTTCAATTTTGTTGGAAGGCTTCTGGGACCTAGAGGCAATTCTCTGAAACGGGTAGAAGCTTCTACAGGTTGTCGTGTGTATATTAGAGGAAAGGGTTCAATAAAAGATCCAGACAAGGTAATGAAGGCCTTGATATGACTTTCCAGGTCTAATATTGCAAAGTGTGAAATAAATATGATGCTTATTTTTATTGATCTATATATTATTCTTGTGTAACGACTGAGATTATTATCCTTTCAATCGTAAAGGAAGAAAAATTAAGAGGAAGACCAGGCTATGAGCATCTCAATGAGCAACTCCATATTTTGATTGAGGCTGATTTACCTGCTAATATTGTTGACATAAGGCTCCGGCAGGCTCAGGAAATTATAGAAGAACTGCTCAAACCTGTGGTAAGTTCCTTCACACCGTGTCGTAGTCTTCTGCCCTGTGGGTTATGCTGTGTGAACTGACTGCTATTGAGGTTTACTTTTATCTCTGGCCAGTATTATTAAGTTTGTGATCCCTAAATGTGTATACATATTTAAAAGCTTGAAACTTCCCTAGGAAATGTGAACAAACGACTTATTTACATTGTTTTGAATTTTTTTAAAGTTAATAGTTAATTCCTTTGAAATGATGAACAACAGTTTCTAGACTAGATTTAAACTCATTCAAGGTTTCTGCTTCACATTTTACTCTCTGAAGTTTGGCATGAACTTCAAAGGAGTCTAAGTTGATTTATTAGCATTCAGTTGAAGTTCAGATGGTTTACCTTTTGTACCTTTGCCTTTTTTCTGAAATATTCTGTTGGAATCACTTGAAGCTAGCAGATTAAGTTGGTGCAAAATATCTTAAAACATGGTGCAAATTAAACATTTTTTCTCTAGCTCTAGTATGTAGAACAATACCTTCCCTCCCTGACTCAACCATCTTATTGTTGGAAATCAGAAACACAGAAACTTCCATGCAGTAATCACTTTGTTGATTAGTCTTTTAGTTGTGAAGAGATTTTTATATTTACTTTCTCTTGGTTGTCAACTTTTGATATGCAGGAAGAGTCTGAGGACTATATTAAGAGGCAGCAGTTGCGTGAATTGGCTATGCTGAATTCAAATTTCAGAGAAGAGAGTCCCGGACCAAGTGGAAGTGTATCTCCATTCAATTCCAGTGGAATGAAACGAGCTAAAACTGGCCGATGAAAGGTTTCCTTATTACTTGTAGATGGTGCTATTGTTTTGGAGCTATCTCAATCAAAGCATATCTATGAAAGAAAGACTAACAATTATTATTGCTGGCTAGCATTCTGGGGGTTTTAAATCCTCGCCTTTTATCCTACATTTTTTCTTCTAAAACAACAGGAGTCAAAGCTAGGAAGATTTTTAGAAAGAAAAAAATGATAATATAATTGAGTATTGAGAATAGGTGTGTTCAAATGAGTCTTTTTCTTGCACACATTTCATACATTTATTATTTAATTTATTCTTGTGTCAGTAACTTGTGAGAAGATGGAATACACATGTGATGGGTGAACTTTTAGGTCTTAAATGGATTAAGTTTTGTGGGCATTTGACATGCCAGGTCTCAAAGATTGGTTATAACATAGGTTGAATTCTTTTTAGTTGTTTGTCTCAAAACATTTGTATTTTATTTCCTGTGTTACAGTTGTTGAACTATACATGCCATGTAACAGATATCTTACCATGTATCAGCCGAAGGAAAAACTAGTATTTTTTTATATAGAATATAGTATATACTATATTTGTTGAGAGAATGTTTTAGATTTATGCCATGTCAAATGTTTGGTTTTTGTGAACTCCTTCAGAACCTGACACAAAGTTAGATATCAATCCCACGAACAAAGGAATTAATAAGTGATAACAGGTCTTAATTAACCCCTTCAACCTGTTCTGGGTTCGACGGGTCTGAGTTTATTTTGCAATCAGATCTGGTTTTTGTAATGGATTCGGACGAGAAGCAATTTTTTTGCGGTGGGTTTGGTGATGGTGTAGTTTGTGGTGGGTTTTGCAACAGGTGATTTGCGATGGCAACAAAGGTGTTTCTTCATAGTGGTAGGGATAGATCAGCTCTATATTGGCAATGACGATGTTGCTGTTAAACTTTTGCAATATGCGAATGATACGCTTTTCATCGGAAGAGTGTCGAGGATAATGCTTTTGCAATAAAGAGTATGTTGAGGTGCTTTAAATTTGTAGACTTCTCAGGGTGAACTTCTTCAAGACTATATTTGGAGCTATTGGAGTGGATTCAAATACAAACATAAGGTTTGCCAAGTTGTTGAATTGTAGACTCATGAGCTTTCCTTTAAGTATTTAGGACTTCCAATAGGGTGAAAATCCACATAAAGAACTTTTTTTGGAGACCGATTGATGTGAATCCCCCTTGCCTTGATTCAGATCAATTATAGAATGGAATTCACACACCAATTGAGCTAGAACCGTATTTTAACTTTTATTCATTTTCAGTCTATAGAACTTGGATTGGAACGATTCCAAAGCGAGGTAAAAGAGAATATTCTGAAATGCAATTTAGGCACAAAAAACACCAAAAAGGTTAAGTAAAATGAGAAATATGCAAATAAGAAATTTGAACAGAATTAACTTTGTGAAAATTAAACAAGGAAACAAAAAATATGAAAAGAAGAACAAGATAGGCATCAGAAACAATGATTTTGATAATTCTTGAGGATCGCTACAAGAATTGAACAATTCTTGATAAGATCAAATGATTCAAGGAAGAATCTTAGTAGAGACAATTCTCACGCTTCAATGATAAAATCAACAAAAGTCGTTCTCCATTCACTTCACAATCGATTTATACAAATGAGTTCTCATATACTTGGTAGAAAATAAAAGAAAAATAAAATCTCAACATTGTAAAAATAACTAAAATGCATCAGTGGTTCAATGAGACTTAATTAAGCTTGAGATCTAAGTCTCAAAACTAGCTACAAGAACTTTATTATTATTATTTTTTTATTAAATGTCTTAACCAATAATTATCTTCTGTTCTCACTCTAAGCAAGCAATACATGTGAGGATAACCTCTCTTTCCTAAAATGCATCTATATCCAGTCACCTGGTTCAAATGTTACATTTTTTCTTTCTTTGTTTGTATATTTTGTATACCCATCTATTTTCTTCTCAATTTGGACCTTGACTTTCTCATGCAACTTCTTGACACATTTTGCTTTATCTTTAAATTAAGAAATGTTAGGTAAAAGCAACAAATCTAAAGGAGTCAAAGGATTATTACCGTAAACAATTTCAAATGGTGACATCTCAGTAGTACTATGTATAATCCTATTATAAGCAAATTCAACATGTGGTAAACACTCTTGCCAAGTCCTAAGATTTTTCTTAATAACAACTCTAAGAAGGATAGAAAGAGTTCTATTGACTAACTCAGTTTGTCCATTGGTTTGGGGATGACATGTAGATAAAAATAACAATTTAGTTTCAATCGTACCCCACAGGGTTCACCAAAAATGACTAAGAAATTTAGAATTTCGGTCACTTACAATACTCCTAGGTAAACCATGTAATATTACCACATATTTGAAGAGCAAATAAGCAACATGATAAGCGTCATCTACCTTCTTGCATGCTATGAAGTGAACCATCTTAGAAAACCTATCAACCACCACCAAAAATTGAGTAATTTCCTCCCTTGGACCGAGGCAAGACTAAAACAAAATTCATTGAAATGTTAATCAAAGGATGTTCAGGAACTAATAATGGAGTATACAAAACCATGTGGCATGAACTTGGATTTAACTTTCTTGCAAATAAGACATTTATCACAAAACTTATGCACATCATGCGTCATGTGAGGCCAATAGAAATGCTCATGCAAGATGTCACATGTCTTTTGTACCCCAAAGTGTCCCATTAAGCTCCCTTCACGTGCCTCTCTAATAAACAAGTCCAAATATGATGTGTGACGAGATCTAGTTGGTGATGATTGTTGTTCTTCTTCCTCGGTGTGGTAAAAAGATCTTAGGAAGGTTTGTGAGGATAGGTTGTTTGATAACATGTTTGAATGGAAGTGGGCATGTGTGGGAGCACAAGATTTTGAGAAGATTGTTGGTTGGGTAGGAGAAGCTTAGCGGAAAAGTTTCCTTGGTTATTTATTAATTCACTTGGGATGTTGGGATGTTAGGAGGAAGATAGATGGAATTGGGACTTTAAATGGCGTGAGGGTTGCTTTGTGTGGGAAAGTGATGTTTTAGGTGTGAGATGAAAAACCTGTTGAATATGGTCAAGGATAAACCTAATGGATGGCTACAGTTGCTTGATAATAATGGTTCATTCGCGATTAAATCTGCATATGCCACTATTCAGGACCTAAGAATGGGAGGTATAGCGGAAGAATTGTTCATTCAATTGTGGAAGGTGGATGCCCCCCGGAAGGCACTACATATGCTTTGGAGGCTATTATTTCTCAATAGATTACCTGTGCGGGAAAATTTATTCAAGAGAAACATCCAACTATCATTAAGTGGCTCAATGTGTGTGTGTGTGTTATGCAAGACCCTTCTAATTTTGTACATGATCATATATTTCTTACAAGACCCTTCTAATTTGGCTTCCGACTCTTAAATTTCTAAATGGAGGGTCATTTGGAGATCTGTTGTGTGGTGTACATGGAATACACAAAATCATTGTGTATTTAATGGTGAAACCATTGACAGGGATTCTCTTATGCAAAATATTCTTTTCACTACATGGAGATGGTTGATTGGTCTACCCTCTAGCTTTTCTAGCTTATTCCTTCTCCCAGTGGTGTATATGCCTTGGAACTTGTATCTCTTGTGGATGTTGAAGCTGAAAGGGTGACGTGGAATTTGGTGGATCTAGGGCGGAGATGATGGAAGGGCTATGGAAGTGAATACTACACTATGAAGCATGGGTACGTACTCCTAAAATCTTGTCATACACGTATTGGTGTGCGTACACAGTACCCATAATCATTGGGTACTTGTGGGTACGTACCCAAAATATTTATAAAAAAAATGAATACTTAATTTAGATATGGATTGAGCTCGTACTCAAGTTTTATAACTAAAAATATTATTGTCTTAAAAAATTAGAATTTTCATTAATCCTTTTTTAGCATTTTTTTCTCCTTCATGACTCCTTTGACAACACTTAGAGCCTACAGGACTCCATCTCTGGTTGTCACGACACACGATAAAGTCTTCCAATCATTAATATTTTAGTTTATTGCCTATTAGAATTTGGACAATTGTTGTATTGCAATTTTTTGTAGTGCCTTTAATCTCTTTTTATGTTATAAATTATATTTATTTGTGTTTTTTTTTATCATTTATAAAATATAATCATGTTTATATTAAATACTATTGTTTATATATACATATTTTAAAAAAAATTGTATTAACATACCCGTACCCTACATTTCCAAGCAATTAACTATTTTATTAGTACAAATTTCTAATTAATTTGTTTGATTAACTACCTTGAGAAAAAGATTACTGAAAAGTTTAATACAAATTTTATTATTAATGAATTTTATAATATAAAAAAAACGTTTTATTTATTTAACATTTAATATTTGACTTTTTTTTCTTCCCCTATATTAAATCCTAAATCCGTCCCTGGTGCCTCGTGGAAATAGAGGAGCGGAAAGGCAAAGACCTTTTCGTTTTAATTTCTATGAAGTTTCCTGTGGACCCCACAAGTTTTGGGATTAAAAGTCACACTGAGCTGCTCCTTCTCATTCATCCTGATGCCAATTAACTAGCCACCTGCTTCCTTCCTTCTCCGAATTTTGCTGTTGATTAAAATCGTGCAGGGCAAGAATATTTGTTAGCCTTATTAACCAAAGTAGTATTCATGAACCAAAAGGGTCATGAGAAGAAAATTGAAAAACCAGATGATGAGTCAGAGAGCTATGGTCGGAGTTGGAGGCTAACGGTTGAAGCAAACAATGCGCGTCCATGGAGGATTGTTCCAGACAACTGCTACAACCACCTTCAGAACTACATGTCTGGTGGACAATACCAGCTTGACCTTAACCTCGTCGTCCAACATATCTTGTCCTATGCCCATGAGATTCCTCTTGCTGCCGACGGCATGGATGCCTGGATTTTGGATGTTGATGACACTTGCATCTCCAACATTGATTATTACAAAGGAAGGCGATTCGGGTAAACTAAATGTCATTATGTTCATTCATTGTTTTCTATATAATCAATTAAATACATGGCATACATATATATGATGATGATGTGCGCGCGCAGGTGCGACCCATTTGACTCAGCGATATTCAAGGCATGGATTATGAAGGGAAAGTGTCCCGCAAATCCTGCCGTGCTAGAACTGTTTAACGCCTTGATAAAGAAAGGATTCAAAGTGTTCTTGCTTACTGGTAGAGACCAAGCAACTCTCGCTCAAATCACCACTAACAACTTGCGTAACCAGGGATTCATCGGCTACCAACGTCTTATTCTCAGGTAAATTCATGCAAATTAATATCTTTAATCTTATATATATATAACTCACTACTTAAGACAAAAGAGCATCTATGGAAATTGAAATGCTAAGATAACATAGTAGAACATTTTAGTAATTTATTTCATCTACCTTTGGATGGAGATGATAACATGATGTGTATCAAATTATGTAATTAATGTACGTCCTCGGTCACTAGTATTAACTAAGAAATTAATAAATATATATATTCTTATTTTATTGTATTAAAAATGGTATGGCCTCTAATCTATACGAAGAGAGAGCATAGGATAGGATAAAACAGAAGGCGTAATTGATGGTATGATGCGGATTCCAATTATTTGTTGACCTTGCGTAAGCGTAACTTCCTAGAAGGACTCCTGTTCTACTATACTATGAGTTTCGTCTCTATCCACTCATTATTTAACATGTTCTTCAGTCAAACTTTTTTCGACGAATACTCCACATTACAACCATATATGCAACCATTTCCAATTTTATTAATTGTGGAAAACAATTTTTAATTTTCATTCTCATATAATTAAGTCGGCAACTAATAAAACGGCCGGTGGAATTAGGTATCTATTTATCTGCATATACAGTTGTAAAGGAAACGACATAAAATCTTATAAAGTGAGTTGACAAAGTCCTTAATTTGTCCGAAGCATTGCCATTTAATTTGCCTTGTCTTCATTTTCTGCTGTTTGACGGCCAGTGGCATGGATATTGTCATGAGAAAGAAAAAGGACATGGAAAATGTGCACAAATCGTTCATTTCTACGTCCAATTTTTCCAATGGCACGAGATTCTATTTATATTGAATGACTTTCATTAGTATATGTTACATATCACATCATGCAACGAATACTTGCTTCCTTAAAATAAGAATGCGAATTTGAGTTTTGAAAAACAGCTTTTCTCCGGCAAATAAATAAATTTAATTTTTATAAGTGGTTAATGTACTAAACGATACTTTTGATGACACCAAAAATGTTATATCAAAGTGCTTGGCATGTCATTAGGACAGAAAACAATATAAATATACTAAAATTAATATCTGTGTTCGAGTGCGCGTGCAATTTTCACCCACTAATTCTCTATCATGCATTTAGGGATGAGACTGGTGTCCGCTATTTATTATAATTAGTAGTATAATTTAAGGAAAAAGTATTCATAGAGATCTAATATATTATTTTACACCTAGAGAGAAAATATAAAAAAATATAAATATTATGATGTAACATAAATAAAGAGAAATTACAATGTTAGTTAGATGTTTAAAAAATGTGAATATATATGTATCATTACTCTAATTTAAGATAAGATAGGATTATGTATTTACTAAATAAAAGTTTGTCCCTTAATCAATGTTTAAGGTTGATTCTTAGGTTAACTGATTGTAGCACTTACTTCTAAAATAACCAATGGTGGAAAGTAAATTATGAGAGTCAAATACTATTAACTAACTACCGAAAGACATATTAGTAAATAATACTAATTAATTATAAAAAAAGGTATTAGTTCAAGGTAACGTTTGAATGAAGAAAAAAGGGCAATAGACTTGGTCAACTATATACTATAACTTTATAAACTCATGGTTGTATTACAAAGTCTACACCGCCATGCTGACAATGCATAAATTGGACTGCGTCCGTATTGTCCTAGTGAACGTCCGTGCATGCAAAATCAATAAAGAAAGATTTCGAAAGCTTCCTCTTTATTTACTTTTGGTCTATTTCTATCTAGTATATATGCTGTGCGAGACAACTAAAAGCGCCAAACACACCATTCACTTTTGATGGAAAGTCCTCGCTTAACCAGCTCTTAATATTGGTTAACGAAGACTTGTAATCTTCAGGGGTCTTGGGTCAATTATGCAAAGGTTGATTAATCATGAGGTAAAGTTAACAAATAGAATCTATTAAGATCAGCTTAATGATGAAATATTTGAATAATTGATTTGTACAAAATCTTTAATTTATTAAATTTTGTTGCCACTATTGTATACACACAAATTTAAAAAAAGTTAACGATTTATATTGTTTGGTTTTTGTAGGAGTGCTCAGTACAAAGGACAAAGTGCAGTGAGATACAAGTCAGCAATTCGGAAGGAGATAGAAGGAGAAGGGTACAGGATACGGGGAAATGTGGGAGACCAGTGGAGTGATCTTCAAGGAGAGTGTTTGGGCAATCGTACATTCAAGCTCCCTAATCCCATGTATTTCATTTCTTGATCAACAAAATCTCGCTATATTATTTACTAGTATTTTCCTTCAACTTAATTTCTATCTATCTGCATTCTCCCTTCTTCTAAGCCTTAGGGAACTTATTTTCGACTTAGCTTGTACTCAAGAAACCAATAAATGCATTGGCTACGTACTCAATTTATCTTGCCTTGTTTGATTTTATGGCTATTATCACAATATTATATGACTTGGTGTTATGCAACTGAACCGAGTCATGCATACTCATTTTGGAGCGAATTGAACTATATATATTGGCTCATATACTTCAACAAAAAACTTATTTTATCCTTACAAACTTATTAGTTTGAAAACCTTTTATGTTTTTATTTATTTTTTTATTAATAATTACAAAAATATTATATATTATTATTTTTATTTTGAATATTTCTACAAAAGACAATAAAAACATGATTTTTTGTTATTTTTCATTTTTTATACAAAATCTTTAAAATCATAAACCAGAATAATAATATGGTGACATTTTTATAATTTCCAAATACTAAAAAAAAAGACAAGCATCCTGAAATCAAACAAATCCCTAGGTTTTTCGCTAAATGTTTGCCTTATTTTTTCTCCAAGCAAGCACATCCTTTTTATATTCACATATTTTTTGTTCCCATTTTTTTTTACATTTCTCTTTTTCTTAAAATCTTAAAATGAGCTAATGAGATAACTCTAGTACTCTACAATATTTATTTAAGTCTTGAATTCTCTTATATTCAAAACATATATCTCATTTTGATTCACTATAACAATGTTTAGATTTATTTTTCCCTTATAAATATTCTTGCATACAATTCATGCGAGAAATCGTTACTTAGGCTCAAGGTAACTTTAATTTTGTAAAAACAAAACAGAAAAGTATTTTTTTTTTACTTTTTACCTTTTGAGACAATAGTATATCAATATGAAATCTTTTTATATTAACATCAAATAAATCTTTTTTTATAAACCATAGATATTCTTTAGGAGAAATAATTCTACATGTGTCTTATAGGATCATTATTAACGGTGTACTTTTTTCTCTAAGTATTTATGTCTTATAGGATCATTATTAACGGTGTATTTTTTTCTCTAAAAGTATTTATGTCAGAATTTGAACTTAAGACCACTAACTAAATTAAAGCAATTTTATTATAGTTGATCCATAGATTTGGTGGTTTAATATCAAATAAAATTTACTCGTTTAACCATACCAGTTTAATTAAATTTATTTTAAATATTATCTCAAAATTCCAACTCCTATTTTTTTTACAACCCTTTTATGCTCCATCGTCTCAAAATCCAGACTCATAGTTTTTTTTTCCTAGTCACTCTTTTTCGTCCTACTCCCCTAGCGATTAATAGATGCTACATTAGAATTGGAGAAACGTAAAGAAGATGTTAACAGAGAGAAAGAAACATGAATAGAGACACAAAAAAAGAGAGCAAGAACATTGGAATAACTCTTCTTATTAGTCCGCAAAAAAAAAAAAAAAAAAAAACTCGTCTTATTAGATTTTTTTAATCTAAACTGTACTTTAATGAAAATAATAACATGAAAAATTGTTTAAACTTTATTACATATCAATATAAAGAAATTTTACACTGAAAATACATATCTGCCAATCTCTTATATCTCCCTTTGATCTTTAAATATATTTTTCTCCCAATTATTCTTTGAAGAAAAAAAAAAAAGAAAGTACAATTTGCTTAACTACTATTATAATGGAGCGTACCTAACTTGAAGAAAAGACTATACTTACCTCTTTTATTTATCCTTCATTTTTCTAAGTCACTAAATAATTGGCTATATGCTTGGATTTTTCCACTGCCTCTCTATCTTGTACCTTTATCCCATTCTTTCTTTCACAATTTTGTTTAATATAAATTAGCTTTTATGACCTTTCTTCTCCATAAAAGTCAAACTCAAGTACGAATTTATAATAACTCACTATTTAATCAACTAAACCATACACCTTGTTAAATTAACTTTTAGAACTTTGATCTTCACTTAAAATTGAGATTTAATTAACTGATTGTAAAATATTAGACCTTAACTTTTTTTTCAAACTTATAGTCCTAACAAACAATCAATTATTAACTTGGGCAAATAAAGAACATCAAGCTCTTAGCCCACATTAAATAATCAGTTATTGGTTATAATAATTAGTTATTTGTCTATAATTGATCGTCGTTGCCATCAATTATTCAATTCATATTTTAGCCTTTTGTTAAGAATAATTGATTATTGGAAAGAATTCTCATTCATCTAGTTGACATGATAGCAATTTTTTATTTCTAGCTATTTGTAAGTTATTTGATTATTATTTTCAATGATTGTGGTAATTGATTATTCTATTCCAAATTTCAAAATTTAAAGCCCTTAAAGTATAAGAGCACGCTTGTAAAACTGTATCTGAATGATTGGGTATAACTTATACCTACTAATTAATATAATACATAGTTATTTTGCCGATAAAAAAAAGAGCACGTTTGTAAAAAAAATAAAAATGTGTAAGAGCACCAAATAATCGAATATATTTCAAAAAAATTATTTGAAGTTTAAAAATTCCAAATACTTAGTTCTATACTAGTACTTCAGGGATCAATTGAACTCGGGACAACTTGATCATATGTTAAAGCTTGTTGTTTGTTAAGAATGATAGCTCATTGGTGACAACGGAAAAAAAAATTAAGTATCGAGGGATATAAGCTAAAATATACTTTTGATTCCTTATTTTTAAACTAAATTCGTTTTGGTTTTTTATAATTTAAAATATTTATTTTAATTTTTTATCTCTCAAATTTGGGTCAATGTTATCCTTTTGAATTAGTTAGGTTTTCGATTTTGAGATACAATTTTTTAATAATTCCATACATAAAACATGTTCTATTACATTCATATTCATAAAATTTATATAACTCAATGTTTGAACAAAAAAAATAATTCTAAACATGATGAAAATCAAGCAAAAAGTGAATTCTCCAAACAATTTAAACATAATTAAATCTTTTTTATACATATAAATCACAAATATTATCTATAAAGAACAATCTAATTTGAGACACCATGGGATAAGTCTCTCTTTATTTATGAGCATGTTACATCCATAACCCTTTAGCATTCCCAAATATTATTATTCCGAAGTAGTCGCCACATACAACACAAGCATCTCCCACTTCAGTTCATCTGTTAACATACACAACACCCAAGTTGGCTTGAACATAAAGATCAAGTTTTCATTGTTCAATTATCATCAGTTTCTATTAATGACTGAACCCTTATAGAGTTTGTCTATGATAGAGAACACTAACAGAAAGAGGTCATTAACGTGGAAATTTCTCAAGTTTCAGGCTTATGAACATCATTCAAGATTTTACCAATTAATTAGTTGAAGGAGTGCTAGTATATTTCGGAGTTGCTGTCACCCAAGGTATATCATCTATAATTAGATCTAATTTGCTTTTGTACAAAATTAATGCAGCCAATAACATCCATGTTAAAAATAATAGAATGGCCTGGACTAGCCTCATACATTTATCAAGCTACATCACTCAGACTAACGGCTGCAATTTTCCCTTGTTTACACAAATTGATATTACCCAAGAACAATCGAAAAGCTCATCCCACAGAAAGCAACGTCGTATAGTTTGAGCCAAATAGAAATTTTTACACGAGAGACACGGAGAGGGAATATACAAGTTCACCAAGCATAAGGATAGTGGTAGAGCTGGGATAAAATTTCTGCTGTTATTTATTAACAATCCCTACAGAGGGGTGATCCTTATAAACAAAGAAAGTTCCATGATGAGTAGTTAACTAGAACTTGAACAATAGAATCAAAAACAAGAAAGAATTCATCAGCAGAGACTCCCATGCATGTCAGACTTGCCTTGAGCACATACCAAAAAGGATAATAGATTCTGGATACCCTTTCGCCTTCCTTCCACCTTCCTTTATATTGCTGTTGATCACAACAAAATCAATTCTATTATCATGGCTTCTTCTCATGATTCTTCCCAACAGATTCCTCATAATTTCCAACTCCCCTAATGGTTTCTCCTTGTCTCTGCCTAATTAACTCTTTCCTTTCCTTTCCTTCCCATGAATATAGACTGTTAGATTTACTAACATGCAGAGTGATCTAATGACAGACGGTTTCTTTTATTTCTTTCATTTTTGTTTCAAGAAAAAGGGTCAGCATTTAGCATTACTCTCTCCAGGCAGGGGAGGGAATTGACTATTGAGAAAGTAAGGAAGCGTTTCAAACTTCCATGTTCCAGAAAAGAAAAGAAAACATGCTTAAAATTGGCACAAGGTCTCCCAAATAACAGAAGCCATAGATCATATTGAAACTAAAGCAACAGTGTTTAGAGAAGTTCATAACTGGTATAACCAATTGCATTCCTATTTGGTTGGTTCATTAGAAGGAGCGACTGTTGACACTGGATTAATAGTGCTATCCATTGCATTAATTAGGATCTATTTTGGATAATTTTGGGATTGATCGTATTAGTATTTGTGATGGCAAGGCTTGGAATTGATGCTGTCACATATTTAGACAATCTGTAGACGTGTATATATATATATATATATATTATAGATTGTGGGCGACAGTTATCATCAAAATTTCCTTGTCATATGTTCTCACCTGTTTATTACAAAAATCTGATGTTCGTGTTAATATTAGCCGTCACTAAATGTTTTAAACTTCTTTAAAGACCTTCTAAGAACTTAATTATGTGTGTATTTGCTTAATTATAGACTTATAGTGTATGTCTGGAGTGTTTTTACCTTACTAATATCCCTCTCATCATATTGTATAAACTTGGTAGCAGCACCCAAAAGTAAATTATTGATGCCAAATTAATACATTTGAATGTTGGCTATTTTAATTTGCCACAAGTTCATAATACATGTAAACCATAATTAGATTAGGGAACAAAGTACATGGGATTAGGTAGCTTGAAAGTACGGTTCCCTAAATAGTCTCCCTGAATATCACTCCACTGGTCTCCCACATTCCCCCATATCCTGTAACCTTGGTCTTGTAACTGCTTTCGTACATCGGATTTGTATTTCATTGCACTTTTCCCTTTATATGCTGAACTCCTGCAAATTTGATCCAGATAGTTCTATTAGTTTTAATATGCCTTCACTCTTCAATGGTTAAATTTTCATATCCACAGACGGATTAAAAGAGAAGTCATTTTAATATAGCTAGTAATTTTTATTTTTATTTTATGGAATAAGCCTTACATTTGATAATCAGTTCCTATTATATTTGAGAAATTAAAAGAGCCATTAAGTCAGTGAATATGTATTTTAGATTTTGTTTGATGCATTAATTTAATAGAAGTAAAATTCAAGTTGGTATTGGTAAATATTTGAGTTTCATTCTCCCATTTGTTCAATCTCTTTCTCAAATTAATTAATGAGATCTAAGTTAATTTTAACTAATAAAAAAGAATATATGAAAGAAGAGAGGTAGAATAGAACACTCAACAATGCCCACATACCTCAAAATAAGACGTTCATAGCCAATGAATCCTTGATTGTGCAAGTTGTTCCGGGTAACTTGACCAAGGGTCTCTTCATCTCTTCCGGTGAGTAAAAATACTTTGAATCCTTTATTTACTAATATGTTAAACAACCTTAGTACGGAAGGAATTGCAGGGCACCCTCCTTTCATGGCCCACGTCCTAAAGGCAAATGGGTCATACGGATCACACCTGCACATAGAATTTTTATTTACTACAAACAAAATTTTTCCTTTGTAATAATAGATGTTAGATTAGAGGTCTAAGACTAAGAGAAAACACACACACACACACACAAGTTAATATATGCATGCATACCCATATTTCTTGCCTTTGTAATAATAGATGTTGGAGATGCAAGTGTCATCAACATCCAAAATCCAAGCATCCATGGCATCCCCAAGGAGAAAAGTTTGGTTGACATAAGCCAAGATTTCCTCCACAATCAAATCCAAGTCCCGGTCATACTGGCCATTGATCATGTAAGTCTCAACATATCGGGAACACTGAGGTGGAACTGTTGGCCATGCAACCACATTGTTTGCCTCCACTGCCAATCTCCAACTCAAACAAAAGCTAATTGCACCCCCCTCATCACTAGAACCAGAGGACTCTTTGCCCCTGCTGCTTTTATTGTTTTGACCTCTTGTTATGCTCATTGCCTTTGCCTTTGTCTTTGGTGCCAACAACAATAACACCAACACCAACATCTCTCCTACTAGTACTCTTTGCGCCATTCACCCTCACGCGTGCTTCTTCCTTCTTAATTTGTACCTATACCAAAATAAAAACATCAATAATGGCCAGAGAAGATATATTATTTTGATAATTAATGGCTTCACCAAACTACAACTGACTTTTATAGTAGCACATAATAATTTATTATTCAATTTTTAAAGTTTCTTGCTAATTGAAACCACATGACTATATATCTTGTTTCTATTAATTATTTATAATCTTGCATTCAATATATATATATATATATATATATATATATATATATATATATATATATATATTCCTCATGTATTTCCTCCTTTGAAGGTAAGCATGTTCAAAATATGATGAGACATTAAACATGAGTCTCTCTCTCAGTTGAGATTCAAACTTTAGTTCATCACGTTGTGAATGTTAGATCCAAAGTATTTAATATTTTTTTAATATTACATAAATCACACTAATTGTTTTATAATATTTTTTTCTTAATACAATAAGTATGAGTTTTACTTACATAAATAAATTTTTATGTATGACATTATTTTTCAGAAAGAGAATATATGCCATGTCAAGTCACCAAGCATTATCATACCTTTGAAGAAATAAAAATAGATTCTTTGATGTTGGGGACGGGGAATTTCACTAGCTATTGAACAGAGGTGTCAGTATTCCAATATTAAGTGAAGGGGAGAAGTGCAAGGTAATGCATGCATATTGCATATTGTCTTATAGATGCAATGACCCCAAATTTGGGGTTGTATACGTAGGACAAGTGCAAGGAACAACATCTTTTACTTTACATGGAAAAAAAAATAATAGTACGGTAAAATATATTATTTGTTAATTAGACGGGGTAAGGTTATAAAAATAAAGTTTGGACTTTAGATGATGAAACTATACCCACGAATTTATGGGTGGTATATATGTCGCATCGCTAAACGTACGTGTGTCTGTCCAATGTACTATTTTTCTAAGTATTTTAATTGGAAGAACTTCAAATCATCAATCACGCATATTACATCAAAGAAATTTATACAATCTTCAAATTTACTTTTTTTTTATATATATTTGGAATGAGAAGTTTTTATGGAAATATAGATAAAATAAGAAATGATCGATTATCATTTACAAAAATTAATTAGATGACACACATATAGAATAAGGTAAATATCTTATCCTACCATTGAAAAATTACACACAAACAATTAAAAGAATTATTTTTAAGTGTTTCTAACTACTGTTTTCAATTTCTGCATATAAATTTTACTAAATAAGGACTCATTATAATTAATTATAAGACGACTTATCATTATATGTGATAAAATTTATGGTTTTCTTTTCTGTCTAATATAATCACATATAGTTTACTCGTTATATATATATATATATATATATATATATATATATTCATTAATATTATGCTTTACAGTTTACACACCCATGCCAATATAGTTATGCTGACAAGTAACAAGCATTGCTCTTACGATAACAGTTAAATAATTAAAACAAAAAATATTAAAAATAGAAAATTTATTGTGCTGTATGTTCTAATATAAATTTTCAATTTATTAATTCTTTAATTAGTAAAATCATAAACTGCTTTTTTTGGAACATGACAAAATAAAATTTATGCGTACCCATCTATCCTTCAACTTCAAGTTGGCAACTATCAAGATTAATTCAAGAGAAGAGAAGAAGAAAGCAATAGATAATGTAATGTTAATTGCTTGAATAGGAACTAAAAAAAACTAAACAGAGCTGAAAATAGAATGGATGTGCCTGGCGAAATATTAGCCGCACCTGCTTTAAAAGTAGCACTCAGCTAAAGGAGACACTGATGGAAGAAAAAAAACTAATAAAGATTCTTGCAATTGCAAAGGATGGTTGACGATAGCACGTTATTCCCAGTTTGATACCAAATATAAACCTAGCTTGGCTATTTATAGAGAGAGGATACATAGCTAGGAAAAGGAACTATGCATGCATTGCATATGCAATAAGTTCACTAATTTATGTTTCCATAAATGACGTTTAAATTGCAATATGGAATGTTGATTGGGTGGGGTTGGCGTCAGAGAGCAAAAATAATGTTGAGTATGGTGGAGACCCAAAGGAAAAATGTGAGAGGTGAACATGCAGTGTTGGGTTCCTAGGACCCACCACCGTTGAGGAATGGAATGTGTTCCAAGGTTATTGTTATTGAGGATTGTGCCTAGAGTGGATATAGCGTCAGAAGCCACATGGGAATGCATCATGCAATTCTAACCGATCCTGCCTCTTTCCCTCCTCTCTTGTCTGATCAATCATCATCTCATACACCCAAGGTACGTAGCTAGATGATTGAATTCATATCTTATAAGAAATAAATTTGAATTTTGTTGTTCAAGTTTTTGTATGTCATTCCTTTACCTGTTGATTTAAATGATATTAGCTAGATTTATTCTCTTAAATAAAATCTTAAATTTAAGTTTTATATATATAAAAAATATAATTAAAAAAAGAAAAATTCTTCAATAAAAATTATTAATCAACAAAGTCGATAAATAATCCATACAAATAATATGATATATATATAATTAACTGTGTTAGTAACCGGACATCTAACACATTTCTGTGTTATTAATACCTCTAGAAAATTCTATGGAAATTAAACTCTGCATAAGAATAATAGTTGACTAACATAAAAAAATCGAAAGAAAATAAGCTAGTGTTGACTGTTTGTTTTATCTTGATCAGCCAATACAAATGAATTTTCATGTGTTAAAGATTATTGACAAGAGATATTGTGAATCATGACCAAATCATATGTCATGCGTATATCCCAAATAGGTTTTAATAAATAAATACAAAAAGTCCTTTTCTTCTTTTGTGTGTCCTCTTCAACATCCAACTAAACTCGATATTGGAATATTAGTGCTCTATTTGGGAGCTTTGACATTGGTTTAAAATAAAATGGTCGAGATTTATATTGATAGTGGGCAACGGATTCACTCTATGCCAATGAGGGTGGAGAATATATATATAGAGGGATAAGACACCTAAGAAGTTCCTAAGAAAGGAAGTGTTTGACATTTCTACATGCTGTGTTGCACGATCTTCTTGGAGCCAATTCTTCTTTTATATGAGGTGTGAGCATATTACACTATAAGGTCAAAAGTAAGCAACCGTAGAAATAAAGGGCAAAAGTAAGCAGAACGTCGGTTTATGGGTATTTCATACAAGAATTATTTCAATTTATGAAAGTAATTTTATAAATGTTTTATTTTAATAAGTTTCATGATACAATTTATTAATTACAAGTTAATTTTCTTTTATAAATTTTATGTAAAATTTATAGTATAATTTTTTATATGATAGAGTGCATTGACTAAACACTTAGTTAAACACATTATTACCTAAACACATACTAAAAATAATTTTGAATTTTCAGGTTTTGTAACCATAATGGCCAAGCAATAATTAAAATATTAATTAATATATTTAAATATAGGTTAATAAGTTATTTTTAGTTAAAAGCTTAAAGTTGTTAACTTATTAAACTAATTAGTTGTTAAATAGCATATATAATGAAATAAAAGACATATTATATATATATATATATATATATATATATATATATATATATATATATATATATATATATATATATATAAAATATTCTAGGAAAAAATATTTTTTATGTGATTATATATTTATTTTTTTATAAATTTTGACCTCTTATTGTTTTTTAAAGATTACATATTTAAAATAAAAAATACTGTATTAGTTAAAGTAAATATATTATAAAATTAAATACGAAATTTCATTACAATAAATGGTGCAATATATATATAATTACCTAAATTATAATTTTGATCCCCTAATTTTTTAAATTCATGATTTTGGTTTCATAATTTTTAATTATAACATTTGGTCCCCTTAATTTTAGAAATTAATGATTTTGATTATCTGATAGATTATTATTAAATAATATTATTAACAAATAATTACAATTAACTGTTAAGTTAATTATAAATTAATTAAAATTAATAATTATTAAAACATTATTAATAATTTTAATTCTTCACAACAATATTGATCTCCTCCTCTTCTTTTCCAATATTTCTTTCATCTCTACTACCGCACACAACTCCATACGTTAGGATTAATAGTTTTTTATGAAAGTTTTTAATGATTAATAATTTTTATTTAATTTATAATTAATTTAATTTCTAAATACAGTTATTATTTAATAATTTATTAGAGACTAAAATTAATACTTTATAAAATTAGAGGAAATAAATGTTATAATTAAAAATTAAAGAAACTAAAATTATAAATTTAGAAAATTAAAGAGTAGAAAATTACAATTTAACTTATATAATTCATGGGTCACTTAACAATTAACATAGGCAAAGACTTAGTAAGAGGCCACTATGTGGATATAGAATTAATTTATTCCATAGATGATCACTTTTAATTTTAAACGGAACTTGAACTTTCAAACGTTGTGATTCCCATTTTGTTATTTCGTAAGTCGTCCTCTCTCTCTCTCTCTCTCTCTCTCTCTCTCTCTCTCTCTCTCTATATATATATATATATATATATATATATTATTTAAACTAATTTGACAATTAACTAACTTGGTGGAATTTTGGTCTAATTAAATTTTTAATTATATGATAGTTTTTTTAAATAAGATCATTTTAGAGTTATTTTCTTTTTTTCACTTGAATTTTTTATATTGATTATATGATTTATTTTATATTTATAATTTTCATTCCTTCCAATATCAACACCATTACTTAAATTTAATTTGATTTAAATTTTCAATTTGAACACATTATATCAAATTAAAGATATATATATATATATATATATCTTATTTTATATAAATTAGATTTTAATATTATAACCTTACTTAATCTAAATTTGAATTTTCTAAATTTAAAGTTTAACATACCATATTAATAAAAAAAAATGTTACCTTAATTTAAATTTAAAATTTGATGGTATACACCAAAAAAATATTTAAAATCTGATTTTCAAAAAATAAATAACACAAAAGTAAAAAAAAAAAAACCGTGATACTTAATATCATATACATGGAAATTAGACAAATTTACATTATACCAAGCCAACTTAACCCAACATCATGCATGCCTCATCATGGCTAATGTCTAAAACTAACTTGTTTCTATTTGAAACATAAAGTAACATATAAATTCTTTAACAGATCTAAAATTAAAGAATGTGAGACTTTAATTTTAAAATGAAATGGTTAGAATAGCACCTTCACTATCACATGTTAAACTATTGAGAAACGACAATCCTCACTTATGGTGTACGTGTTAGGTAAAAATGAGAAATAATATTGAAGAGAAATTTTGTATTTTTTTTATCCATAAATTTTACACTTTATTTTAATTTAAAAATTTCTATTTTATTTTCATCCTTATTATTTCTATCTTTTAAACCAAACACACTCTTATGATTGCCACAACTCACAAATCTCTTCCACAAGCTTCATTTTCCCTGGGCTTTGAGATGTTGAACATTTGCAAAATACATGTGAGTTCTACATTTGATAAAGCAAATAGTTTACATGAAGAAGGGTACATATGGTGAAAGAGCACATATGCTTTGTAGGTTGGGTTTTTTTGTTATAGGTTTGGTTTGCGTAATGAGAGGTGGGTGTGGGATGTTGGAGTCCACGCTTGGATTACAAGAGGCTTTGTTTTTTGCTGAACCTAATTTGACATCTCAGCCATCCATTTGAAAATTAGTGCTTCTAACAATTCAAAATATGTTTCCCAGTAAAAACAAGTGTGTATAAAATGACGTAAATATCATGATTTTAAAAAATTGAAATATAATATAAATAAGAGTATTTTTTGTCATTTGTACCAAAAAACAACTCATTCTTTCTATCTTTTGTTCACATTTGGACGGAACGTAAAATACAGTGGTACCCATACTACATGCTTCTATCCTTCTTTGTCTATTGTTGTCACTTGCCAAACAATGGAACAAATGCAAGTATAGACGTTTCCTTTCTGTCTAGTATTTTCTCTCTCAATCCACCATCACCAAAGTAAACAAATCATAAATTAAATAAAGATCAATATTAAAAATAGGTGATACTGATGAAATGTGTTTTCTTTACATAGCTGATGAAATGAAATGTGTTACACTCTATCTTTTGGTGTTTTTTTTGGGTGACCTGGATTATTTCCTGGTCACTAGTCAGGAGTTAGAGAATATGGAAATAACGGTATGTAAGTGCTAATTATTTCTTTTGTTTACCGTTGGCATATTTGATGTAACGATACTTTAATCAAATGGTCTTTAACCAGAGATCCTTTTTGTACATGAGATATTTGGGTACTACTGGTACCATATATATAATATACTGCTTTGCATTTAAAAAAAAATGATACTTTAATATAATGACCTTATTAGTCATTATTCATACCCGTTAGTTTTGTTTTCTTGGCAATAAAAGATACTCTTAAACCCTTGCCAACAGACTGATTTCCTTTGCACTACATAGAGAACAATAAAATGAGACTTGAGATACCACTAACATTTCTCCACTTCTCAATATTTATATTTTGTGAAAGACTACAAAATCATGATTATTAGGAATCATGAATTATAAGAATCTATTTTTTTAGAATGAACAAAATTTATTTGATTGATCATTAAAATCTTATAATAAATTTTTTAAAAATCAAAGACTTACGTAATATTTTAATAGAGTAAAATGATATTTTAAAAAAATTTACACAATTAAGTAAGATACCATCTCTTTCATGAATTTTTTTTTTTGTGAAAAACTAATTAACACATATTTGGGAAACATCATGTTACTTTTTAAAAATTGATACCAAATACAGAAAAATTAAGTTTTTCAACCTATAATTCCTAAGAAAAAAAATTTCCCCCTATCAAACCTCTTGTAGAGTTCTTCGTGGCATTGATTGTGAGGCTCTAACATGTTTTGACCTCAAAGTGCATGGGTTCAAACATGCTTCTCTGAAACCCTTGGAAGACATAAATCGAATATCAGATTACACCGGAGTCCTATCGAAATTTGCTTTCCGGCAATAGTTATTGTCTCACGACACTATAGATTGATATTCATTAAAGAATTGACTCCTCCCAAGCAATATTATTTCATAAACATAAACTTGATGATTGAATTCCTAAGTACACATTTAAGGGACATGATTATTAATTAATCATATCACATTATGTTAATTTTTTTTATTAATTCAAATATAACCTAAATATTATTAAAAAAAAGGAAGTAGCATCATTTGATTCCTCAGTTCAAGTTTATTTACAAGTTTTATTTTAAAAAAAAAAATGCTTTTTTAACCTTTAAAAAATTATCAAAACACTTTTAATCTCAAAATATAAATTGGTTTAAACACGTGCTTAACCTGTTTCTTGAATGAATAATCATTAAAGTAATTTTTTGTTTGTCTAACTAAAACCAATTTTATGAGCATCATGTAATAATCTTGGAGTGGTTGAGAGGAGCTTAAGGTTGGGTAATCAATTAATAGCCAATCTTAAGGAATTGACATAACCCCAAATAATGATAATAACACAATGCCTTGGAAGTAGGTTAAAAGTCTCCTCTTCTCACGCTTTATTACCTTCACTTCACATAACCAAAGACTAGACTTAAAGAGTCCGCTCTCCAAGTATTGTTGGAAAAAGGTAATCTAAATGATCACATGCACAGCAGCACAAGTGGAATCATGTATAATGAGGTCACATTATGCATCGTAAGGCCACATGACACTTTTTAATTATTAATGTTAAAAATTATTAGAAACATAAATATTTTTAAATTTATTTTTTATTTAATGAATCTCTTTTTTTTAAAAAAAAAATTATCCAATGATATAAAACATGTTAAAAAGTGTTCTTGTTACTAGTAGTTTTTTTTATTTATTTTCTTTCTCCATTTGTAAAATTGCGTAGGCATGGAGGGGGGCTACTGGAACACGATGATTCTTGAGCAATCAATCACCATAGTAACCCACAAGCACAAGGGCCAAAACAAACTCCAAAAACAACCCGTTCATGATATGATCCCATGTGCAATGGGGGCACATCTAAACCCCAATTTGTTTGTCTCAATTTCAAAGTTATCATAAATAGATGAAGTGAAAAGGATGAATCAAAGAAGTGGACACGTGGGCCAGTAGGAAGTTGCCGCATGGGAATGTCCATGATTTATAATTGAGCACATTATGTTTTTTTTTTTAAATACTCTTGCTTATTACCTATGAAGCACCAACACGGATGACACGGACGCGTGTCGGACACTGGACACGACAAGGGATTGAAGTGTCCGTGTTTCATAGCTTATTACTAATCTCGATCGAAATTTGACAGACTATTTTTTGTAAAAAAAAATTTAATTATTTTTTATTTATTTATAAGACTTAAACCAAGAGATTGTTTAAGGAAATTGTGTCTAGTAACCAATGAATTGTTGGTATAATTGAACACATTCTGACACCAGTCAATAGAAAAGAGAAACTAAACGTGAAGGACAAGCAGTGAGGTAGAATGAAGAATGTCATGAAACAAACAATGAAGCTAGAGCATCTACTGAATTGAACCCCCGACACTCTCGGTTTGTGTTTGTGTGTTGACGTACAAACAAGTGAATGGTTTTGCTTGCTTGCCACCTACAACACTGCAATGCATTCTCATTCTCCCACTCAAATTAATCCAAATTAAAGCACCTGAACTCATCATAGCTCATGTTCTCATACACTAATATAACAACACCACATGTGAGTTGGCCTTGAAGGGATGAATGCAAATAACAGCGTTGAGTTGTTGTTGGCATCATGAACAGCAGGAATGTGAATGTGAATCAGCATCATCACCGCAGAGGTCACAGCTTCAATGGCTTTGCCAACATCAATCCCATCTCCCACACAATTAATTCTTCCCATGGTCCTAACTAACTCCTTACCTTATTATATATTGCTAGCTAGCTATGCTCATTCACTCAACATTCTCTTCCATTGATTATATATTGCTAGCTAGATATGCTCATCATCACTACTGTTATTTCTGGATAGGGAAACTCTCGTTTGAATCAGCAAAACTGGCCACAAGTGGGATTGATGATCTATTGTCATCCACGGAAGGAGGAAAGCATGACTATGATTGGTAACATTGCATTTCTCTGTGACTTTTATCATATTAGTCCGTGCTAGTTTTTCTCCACTACATAATTTTCATTTCTGTGGGTAATTTGTAAACAAGGTTTGGGCTATATTATCATTGTACAAGATTAATACCAATGCCATTGTTCTTCCTTAAATTGGCCTACAAAACATTTAATAAGAGAGGACCGACCAACTAAAATCATATTCTCATGAAGTTTCATGTTAGACTCAGATTATTGTGAGTTGCAAGTTAATGTCATAGACCGATAATCAAAAGCAGACAAAAAACTCTTTTT
This sequence comes from Glycine soja, assembly GCF_004193775.1. Classification (NCBI taxonomy): domain Eukaryota; kingdom Viridiplantae; phylum Streptophyta; class Magnoliopsida; order Fabales; family Fabaceae; genus Glycine; species Glycine soja. The sequence continues at coordinate 191,137 of NC_041004.1, forward strand.
TTTCTCAAAGCTTGATTCCCAAGTGCCCTGTACCTTGCTACCTGCATCAGTAAAAGAAACTAACACAATATATACAATTTACAGCACTTTTCATGTAAACTCATACATTTTTTCAGTGGTTGGCTTCATATTTCCTCAACTTTAAATAGTTCTATTTATTTATAAATAGTACCATCTTCCCAATGTTGGCACATGCATTTGTTAAATCTTCTCTACTCGATTTGTAACTATTGGCATTGTGTGCTCTAGGCTCCTTACTCCTCCGGGGACCCCTCATTTGCCATCATCTGAAGGTGAATCCCAACCAACTTTGGTGCCTCCAAGAAGCAATCTGGGTAGATTAATGTCAAACACTAATGTCTCAAGGGTATGCTCCTGTAATAAATTCTTATTCCGTAGGCATAACCATACTGATGCTCATAGTTTTGTTAGTGCTTAATTAATAAGATCAACCTCATCTTAAGCTTTGCAAGTGATTGCAATGACCAACCTTAACTGAAGAAGGGTTGGCTTTTGGGGGTTCAAGCTTCTCTTTTATGTTATGTTTATTATTTAATTAGTGCCTCTTCTTTACATGCCTATGACAATGCACCGGTCCCTTTGAGTTACTTCAACTGCACTCCTATGTGCTAATCATCATATGTTTGTTTTCAACTCACCAAAATTGAATTCAAGCATACTCAATCACTCAAAAGAAGACTATGCATCATTTGTGGTAATTACTTGAGACTTGATTGGATAAACTTTTCAATAAGCATTTATAGGAGGTAAAAATAAGAAAGTGAAATGAATTAAGCTGGCCCTTCTGAATTTTATATCCACTTTGTTCTATAGCTTTGAAACACAAATTGGTATTCAAGTATTTTATGGACACACTAGAATAAGTCAGTTAGATGCTGTTATGTATAAATTCTTATTTCCATATATATCTTTCAGCTTTCAGTCTCACAATCCGAGAACAACAATCACTCTAGACCATCAAGAAGTGGTTCAGTGACTCGCAGTCCAAACAGATCCTCCTCCATCCTTAACACAAGGCCATCCTCCCCCATAACTCGCTCTCCGTCTGCAGCAAGGCCTTCCACTCCAACCTCTCGCACGACATCAACATCAACACCAACACCCCCCAGAGTACTACTACCACGCTCAATTCCAAGTCCAACCAACTCATCATCAATTGACATCAACAAAACTAGAACATCACAAGGCTCAAGGCCATCCCAGTCTGCCACTTCACCTTCGCGACCCTCTACCCCCACTCGTCGCCATTCGCTGTGTCCCCTGCCAGTTGTCCCTCCTGATTTCCCCCTTGAAACACCATCAAACCTCAGAACAACATTGCCTTCTGATAGACCTGTCTCTGCAGGCAGGTCTCGTCCGCGCGCTGTTGTTACTCTTCCTTCGAAGCCAAACTCAGAAATGCAAGCCCCAGTTAGCATGTCAAGGAGACAGCCATCTCCTATTGCCAATAGGGGGAGACTGTCAGAGTACACAGGAAAAGGCCGCGGCCATACCAATGCTGCTGATGCCTCTGAGGTAGTTGCTAGGAGATCTGTTAAGTGTTCAACTACTGCCTCAGAAAACAGTGGACTGGGAAGGACCATCTCAAAGAAATCATTGGATATGGCTATTAGACACATGGTAGGTCCATTTCTACAATTAGAATTTACACCTCAATTGTTTACTATGTTGTATCACAATTGACAATTCCAAATTTTGTTCATAATCCCACACATTACTTTATGGTGCCAGGACTAATCATGGTTTAAGGTTCTGTTTGGATAAAAATCTTAGTAAGTACTTGTGGAAGAAGAAAATGAGAAGATAAAATGAATTAAGTTTTTCTCATAAGTTAAAATCAAATTGTACACTTCAACTTTTATACAAGCTTTCTCCATTTAGCTTCTCCAAAAAGAGGATAAAAGTTGAAGTGCATCGTAAGAGCTTGGTTATTTAGAAGTTAATGCTAACACACCCCAAATGTTATACAATGATTAATCATTCTCCTAATGGTTCTATATATGAATTCTACTAGTTTTCTCTTACTTTGATCTTAACATCTATGTGCCTTGGAGCAGGATGTGAGGAACAGCTCAGGAACTCTTCGTTCAGTTCCAAACGCCAAACTCTATCCTCAGAGCATTCGAACTTCAACTCCCAAGACACACCACAGTCGAGGTTTGAGTGTTCCAGTGTCAATGAACAATATTAGCGGAAGCCTCCAAAGAAGAAATAATAATAATAATAATATGAAAAATGGAAGAGAGATAGATGAAAGGCAAAAGCAATACTTGGGAAAATTGAGTGAAGTATTGGATGTGTACGAGAGTTATCGTTATGATTCACTGTTGCTTAAAGAAGACTTAAACAACACAAACTGGCTGCGTAGTGTTGATGATAAATGTGATCAAGGACCCATCTTTGACAATGGATTTGAGTCCCTGCCTGAACCTTTTGGACTCTTTTAGCATTCTTAAGCTTCTTCTTAATTGCCACATTAATTTGTAATGTAATATTTACATTTTAATTATTGTTTCTCAAAGGTGGGGAAATGAAGATGCGTTATGTATAAAATGTATGGACTTAACTTGGATCTTACAAGTGAATAATACTATGCAAGAATTTAATGACACAGAAGGTGAATCTTTGATATGTATAAAATAGATCGTTTGTGTAGAATTTTCCCTTTTAATAAATGTATGTCCAAAGCATCTAGGTAAAGATGACAGAAGAGATATCCACTCTGCACTCTTCCTCCTTTCTGCTTTGTCATTCATAAAAGTTCTTACTATTTACTAAACTACTTGTCAAAATATTAAAGTTAAGAGGATATTTGAAACTCAAAAGCAAGTCTTATTATGTCTCTACTGACGTGAGTTGTGGTTTATTGAGAAGGATAGTAGGCATATGAGTATTGAACAACGTCAACGTGTATCATTATTAAATTTGAGCATAAGTATAAATTGGTCCTTCAATTCAACAATAAGGTTATGAAAGGATTTGATAGTAAGCTATAACTACCTAAATACTCCAATTCCTTTACTCCCTCTAGAAGTTTCCTCCTGTGCCTCTGATTGAAAGGAATTTGATGACCGAAGATTTTGGCACAAGTGATCTCTCATACCAATGGTTTTCAGTTTTCCCCTTCTACCAATATTTTCCCATAATTACACCAAGTGATCTCTCAAACAAGAAGCTTATTACCAGGCATAGGACAATAATTCAAATTGCTGTTTTTGGGGTGCTTTCATTTCTGAAGGTATTGTTATGTTAGAGAGCTTAATGTCTTCATAAAAAGAATTAGCGAACAAAATGTAACACCAAAAAGAAGGATGTGAATTTAGAGAGTGGAGAAAAATAACTAAACGATCATGTACTGTATAATATTTTGAAGCTTATCAAATGTACTTCTCTACATTATTACTATTATTATTACAATATTTGTAGTTCCTAATTTTTTTATAAAAGAAAATTTGGCTTTCAAAATAAAACAAATATTTTTATTTTTTTAATCAGTTGCCTATTGGATCTAACTTATATTTCGATTTGAAATGTTTATTTTTATATTAGGTGTTTCTATTAAATTTCAACACATGTTTGAGCTTTTTTAATTTCATTGTTTTTTCGTTTTTAGTAGAATTGCTTAAATAGAATCCACAAATAACAAATTGATATAAGAATTAGGTTAAATTAATTTTTTATTCAATTTAATCCACTAATTTATTTTAGATTTAATTTAATCCTCTAATTTATAAAAAAAATTATTCAATTTATCTTACCATCTAAATTGGGATGGCTTCTAGCGTGAATGAACTTAACAAGTGGTCCATGAAACATCATTTTTTTATGGCTACTAGATGAATCTAGTGCATACATTATTATAGTGGACTTTGAGTACCATATTATTTTTGGACCCTACCCCTCACCATCTACCACCCACTCTTAAAATGAAAAATAATTCAAGAAGCATTTATCACAACATGCTAATATATGAAGATCTAACAAAGGTATCCCATTAAAAGACTATTAGCATAACATCAATGTTGTATGCGATCTGATATTAGTTGGTTATCATGCTTTGAAGTGTATCTTATAGACTATCCACTAGAAGTGAAGGGATACAAGCTATGGTGTTTGGAACTTGGACACAAGAAGTGCATCATCAACAAAGATGTAGTGTTTAATGAACTAAAATGGCAAATTTAATTATGCCATTCAAGTTGGCTAGAAGTCATAGTTCACAGGTTCAAGTGAAGTCTGAAAAGAGTGTGACTACTTAGACTTATGAGGAATTAATTGTGGCAAGATACAAGTTTGTCCCTGCACCTGAACAAGCAAATGAAGAAACAGCTCAAGATTATTTTTTGGCTGAGACAAGGAAAGGAGGACAATCAAACATCGTGAAAGATATGGTCATGCAGATCTGATCTCCTATGCTTTAATAGCTGGAAAAAAGATTGAAGATCAGAAGGAACCTCAGTCCTATGATGATGCCATAAACAACAAGGACAGTTCAAAATGGATTGAAGCTATGGAAGAAGAAATGACTTCTCTAGAAAAGAATCAAACCTAGATACTTGTGGATTGTCCTAAAGGGTAGTCAATTGTTGGATGCAGATGGCTATTCAAGAGGAAAGAAGGTGCTAAAGGAGTTCAAAGTGCAAGGTTCAAAGCTAGACTAGTAACTCATGGGTTTACTCAAAAGGAAAGAGTAGATTTTGTAGGAATCTTTTCACCTCTGGTAAAACATAATTCAATAAGAGTTCTTCTTGCTATGGTAGCTCATTTTCATATGGAGCTTGAGCAGATGGATGTCAAAACAACCTTTTTGCATGGAAAGCTGGATCAGACCATTTATATGAAGCAACCTACTAGTTTTTTTCAAAAAGGGTGATGAACAGAAGATATGTTTGCTTAATTGGTCTTGATATGGTCTTAAACAAGCTCCTAGGATGTGGTATAGACACTTTGATGATTATGTGATTAAAGTTGGATTCTCTAGAAGTGCTTATGAATGTTGTGTGTATTGTAAATGTCACAAGAATGTGAAAACAATTTACTTGTTGCTCTATGTTGATGATATGCTACTGGCCAGCCAAAACATGACTGAAATTGCTAGAGTTGAGAGATTGTTGAATCTAGAGTATGAGATGAAACATCTTGGACATGCTAAAAAGATGCTTGGTATAGAAATAACCAGGAATAGGAAGAAAAGAGAGTTGTACCTATCTTAGGTAGATTACCTCAAAAAGGTCTTGGAAAGATTTAATTTAAAGGGAGCAAAGTCAGTTACCACTCCCCTAGCACAACACTTTAAGTTGTCTAAGGAACAAGAACCGAAGTTTGATGAAGATATAGCCTACATGTAAAAAGTGCCATATGCTAGTGTTGTTGGAAGTATCATGTACTCTATGGTGTGTTGTTGGTCAGATCTGTCATACTCTAAGTGTAGTAAATAGATTTATGGCAAGTCCAAGCAAGAAGCATTGGGAGGATACTAAATGGGTTTTATGGTACATATCTAGGACCATTGATGTTGGATTGAAGTATACTAATCGACATGAAGTTCGTATTACGGAAGGGTATGTGGATTCTGATTTTGTTGGGAGCACTGATACAAGAAAGTCCATTACTGGTTATGCTTTCAAGGTGTTTGGAAACTTAGTCAGTTGGAGGGCTAATCTGTAATCAGTAGTGACCTTATCCACTATTGAAGTTGAATACATAACAACTAGTGAAGTTGTAAAGGAAGCATTGTGGTTAAGAGGCTTGGTTTCATAACTACTCCAAGTGAAAGAGCTGAAAACCACTGTAATACATACATTGTGACACTCAAAGTGTAGTGAGTTTGAGCAAAAACCAAGTGTATCATGATAGAACAAAATATGTGGATGTCAAGTATCACTTCTTTTAAGATATGATCTAGAGTGAAGATGTTGCTATTGAGAAGATATCTACAAATGAGAATGTTGCATACATGCTCACAAAGGCTTTACCCAATGAGAAGTTCAACTATTGTTTATAGTTGTTGAATTATTGGTTCTAACTAAGCATTATATCAAGGTGAAGATTGTTGTATGTGGTCTAATATTAGTTGGTTAATTGGGGGATTAGTTGGTAGCCTTAGGTAATTATTTTTCTGTTATTTTGTGAATAAAAAAGCTCCATTTTGTTTCGAGTTTTTTTTTTTCTGTTTTCACAACAAATTCATCTTATTCATTCATAACAATCGCAAAAAAGCTAGAAGAATTACTCAATCCCGAATGAACTCAACAGAAAATTGTTTTCACAAGAAGATTCTAGCACTACTTTCCAATTGAATCAAAGATTGAGAACACCACCAAAGCCTTTAGGCATCTTGGCTATTACCATATCCTTTTGAATTAACACCAAAGAACCTCTGAAGGTCTTTGGAGATAAATCCAGCATTCATAAGAAACATGAAATAAATTATATCTCCCTTCCGCCAATCCCACCAACACAAATCCCTTCAATTGCCATTGCAGCTCCCCCAAAACTTAAATCTCTGCCAAACTCACTTCTCACTTCTCCCATCACTCAAAGAATTTGATGCATTTTACGGAGTTTGAGTTTCGATTTGAATTTGAGGATTGAAAGTAGGAAAGGGGAGTGGTGAAAGGTGTGGAAGATGGAGACAATGACTAGTACTTTGCGTTCACCGAGAGGCTTGTATGACAGAGACAAAACAAAAAACACGTTGTTTGGGTACTGACAATTGGGATACACCGACAACAGAATCCATCCAACATACTAGTGGTTTTAACAGAGAGAAAAGGAAGTGGGAAGAGGGGGTGTTGCGGTGTCGCTGGTCACGGCGCAAGGTTTACCGGAGAAGGCGAGTTGTAGACAGAGAGAAGGAAGTTCCAGAGAAATAATATGGTCCCATGGATGCACCGTAATAATGTAGTCAAGAAACTAACCAAGCTGAAAATAAAAATGGTGTTCCGTGGAGGACCACTTGAGTGGTCTACGCTAGAAGCTATCTCTAAATTGAGTTAAAAATATTAAGAAATCACACTTAATAATTTAAAGTCTCATTAAATGATTGTAAATCATCACAAAACATATATTTCTTAACATGATCAATTAAATTTGGAGGAAAATACTAAATTGAATCGATTTTAAAAATTAGAAAATTAAATTAAACATACATAAAAAAATAGAGAAAAAAAACTAATTTAACCAAAGAATTAAGAAAAAGGAATGAGGACAAGGTGTGAATAAGGAAAGAAGAAATGGATAAGGTTGTCATTTGATGTTGACGAGCGTTTGGTTTGGGAACGAACTGACAAACAAACGATGACTTGGGATTTGGGAAGATTAAGGAAGAGCTACCTTGGTATGAGAGATGAGATCTCTTGTTTATTGTTTTTTGTTTTTTTTCTATTATTGAATTTTTGTTTCATATTCCGGGGGTCTTTGCATTGCAGGTTCTATTCTGATTGAAGCATTAATTTCATCATATCGATGGCTTCAAAGAGCATCTTGAAAGTGCTCAAGGACTTGCAGAAAGATCCACCCACTTCTTGCAGCGCAGGTCTGCTCTTCCATCCTTTATTTAGTAATTATTAATTATGGTCTAAACATTCAAATATTGCTGTAAATGGTGTTTTTTTTTTTTGCAAAGTAATCATAGGAAGCTTGAGAAATTGTTTTAGATTTCCCTCAGTACAACTATCATTGTTATGTTACCCCTTTTATAAAGTCATTATGAGTGAGATTGAGCGAAATGCTCCTCTTTTATTGAAATTTAAATGCTACGTGTTTGTTACATATGAAAATATCTATCTCAGCCTATGAAACATGGGAGCTCCTAAAGTCTTAAAAGTCTTGTTGTATAGTGTACACGTATACTCGTGGTGGGCATGTAGTAGATACATGCCAAAATAACATTTGTTTTATGAGAACAAAACAAAACAAGAGTATCTAATTTGGGTACTATTTGGGTATGTATCATGCCAGTACCTTATTAGCAGAAAGAGACTCATTCTTAAGAAAGACGAACATTTAGTATTTAGTTTTTAATTTTTATACATACAAATCTTTGTCTCCTCTCAAAAAAGAGTATGAGTTATAATGGGGTGAGAGCAACATGTGAGATATTGGTGGTGGGAATGAACGTGATCCATTTGAGTGGGTTGACATTCTTGAATATGCTATTCTTTCTCTTGATGATAAACCAGATTTAGAGGTGGTTCTTTTCATTGACGATGGAAAAGGAAATGATGCTATTTTAACTGTTAAAATGTGATATCATAGTCGTGTTTACAACATTTAGATATTCTAGTTTTCTATTATGTGATACTATTCTTTTTTCATGCTGAAGTTAATCTCCTTTTATGTTATATATTATGCTTATTTGTGTTTGTTTATCATTTATACAATTTTGTCATGTTTATATAAAATTCTATTCTTAATGTATGTATTTTTCTTAAAGTTTATATTATGTACCCGTATCCTAGATTTTTGAAAAATTTCTTACCTATATATATCCATGCAACGTAGGTCTCAGCAATATGTTTTTTTATGAGAAAATTGGTTATAAAATAGTTACAACCTCTTGGTCTCAAATATATATATATATATATATATATATATATATATATATATATATATATATATATATAACATGTTATATTATTTAAAAAAATTAGTTGATTATATTTAATTACATCAATTTTAATTAATTATTTTTTCTAATTTATTTTTTATTGAAATTTGGTACCAAAAATAAGAAATAGTTATTGAAACTAACATTTCAATTAAATGAAAAGTATTTTAGAGATATTATCATTAAATAAAATAAAATAATTCTTTTTTATATTTAATATTAAAAAATGTTTTTTTTATATATTTGAGACTAGAGGAGTAATGTTCACAAAGTGTATTTATGCAAAAAGTTATAAAGCTGGATTATATATAAAGGTCATGTGAAAAGAGGAAGAACTATCAAACCTAAGAAAGGAGGTTATTATTCTAATATAAGTGAGAGGCATAATCAACTTAAATGTATGAGAATAACCACGTAATGAAGTTAAAGAATTCCTATCATTACCCTTTGTTGCCTCCTCTTTGTCTTCAGCATTTTCAAGTTTTTCATTCTCTTCCAAACTTATGTCCCATCAAATTTATTAATAATTATTCAATAATAATATTATTTTATTTGACAAATCCAAAAATAATAATTTTACTTGGAAAAGATATTTAATTATTGTTTGACAACAACTAAATTTTTTTAATTGGTTCACAAATCACAATCATACTAGATTATAAGAATTCGTCAATGGTGATAGTGAGAGAAGATATAGAGTGTGAATCCCTTCATTTTAAAAGGGGAAGTAAATGAAGGAGAGGAAGAAGATGAGAAAAATGAAGGAAAAAATATATTTTGTAACGCCTATATATATACCTATGGATTGACAATCTTGTAATAAATAATCTTTTGATTTATGGATAGAAATTGCTAAATTAATGAATACCTATACCTATTCTTCTCGTCTAAAGATATGCATAAAATTCTATTATTCATAAATATATTAAATTAAAATCATTCAAGTTAAATAATATCAATATTAGAGTAAAAGATAATAAATAAAAATAAAATTATATTAGGTAAAAGCTTATGCGATTTTTTTGTCTGCAACGTTAATTTAATAATTCATTACTTATTAGGAGGCATACGTACGATGGGCTTATAGAAATATACTTTATAATTTGAACTAAGTTTTTTTTTTTTTTTATCAGAATACTATTCTTAGTGTAATTTATCAGAATAATTTTAAATTTATTTTAATAAGTTTCATATTTAAATTATGACATAAACCATGTAATAAAAAATATTAAATGTTTAATTAATTATTTATCTAAATGTATCTTTAGTTCTCAAAAAAATCTAAATGTATCATTACATCACAATTAGATAGTTCTCATGCAAGGGAATTTTGACAAGGGTTGTGTGTTTGACTTGATTAAAATTAGATTTTGATAATGATTTTTTTCTTGGGTTCATATGGAAATCTTATTTTTTGGAACATTGTTCAAATGGAATTTGAGTTGGACGTACTAAGATTGTCTGGCCCATATAGGGTGTAGTTTTCTTTTAACAGCCAAAAAAGGATATAATATTAGAAATGACACCAAACCTGGCCACAACAGAATGCAGTATATGTGCTTTCTAGAATAACAAAAACTGATACATACAGAATCTGTTACGACCGGCACCTACAGAAAATAACTATGAGAACCCACTTCGTAAATCCCATCAAACCCAATGTAGGCAAAACAGAATTACAGCATATATAAATGAGTGCAGAACCATGCATCACAGCAATCACCAAAAGAGAACCTGAATATAAGTCTTCAAGACAGAATCCTTAGGCAAAGCAGTGGCTCCACATCCATTCAAAAAGGGTAAGTCATGTCTCTCAATATATGGATTGAACTAAGTTGCACTTCTTGAATAAAATTATTTGCTTATATCTCTTTCTCACAAGAGACATACCCTAGGTTGAAAAATTAAAACAAAATACTAGTTATATTTTTGTCTTACCCATCTAAACAATCCCACCCAGATTAGAGTATAAAAATTGAACATTACTCATCCTATAAATATGAATCAATATCATCTACTTTTTGGTACAATTTTTCTTCTATTTTTTTTTATTTCAGAAATATCATCTATTTTAAAAGTATTATAGGAATCCCAATGTTGATTTATTTTAATATGTGATAATTGACAGTGAGAAAGGAAATATATGATTTATCTGAATGAGAAATTATTTTATACTTTCTTTTTCTTCTTTTAAACTTCTTCATCTTTTGAGACCTCCTATTTCCTATCCACTTATTAATGTGCTCAATCAACAAAGTTTAATACAATTGATAGATTATTAAATCATTTTTAAGCAGGTTAGTAGAAATATATTTCATGGATGGTACGTACATAAAAAATACTTTGTTGGGTGAAAAAATTCATTTTGATAAATTTCATGTCTCAAGAATTAATCTCAACACTTTCTATTATGATAATATTTTGCTTTTAGGAATAAAAAAAATAAGTGATAAAAATAAATGGTTATCTTATAGTCAATGAAGAAATGAAAAAAAATAAAAATGAAAGGACAATACTTATGAATAATTTTATAATGGATAACCTGGAAGACTTGGTAATCGGTCGTATTCAAAGGTCAAGGGTCAAATTTCAAGCACCGCATTCATATTTCAATTCATACCTTATTAGTGTTTTTTTTATTATTATTAGTTCTCTTAAAGCAACTGGCTTTAATTAATTAGCATTTCACACATGAGAAATGTGCAATTTAGTAATTTCGTAAAGTCATTGTTTGTTGTCTCAATTGATTATACGTTTCAATTATATCAATTCTTAAATAAGTAAATAAATAATCATGTCTGAAAATTTAATCGACTCCAGAATCGAATTCATTACTATACAACTTTTTGTGTTGGGAACGAAAAATACATTTATTTAATTCTGAAACGCTCTTTATCTTCTCTTCCTCCTCATAGGCCTTACTATGACCTCACTCACGCATTGAAGAAGGCAACGCTCCTTGCAGCTCAAATCTGCAAATTAGGCTTTTTTTCCCCCAACAGTGGGTTTTGCTTTTCTCTGAAATTTTAAGTTTTGGGGTTTTCTTTCAATCAGGTTCCTAATCCAATTTCATAAATTATCCCTTTCATTTTGGTTAATCTTTCATGGGTTTTCCTTTTCTTGCTCGAAAGTTGGCAACTTTAATAAATTCCAGATATAGATATTGTGCTATTAGATGCAAGCAAATTTGTGTTCTCATCTCAGTAGCCAAAGCAATTTTTTTTTTCTTCTCATTTTTTCTGAACGAATGATGGGACCCCACTTGCATCATCATCAGCTTCGTTCTAGCTATTACTTTGCATTTTGGGAATACTTGAAAACAGTTTTAAGTAGGAAAATCATGTCTAAATAAGCATTGTGTAGTTTTCATGTTGTGTTCCTTCACTCTTCTATGTGATTGCCAAATTCCGTTGTTTATTCTCTCTGAGTTTTATGGATTTTGACACATTTGTTGGGCTGAAATTCTGCTTGCAGGGTTCAGTTTATTCAAGTTTTACAATTTCGCGGCTCTGAAACTATTAGATGGGGAATTGTTTGCGTAAGGTGAGAATATTTGGATACTTCAAATTAGAATCTTTATAGTTATTCTCATCAGAACTTGAAAGCCTAAAGCTTTCCTGCTAAACGTTATGTTAAACAGATGGCATACTCTTCCACTGTAGGTTATGATTTTGAATGTCTGTAACCTTTTTTTTCTCCCCTGTTATAGTTTATGAGGATAATAGTGTAAGGAAGCCCTGCTGTTGCAACCTGAACTGATGGTCTTTTGCTTGCAACATCTAGAACCTATACTTTTACATCTTCAGTTTGCCTTCCTGGACTGCATTGTAAGTAATCACTAGCAGATAGATTGTAAAAGAATATCAAAAAACTAGAAATGGAGAAATATACTAGGAAGATATCTATATTATTGTTAGCACCCTCAATTGTAGTAAGATATTTAGATTTCTAACATTCCCTTTCATTTAAGAGCCAATTGGACTTTAAGTGTGGGCAATTCTTATACTGATGATATTCAACATTATGTAGAAGAATGGAGGTGACGAGGTTTGAACTTTTGTCCATTTGGTTATAAAGGCTCTAATACTATGCCAAAAACTGTTTGTCCTTAGAGCTTAAGCTATTAGGTAGAAGCCTATGAATGATTTTGTATTTCTAAAACGATTATGGTTTATTGGTATTGGAATATCATCAATCATTTCTATTTTGCAGTAATGTACTAATTGCTCTAATCTTGGTCTATTCAGTTGTGTTTACTAATAGCTTATCCTTAGCATTCTGGCTTGTTTCTTTCACTTTTTCCCGCTTTTCTCTATCGTTTGCTTTTCTTGAATTTCATGTTTTTAATGGTACTGAGGGCTCGTCTTTAACTTCATGATATCTAAGAATGCATTTTTTTTCTTCCTTATCCCTATCCATGTGAAAAACCCATTAAGGCAATAAAACAAACCTTGTGGCACCTCAATGCTTCTAAAACAATTTTGTAACGTATCAGTTCATATCTATCATTAATAATTCGATTGACTGGGAAGTTTCATGTTTCTAATGTTTGCAGGCTCAAGCGGATGATGATTCTGATCATAATGTGGAGTTTGCTTCTGGGAATGTGCAAGTTATTACTACCAAAGAATCTTGGGACCAAAAGTTGGAACAAGCGAGGAGGGACAGTAAAATTGTAAGTTTTGCTTCTTGTTTAATTTGTTGCTCGTTAATCTTAAAGGTTATCCGAAGGCCAGTTACCATTTTGTTTGTATTGTTTTGCTGGACCCTTATTAATTTACCATGCATGTATGTGGTTGGCAACATGAGTTAATCTGTGTTTCCAGTTCTTGACAGCAATTTCTATCTGCTAGCCTGGTCTGACAGAAGGCATATGATATAACATGGTATTCTCATAATTGGCATGGATAGATCCTATTATTTATTCTTAAACTTGTGAAAGGATATAATCTTATATTCTCAAAATTGGCATGAGGTGGTCCTATCATTTACACTTGAACTTTGTGAAGGACAATTTGACTTGTATCTTTGAACTTGATTATACTATGACTAGTACAGTAGTGTGGAATTTGTGACGATATTTTCTGAGGGCAGACTGTTCAAGGGCATGGTTTTAATTTTTTTTTTATGTATGAACCCCATAGATTCTGTCCACATCATCATGCCTCCCAAACACATGATGTCTGTCCATTTCAGATCCCCCCACTTGGAAATTTTTCTCTCTACAGAAAATGCACATGGAGATATTGTTTGAGTTGACCCCTCCCATTCTGATAGAATATATGATAATTTAATTGCTTGAAGATTTTTCAGTATATCTTTTTTTACCCCCCTTTCCTGAGTGTACTGTATTTCCTTTGGGTGCAATAGTTAATTCTAAAGCTTCATGTTTAACAGGTTATTGCAAATTTCAGTGCCACATGGTGTGGTCCTTGTAAGATGATTGCACCATATTATTGCGAGTTGTCCGAGAAATACCCATCTATCATGTTCTTATTAGTCGATGTGGATGAACTAGCTGTAAGTAGCAAAGCTATTACTATTATTATTTATTTAAAGCTTAGTAAAAACATATTAATCAGTACTGCCCTTTATGTCGACGTGCACTGGGAAACAGAAATCTTTATTTGTAAATCCATAATCAAATGAAAGTTTCCTGGATGATCATGTAGTTTCTCCCTGGTGGATGTTATGGGGACTGAATCAATTGTCCTAATATGACATTAGTGAACATGGTTTTGTATGTTGCAGGACTTCAGCACTTTATGGGACATCAAAGCCACACCAACTTTCTTCTTTCTTAAAGATGGAAAAGAGGTTGACAAACTTGTAGGAGCCAACAAGCCAGAGCTGGAGAAGAAGATTGTTGTGATTAATGATGCAGTGCCTCATAAGCAATAGTGATCGTCGTTGTTGTTGTTGTAGATCTATTCATAGAAGCTCTGCTCTTCTCTTCTCTCTTCATATGGCAGTGCGTATTCTGCATGTCTTTCAATCCCGTGACATTGTCATTGTATTTCTTTTTTAATGTAAATATATGACGTTTCAAATGAATGTTTTGCATTCAAAATTTCAACATGTTGTCACTGTGGTATCTTTGAAATATAATGTATTGGTGTGCCTTATCCTTATTTGAGTCATTATTGTTATAAGAACCCCTTTCACAAATCACATTCCCCGTTCACTTTCCTTTTCCTTTTCCTAATTATTATTATTAGAACACTGCACAACACAACACAACACCGGTGTTCTCCATTAGCCGTATATGGAATTTGAGAACAGCTCTACATCTACCTCTTTCCCACGTTACTCAGTTTATCCTCCTCCTATTCAATTCTCTTGTTTCTCACCCGCTCCAGCTCTCTCTGTTAATCTGTCTAGTTTGTCTGCTTTCCTTTTCATCCCTTCACATTTCTCTAATCCAAGGTTTGTGTTTTAAATTTGTGGAAATTTCTGAAAGTATCATTAGAAGTGATGTATGATGGATTTCACAAGTTTAACTTTTAAATGTTTTTCAAACTCTAATTCCATATTAAATTACACTACACTAAAATATATGTTTGGTTTCCTAACTTGTTTTTTTTCTTCTAAATTGATCCTCTATGTTTTGAATTTAAATAGTCACCTAAATAATTTTTTAGCAACAAGTTTATCCTTCTATTGGTTTTTTTCACGATCATGAAGAGGTTATAATCATTGATGAGATTAATATTAAAGAAATTCAGTTTGTCGATAAATGTGTTATTAAAAAAAATCTATAAGGGGTCATTTTAAAAAAAAAAATTAAGATAAGAGACTAATTTAGACAAAAAAAAAAAAAATTGGGACCAAACATATATTTTTAGCCAAAATAAAAAGGGGGAAATTGTATGTGTATCCCTTCCTTCCCGTCTGAAACAAAAGGAAAGGATGAAGCAATCAAAGGATCCGTTCGAAGCAGCGTTCGAGGAATCGCCGCCAGAATCCCCAACGGCTACGGAGACAGAGGCAGAGACGCAAAACCCTACTCCTCCTCCTCCTCCTCCTCCTCCTCCTTCTTCTTTTTCTGGTGTTGCTGTAGTAGCACTGAATCCACAACAGCCTCAGAATCAGAAAGTGAAGAACAAAGACAATGAGGAAGAGGAGGAGGAGGAGGACAACATGGACGTGGAGCTCGCCAAGCTCCCTTCCACCGGCGACCCTCACAAAATGGCCAAGATGCAGTCAGTAACTAACCAACTAACTTCGATTCGATCCATCTCTTAATTAACTATTTACCAATTTGTCCTTCTTCTTCTTCTTCTTCTTCTTCTTCAGGGCCATTTTGTCGCAATTCACCGAAGAGCAGATGAGTCGATACGAGTCCTTCCGGAGGGCTGGCTTTCAGAAAGCCAACATGAAAAGGGTATTTCTGTTTTTCGATTTGCTTTGCTTCGCTTTCTGTCAGCATTAGGTTTTTGTTTTCTCCCAAATTGATTGAGGAAAAACCAATTCTAATGTCCATTAAATGATTCAATCATTCCACCATAGCCATAGACACAAGATATTGTCAGATTATTTACAATTGGACTTCATCCCTTGTTTGCATTTTCGCTGCTTTTGGGCTCATGTATTTTTATAATAGTTTGCAGACATATCATTGTTGTAATAAGATAAGATTGCTCACAAGTTTTCACCTCTCTTGTCTTGATGGCATGAAAGCAGTTATTGGCTAGCATCACTGGGACCCAGAAAATTTCTGTGCCCATGACGATTGTTGTATCGGGCATTGCAAAAATGTTTGTTGGTGAAGTTGTTGAAACAGGTAAACAAGCATGTGATGCTTGCTTCTAAAAGCATTACAAAATGCAAACAATATCAAGGTCAATATGCAGGACTCAAATTGTTTCAATTGTACTATATTTTGCAGCTAGAATAGTTATGAAAGAGAGGAAGGAATCTGGACCAATCCGGCCTTGTCATCTGAGAGAAGCATATAGACGACTAAAGCTTGAAGGAAAAGTCTTTAAGAGATCATCCTCGAGGCTCTTCCGGTAGATGGACCAAATATGAATATTGTGTGCATCAGCATCACTAGTTTGCTATAGTGGCTTGCGGGTAGATTAAATTTTGTAGTCTGCACCTTCTTGTTTTCAACATCTTGATGTTCATTTAACTGGAGCTAGTGAATGTGAATCAATATTAGAAGTAAATTGGGAAAATTTCCCCATTTCTGCAAATAAGAAATGTGCAATGGACACATGTTTAGGACCCAACATCTTTTCTCTTACTTTGTTAGAAAACATAGTGCATGTTTGGATTGAAGTTAAAAATATTATGGGCACGTTCCAATGTAAATCCAACAGATAAAAACAAAATAAAAGCAAAAGCCATGGTCTTGCTCCTTTGGCAAAATTACTTTTGCCTCAAAAGTAATTTTTCACCTGAAAACCAAACATGCACATAGTCATGGTGAAAAGTTGGTTGGTCGATTGGGTTACCATTGGGAATGGATGCTGAAAGTATGTTGTGTTGGGAGAAGCATACCATGAGTATCTCTTGCTCCAAAAGTAAGTTCTGACTCTTCAAAACATATCACTATTCTCTTGTAGCGCTTAATTTTCTTGTTGGTTCCTCAAATCAATATAGTAGAAAAGAATCTATCCAAGTTGTCTAGTTTAATATTTTTGCCCTTGAAAAAAGTTTGATCATGCTCGCGTTACATGTGAATCCCATGCCATGTCTCTTGTAATCAGTCTGATATGCACTATCAAAAGAAACAAACTTCCACTTAATCATATCTCTTTGCCACATCTAAAAGATTGAGCTCCCTAGTACACTTGTCATGTTTATTGCCTTTTCCACCATCAATCAATAATCCTAGCAATTCTTAGTCGTACTCTATCTAAGTTACGACGAAGAACTTCAGGAAAATCAACATGTATTGCATGTTTGATTGACATGCTACTAATATTAAGATGTTGAACTTCATTGTCAGACAAGGGAAGTATCTATCTATACGGGATGAATAATGAAGTTTAATTTTAATTGCAATCTATCTATTTATAATCTAAAAACTTTGAAGCTTGGCCTGTAATATTTCGGTGGGTGAGCAAGCATATATCGTCTCGTAAGCATTTTATCTTCTTTTCGTATATTCTCTACCATTTGATTCGGCAATCCATTTAATTTCATTTTCTTTAAAATACTTTAGTTATCAAATGAAGTGAATGTTTGCACTTAAGACTCAAACACGAAGAACAATTCTAATGGAGAGTAACTCTCTTGAGTTGTCAAAAGAAATTTTGTAAAGTTTCACCACTTACAAGATCATTTTTATTACTTCAAACAATTGAACTAATTCCTCTGACTTATCAGGTCTTAAAAGTTTTTTTTTATAATAGATCTCACAATTTATCCTAATTATTCATCTTTATTTCAATATAATATTTGTACAAATTTTCAAATAAATAGAATTATTCAACTTTTGTTGATATTGTACTAACACAAAACAAATTAGCAATGCATAAATTAACTAAAGAAGCACAAATCCAACATCATTAATAACAAACTAACTAAAGTAGAAACTGCAACCTTGTTTAAATTAAACAAACTACAGTAGAATATGTCCATGAGTAGAAACATGAGAAGAATGTTAATTCACGAGATACTAGTAAAAGAAAAGTTCGTGAGCAAATGAAAAATGTGCTTGTGCTGCAATGGCTCCCAAAGTTACAATCCAAACATCTTTTTGAAACTCAAGCTATTGGCTTCAACACATACATTTTGCAAGAATGTGGTTCAACAGTGTCAGTCAATTTACCACTGAATTGTCTTTCCAATGTGTTATGCTGCATACATTGAAAAGAAGATATGTTACAGCATCATTGTCCAATAAAGTGTAATGAAAGATAAAGGTCAATATCTTCTGAAAATACCATAGAATTTCTCACTAAATTATTATTTTACCTCCCAAAGATCTCTTGATTCAACAACAGTTGAAGGATGAAGGCCAATATCTTCCCATAGAGCAGTAATGGACGCACGAAGATCAGAGTATTTATTGAGTAAAACAACATCCACCCTATATTCTGAAAGAGGACCTGCCCAAACCTGATGGGAAAAAATGCATTTCAATTATTATTTCTTTTCTTTCTTATTCAACTACATTCAAGATAGAATACACTATAACTTGTTTCTTATAATAAGAACCAAAGATAGTATATAGCAAGAACAATTTACCTCGAGAGTGCTTTCCATCCTAACCTTTTTACCTTGTTTACCAAGTGGATCTAAAATTGGAGCAAGATATTAAAAACCTCATAAAAGGCCCTTAACTTAATGCACACCAAATAATTATACATGAAGACACATGTTAAGCTTCTCATCACCTTGGTTAACTGCAATAACCTCCGTATTTGATAGTATCTCTTTAGTGTCTTCAGTCATATTTCTAACATCACACCCGATAATAAGAGGGGCCTGCGGTAACTCTTTGCATGAAAAACGGAATGTATAAAGTATAGAATTTAAGTTTTATACGTAAAATCATCTTTATACTATCAATCAATCTGAAAGGAATCACAGTAGGCATGACTTTAAAAATAATTATTAGACAAAAAGTTTAATGTTTATATCCTGATAGAATAAAACAGTTTAAAATTATTATTCAATCATAAGTATTATTTGAATTACTTTAAAATAAATATTTTAAAAGTTAATAAATTTAACATGATGAGTTATGATTGAATGATTATATAAGTGCATAAAATCAACAAACATATATTAACAAAAAAAAGTTGCTTGTGAAAAACAAAGACAAAGTTATTAATCTTAACACCATTAATATATGAATCCGTAATAAATACACCATTAATATAATATTTATTTATCAGAAAATAAAATATAAATATAGATATTATATTGTGGGTGTATATAGTTGTATTATACTGTGGTATAGATATCCTATGATAATTTGTAATTGGATGAAAGTTTAACATTAAAGTATATTATGCTTTCATAAAAATTATATACATACGTAGAAGAACATTGTAATGTTTACGAAGGATAGTATAATACCTTGGAAGTGGCCCATAAACTGAAGTGAACAATATATTCATTTTTGTTCATCCTTTCATTTCCTATCTCGAGCATGTTAGGATCGATCGATTTAAATGTTTAGAATGACAGAGAGAGATGAACATAAACAAAAAACAAAAAATACTCTCACTAGTCATTATCATCTAGACAAAATAAAGAAAGCATAGTGAAATTCATACCATTCCAACCACCAGGTCTTGCATAATCAGCATAAACTTCATTCATATCTGCTTTTGAAAGCATACTGCTAAACAGAATAAAAGTTACATATATAGTTTGTACAACTATCAAGTATAAACCCAACTTTAATACAATTTTTTTTGTTTATCGCTTTTTACCTATCCCAGTTATCCCTAATGTCATCAGTAATTCTCCAGCTATTTCCCACTTGATAACCCCATAATGCAGGATGCATGTCTCCCCTTATTAACAAAGCAATGTGTAATTAGAGGGAAAAATTGAGTGCAAAATTTGAAAACAATATCTAAAACATTGTAAAAACAAAACACAAACTACTATTCAAATAGTGAGAAGTAGATTGGACGGCCTACCTTCATCAAAAATCGAGGCATAATAGGGTATCTATACATTAAATAAAAAACAATTTTCATTTTTAGGTATGAAAATGAAATTGAAAAATAACTATATATAACAGTGTTGTGAAAATATAACTATTTTTACTACCTATCAATAGGCTTTGTTCCACCCTAAGAAAGATAAAACAATGATGATAATAACCGTTTGTTTAATAGCAACTGATATGTTTGAGTGAGCAAAAGGAATAATCAAATTTAAGAAAGAAGCAGTGTTATATACCCATGATGCGAAAGTCTTGGCATCTTGCTCTCCATAACCAAGTGAACCAGGCATCACATTTGCACAAGTAAAATACCTGCAAAATTACCCCAATCATATATGCATAGAGCTAAAATTTTAAAGAGTTGAGAAACATATCATGCTTTGGTTAAATCTTGTACCCTGCAGCTGAATAAATGCCAAGCTTAAGACCCTTCCCATGAACATAATCTGCAACAGCTTTGATGCCAGAAGGAAATTAATTTTGTTTTATGAGCTACCTAATTACCCTGTCATGTATATATATTTTGGATCAAATACTTTATTAATTCAATGAAATCATTTTAATTTGATTTCAAGAGAAGTATAAACAAAACATCTAATGACAATTACAATTCATACATCGACATCCCGGAACATTTCACCCCAGCCATCATCTGCGAAGAATTATGGATCAACTATCAAGGTTAATTGCAGTTCTTATGTCATTTGCAAAGTAAAGGGAAGTGAAAAAAATGAGAATAAACTAGAAACGATTGAAGAAAAAAAGAAGCAAATAAAGTTGTTTTTTCATGTACCTATGTTAACATAAATGTATCCAATCTTGGGTAGACCCGTAGAAACAAGGGTGATTTATTGTACTAAAGAAAAAATGTGATATGATGTGACAATTCTAGCTGAATAATTTAGATAGAAAAAAGGTAGATGTGTGATGCATACCCCATTGGAGGAGTGGCACCAAGGCCATTGGCAACGAGATTGTGTTGGCTCTCACTCTCATCATTGTTAAACATAATTAGTGTTGGATCAAGTGGTCTCGGAATAATTAAGAAGGGGTTGAATTAATTATTACTGAATCTTTACTAATTAAAAATTTATCCTTTTTAGGTTTTTACTATATTGTTAAGAAAGTAAATAACACAAATGGAAACTTAACCAAAAGTAAAAGTGGTAATTAAAGTGCACAACGAAAAATAAAGAGGGTAGGAAAGAAGAAAAACAAACACAATAGTTTTATACTGGTTCGACAACAACCCGTGCCTGCTTCCAGTCCCTAAGCGACCTGCGGTCTTTGAGATGTCTTATCTTGTAAAATCCTTTACAAACAAAGATCCACAAGGAATGTACCCTCCTTTGTTCTCTTTGAACAACCTAGTGGATGTACCCTCCACTAGAATTGATCCACAAGAGATGTACTCTCTATTGTTCTCAGTCACAACGAGGAATGCATGTATTGTACATATAATTTTTTTTATAACTATTGTTTTTGGCTTCCCAGTGGAATACAAGAATATTCTCCCAAATTCCGGTTATTAGAGTAGTTATGAGACCAATTCTTTCTTGATTCAAATCTTAATTATACTTATTGCATATACTTAAACTTTATGTTTTATACCAATTGATGAAGTTTGATTATATTTTTTAGGGTTAAATATGTTTTAGATTTCTAATAAATTTTTATTTTTATTTTATATCCCTAATAAAAAATATATTTTTGATCCTTATTATTTTATTTTAGTTCTTCTAGTATATCAATATTTTTCATCTTTGTCCCTGTAATATATACAACATTTGTTATTAGTTCCAATCAAATATTTTTTTCAAGTAACTAATACAAAATGAAGTAAATATTATAAGGACTAAAAGTATTTAGGATAAAATGAAATAAAATATATCATTCAATTTCATAGTAATTATAATTAGGATAAAATATTTTAGTCCCCTTAAAAAATTTCAAATTTGGTTTAATCTTCCAAAAAAACCATTCTCTTATTTTCATCCTTTCAAATTAAAAATACTCAATCTTCGATCCTCAAAGGGGTTATAATTAATATTTAATAACATTTATAATCACCAAAAAATACACGAACTAAAGTGAAATATTTTTAATTTAGAGGAACAAAAATAAGACAATTTTTTGGGAGACTAAAACTAATTTGAAAATTTTTAAAAGGATAAAATATATATTTTACCTTTACATTTATTCTGATATCTGATTAGTTTATATTGTAAAAAAATTATAATCACAATGCATAGAAATTTAACTTACTTAAAATAGAGTTTTACTTATAAAAGAATTCCTATCCCTTTGCAATCATCAAGGGTACGTTGGCCAACATCAAGTAAGGTTAGCAAGACTTCTTATAATTTGACAAATTAAGTATGAATAGCCATAAGTCCATGTATTGTTAATTTCAAAACGCGTGTCTTTTTATATTGATGTTGGGTGAGAGAATGACCCAGTAGCGGCTACTTCAACTTCCCTTGATGGCCGCCACGTATCATATAATTAACCACCATTACTCTTTATCAAGTGCATGTCTTCATTGCAGTATTTAAATATATTTAAGTCATGTATAATAACTTGCGAAATTTACATTGTAACTACTTTTCATTCATATTAATTCTCCTTCACCAATGAACAAACATAGCAATAAATCTTGCTTTGAACTAGATGCAAATTGGTAATGCTATTTCTTCTTGTTTGAAACAAATTACTAAACCTTCTTGGACCAAATTAATTAACTTGACCTTTGTCTATAAATGGAAATATAGAAATTTGATATCAAGGCAACCTGGATCTTGTTCCTAAATCCTAACCAAATGGACAGATTAATTCTAATCTTGTAAATCAAACTGCTGCAAGAACAAATCTTATAGTAAAAGAAATGAAGGACTTGATGAATAGTAAGAACATAAATATATGCTTGGGAACAAGGACAAGTATATAGCTAGCTCAAGCACCACCAATAGTTCCAAAAAGATGACGGTTTGACTTTGGAAGGAAGGCATTAAAGTATCTTAGCATTCTCATAAAACATCACACGCAAAGAGTGCCAATTCCAACCGATCCACTCTTCTTCATATTTGCTATTTTTCTCCCCAACTAGGTATCAAACTCCTCCACCAAGGTTTTAGAAAAGAAGAGAGCTACATGGACACAACACACACAAACAGGTATATTTCTCCTTTGGAAAATTTCTTTTCATCATAGATGATAGACTTGATTGTGAAGACGTTATTTTAGAAAATGATGATAGAATAACAATAAACTTGATGACGTTATATTTATGTCATGTTTGTGTTGGAAAATCACCTTAATTGTTATCATCCTTAACTGGTTGTAGTTGCAATCTATCAAAATTTTTTATCAATGTCTCGTAAAAGGGTTACCTACAAAGGGGGTAACCAAAGAGACTAAGTGCAGCATTGTTGTTGTGTGCAGCCGTCAGAACATTGACTCTTAGGGAAATGGGATTCTATATCGACTAGAGATAAGGTGGCCTAAGTAGTGCTTATAAATTTTTGGAAAACCTCGTTAAACAAGTTGATTTTTGTCGGATTGAATTAGACCCTAAGCCTAAATTCTAAGAGTTTGTTTATTTATGTGTAATGATCTTCAAATTATGTGGTTATTGTAACTGCTAGTTTCTTCAAATCCTACAAAACCTGCCACCTCCCTGTATCGCAAGTTCTGGTTTGTGGAACCCATTTGATTTGAGCGTACCTTAGGAGTTAGGTCACACATTTTTGCTACTTTACTCCTACCCTACTTGCCTATCCATTTCTAAGAAATGGAAGAGAATATAATAGAATAATAGCTTTTCTTCGCTTTAAAGCTAGAGTAGTGACATGATCTCAACTTACACACCACTCTTCTGTCTTTGATCCACTTCTATGTAAGAAAATTAAGATGATCAGTTATATAATGTGGTCCAAAACACCATAAGACATCGTGGCTAGGGGTAACCAACTCTATGGAAACACACAAGAGATTTGGATTACGTACTATTATTACCTTGGTCCTTTTTCTGACTCTTACTAAAAGTCTAAGCTCAACTGCATTTGATGTCAGTGAATATGAAGATTGGAAGAGCATTGATATAGCAGATTCTATCTTAAGTTATGGGTATGTATTAGAACCTCCCCTCTTGTTAATTTTTCATTTTCTAAAACCCACACGAATGCCTATTCTAACTTGAACACTTCAATTTTTTTTTTTTGGGGGGGGTGGGGGGTTGTGTTAAGAAGTGAATTGGGAGACATGGAAGAAAATGAATGGCAGATGGTGCAAACGAAAGGAAACCAATTTGTGGTGAACGACCAACCTTTCTATGTTAATGGATTCAACACATACTGGTTGATGGTATTTGCTGCGGATGAGTCCACAAGAGGGAAGGTCACTGAGGTGTTCAAACATGCATCCTCTGTGGGTATGTCAGTTTGTAGGACTTGGGCCTTCAATGATGGCCAATGGCGTGCTCTTCAGAAATCTCCATCAGTTTATGATGAAGACGTATTCAAGGTTAGTGTTTCTAAACTCATGGTCATTTAAGAAAATTGATTAATTTAATTACCCGGGACTCATCTTATTTCTTTTTCCACTTAATTACACTCTACCTAATGCTAGTTTTTTCTCCAATCCTTATAAGAGAGAGAAAATGTATTTATCTTCTTAATTCATAACATTTATTGTAAAATAATTAAGGATATCTTGGTCAAAAAATAATTAATGCAAAAGACAACTTGAAAAGAATTTTATAAAAGCAGACAAACAAATTTTTTTAAAAAAAAGTCTTATATTTAAGAACGGAGAAAATACTAGTTATTTTCAGTACTTATTATATACTACTAAAAACAGTATTATGATTTTGAATTCTCTAGTATAATGAATCTTTCTTCACCATTGTATTTTGTGGTTAGTGGTTATTGATGTTTGAATGATTATACTGTCAAATTTTTAGTTATAATGTGCAGCTAAATAGCAATCCTCATGTAGTTCCATTTTATTGTTGGAACCATAGGCCTTGGACTTTGTGGTAAGTGAAGCAAGGAAATACAAAATCAGGCTCATATTATCACTGGTTAACAACTGGGAGGCTTATGGTGGCAAACCACAGTATGTGAAGTGGGGCAATGCAGCTGGCCTTAACTTGACCTCTGATGATGACTTCTTTTCACATCCAACTCTCAGAAGCTACTACAAGGCTCATGTTAAGGTAAGTAGTTTCTTACAATCCAACAGAACAAAAACCACCTTTTGTTGCTTTTTTTTTTTATGTGATGCTGCAATGCTCAACTACCTAATAATGAATACATGTGGTTGTGGTCTTTTTCCTTGTTTATTCCTTTTAACTAACTGGTTCTGGTACTATTTTTCACTGTGTAGACGGTGCTCAATAGAGTTAATACATTCACAAATATCACTTACAAGGAAGATCCAACAATTTTTGCTTGGGAACTGATGAATGAGCCTCGATGCACCTCAGACTCCTCAGGTGATGTGTTACAGGTTTGCCCAATTGCCCCTCCAGAACTTTCGCTTTCCATTAAAGAAAAAAAAAGTCATGTGAACCTATGTTTTTAAAAGAAACACCATATAATTAATCATAGGATCATTGCATTCAACAAATATGTTTGTCATATCATGTAATAATTGCATTCAACTAATCAGTTCCCTCCATGATATCACATTTTGTGCTCAACTGAATACATTCTAGGATTGGATAAAAGAAATGGCATTCTATGTGAAGAGCATTGATCCAAAACACCTAGTGGAGATTGGACTAGAAGGATTTTATGGCCCCTCAACACCTCAGAAATATCAGTTCAACCCAAATTCATATGCTCATGAGGTTGGAACTGATTTTATCAGGAACCACCAGGTTCTAGGTGTTGACTTCGCTTCTGTTCACATATATCCAGACTCTTGGTGAGTTTATTCATCGGTAAATTTTACTGAAGTATGTTTAGTATCACAAAACTGAACTTCTACAAACCTTTAAGATTCATCTTATAATCATATTCACGCGCAAGTGAATACAAGTAAACTCCATTCTAAACTAAATTAATGTATTATGTCATAATTGCTTCATTTTTGCTTTTACCATTCATCTAATTATCTGAAATCCACACCTTTAGACATGAGTATGATAGTTTCTAACTATGAATTAATTACCTTGTCAAAGGATTTCACAATCAGTTGCAGATTCCCATCTCCCATTCATAAAGACTTGGATGGAAGCCCACATAGAGGATGCTGAAAAGTATCTTGGAATGCCCGTTGTTTTTGCTGAGTTTGGTGTATCTGCAAAAGCTCCTGGCTACAATTCAACATATAGAGACAACCTTATAAACACTGTGTACAAGACCATCCTGAACTCTACAAAGAAAGGAGGTAGTGGGGCTGGAAGCCTTGTGTGGCAGCTCTTTCCTGACGGAACGGATTACATGGATGATGGCTATGCAATTGTTCTCTCAAAGTCACCTTCCACGTCAAGCATTATATCCCTTCAATCCACAAGGCTAGCCCTCTTCAATTCCCTGTGTTCTAAGAAATGCCGTTGGGGTTGTAAGAAAAGAAATGTGTTGGAAAAAGTACTCTATCATGACGAACTGTAACACCGTATGTGGAAAGTTGCCAACTAGTGCTATGTAAAAAAGCTTGTCCGTGGTGGATGCAAGAGTATTAGCTTCATTTTGAAAACGATAATACACAGAAAAACGAAGACGAGATAAATATGGGGCTCACCGTACCATTCTGTTTGTATTGATGCCAATAGTTTACTTTATATGTTCCGACATATGTGTGGCATTTTGTAAAATAAGCTAGTAATTTTGTTGTGAAGAACTATTGTGTTATTATATCGATGACAACTCTTTGAAGGCCACAAGAAGCACAATTTCGTACAAGAATACTAATCAAATGACAGAGCTATATGAAACTGAATATATAATCTCATCTTGGATGTAAGTATGTAAGTTTTATCTAGTAAGTGTCGATAGAATGCAGCTCTACTTAGCTGTATGTCCTGTTTCAAGGCATAGAACTCGAAGTTTAGGTATTACAAGTGCGGTCCCGCCAATCTTCAAGCATTCACCTTTTGTATAAAGAAACCATAGGAGGCAACTGATTAATCTCTTACAACCATTAGGTGCTCCTGCTTGAGATTGTTGTCATATAGATTACACGAAAATTATAAATGTATACTGCAGCAATAATGTTTCTTTCTGTAAGCTTTGATGTCCCCAGGCTTATGGTGTGCCTGTAATGAAGTAGAAAACCTTTTTCTGATTTAAGCTTGGGGAGGAAAAGCCAAACACAAAAAATGGAACAAAATCTTATATGTGATGGTTGTCAATTCACAAGTAGGCTTGTCGCGGGACACCTTTGAATTCAAATGTGCTCCTCCTGGTAGAAATAAATGTTGAAATAATATTACCTCAGAGAGCTTCAATCAAAAGTGATATGATTCATAGTTCTTACACAACAAAAGAACAAAAAAAGAAATGGGTAAACCATCCTGACATATTATCAGTAACCCAGGACCTAAAGAAACCTGTTGTTTTTACACTGAGAGACTGCCTTTTGGGTTAACTAGAAATTTTTACATCACCTTATGATGCAAAAGAGAGTGTACAGATTGCAAGAGGTTCACACTAGTGATTTTCTTTCGTCCAGTTTAATAAAGTCAAATAGAAAGCACAGTTCCACATTCATTCTAAATCATTTTTCTTAGTTTTTTCTCAAGGAAACAGTAGATAACTCTATAGTCTATACACATTTTCAGATGCCAAAATGGGCAGAAGCAAGAGGAAACAAAAAAAATTATCTGCTCAAGCTTGACTATATAAATTTTGCAGATAACCAGGGATTAAAAATAAAAAATAAACCAGTAAATGGAACGATATACTCACATTGCGAAGCAGCTCACTTTCTGTTCAAGTTTAATTTTGAAAGGACTGCAGCTGCTTGATCACCACCCAGAAGAAAATAAGGATGTCGCAGAGCAGCAGCAGCAGATAAGCGTCCTCTTCTTAGGGAACCTCTTTCAGATACAAGCTTTGTTGCTAAATCCCACCCTCTACTGGATTCACTATCTAGAATTTGCAAGTCAGGCCGGAGGCGAGTGTAGTCCCTCCATTTTTTCATATCATATCCACATGTTTTTAGTTCCAAGTTGAAATTCTTCAAAGCAGCAGGAGACCTTAAGCTTGGTATTGCCATTTGCAGTAGTACAATCCCAGCTGAATACATATCAAACAAATCAGGGCTGTTTAACTGCAACAATAATCACATAACTCCACTTTAGCACTTCCTGAGCAAAATAGGTGTATATGTGAAACAAACAAGAGGATAGTTAATTCAGCAGTATGTGATTAACATATTAACCAATCTTTTAGTTAATGTTCCTGCATTTACATCTTAACTAGGAGCTCTTAATTTTAATTTACAGAACAATTATATTCTTTGTGAACAGATCTTGGCCAGTATGCTGCTTTAACCGATTTGATAAAATTGTTGATCCCCACTCCCCAGTATTATATTTTTCATTAAAACTAATATTACTACAGAAGAACCATATTTTGAGTGCATAAATAGAATATAAGTAGCAAAACCTGCCACAGAACTGGTGAAAGGAAAGCAGCAATTGGTTCTGGTGGTGGACTTGGTGTTTCTTCTGGAAGTACATATAATTCTGGGGGACAGTAGTCAGGATCCAAAAGGGTACGATTTGGAACATAATTCTTTCCAATCCTCAGGTCTGTTGCTGCACCAAAATCAATGAGTTTAATCTGCCCTCGTTTAGTAACCACTAAGTTGGCTGGCTTTACATCCCTGTGAACAATGCCTGTATCGTGAATTTTCCTAAGAGACGTAATGATCTGGCGCATTATTTGTTTGATGATCAATGCATTTCGTTTCGAAGAGTCCACACCTTGCAAGACACGTCCAAACATCACTGATTCCAAGTTTGAAGGAAAGTTGCGATCTTTCATGTAATCAGCAAGAGTACGATCTCCCTGCGACAGGGGCAACCCTCGAATTAATTTAAGTAAATGAAGGAATAAACTAGACTAAGATGACAAATTCAATTTATATTTTCAAGATGGCATTTAGCACCACCTGAACAAAATATTTATAAAACTCCTGACAGTTAAATAGTGCATATTTATCCATTATGCAACAGAAATACAAGCTAGAGCACCTCAAACTTCCAAACAAGCCATTTTCCACCTTTTGTAAACTGTGAATTAGTTTGATCAGCTACAAAAGTTCCAAGGAAGTCAGCACATGTTTCGGGTGCTGCCCTAGATAGCCTGTAATTGAACCACTCCTCATAATCACCAAACTCCTCAGCCCCTTGGATTCCAACCTTAACCTGCATATTCCATTAGTCAGATTACGCAAAATGCATGCTTTTTAATCCAAAAACAGAAAATGGTAATTCAGCAACTCAGGTACTATGCAATTTACGGACCTACTTCAATTTAAAATATTTGTTCATTTACACATCTTTCTTCTCTTGATCATGAAAACAAGAATTTAGAAAAGAAGAACAAAAAAATACAGAATGGATGAGGAATCCTAATGATCAAACATTCTTGTATCTAAGGGGTCTAGCTCAGTTGGTTGACACTGACTTTCATTCCCAGAGATAACAAAAAAACATCCATCCACCAAATCAAAGAACAATAAATACCTTTTTAAGAATGACTTTATCCTTAGACTTGGCATCAAGCTGAGTTGTCTTGGCTCTCCCCCTCTTCTGCAGCACATCCACATCCACATTCTTTGGAAGCAAAACACCCGAATAGACAACACCAAAGGACCCTTCACCGAGCTTGTCTCCAACCACAAAGTCACTCCTCTTCAAGTTCCTCCTTCCAGACAAGTTGTCCAAACCCAGTTGAAGAGGTGCCAAAAGGTACGCATCAATGGCACCGACAAGAACACCTGGTCTTGCAGTCAGGTAAATCCACGTCAACCCACCAAAGACAAGGAACACCCACCTCTGCATGTCGGATAAGCCTTCTGTCACTCTCTGGAACTGGTCCACCCCGACACTGCTGCTCTCCAACAACCCTTTGGCCACGTCATCGAACAATGCATGGCACTTTGCAGAGTTGAAACGGTAGTGGTTTGAGTTTGATAAGAAGACGTTACATGTAGCATGAGCATTATTGTTTGGTTTCAGTTTCAGGATTTGGTTGTTGTGTTTAAGTGTGGAAGAAGTAGCAGTTGGAGGGAGGAGCAGAGAAGCCATTCCAAATGATACCTCTTTTGTCACTTCTTCTTCCTCACTTTATTTTATCCACGGCTTCTCTTCTCTTCTCTTCTCTTGGTCCAAATTTAAGACCTCATCCATTAAACTTCAAACCGCATAAATACTAACACCTGTGCAAGGTTGCTTTATTTACATTTATTTATTTATTTATGAAAATAGTTTTAAGTGGGAGTAATTTTTTAAAACTTTATTTTTAAAATTTTATGCCCGAAAATATTAAAATAAACTTTTTTATAATCTTGTTTCATTAAAAGATTATAGTCAAATTTATAATAAATTCTTATTTCAAAAATATTGAATATATATGCGGTCTAAATTTTATAATTTTTTAAGTTAAAATATTTCTTAGCCCTTCTAATCTTTTTTTGTTAAAAATAGTGTTAGCCTCTATATTTTAAAAACGGAAATTTTGATCCTCCTATTTTTATAATCGGTAAACTTCATTTCGTTATCTAAAGTTATATAAAAAAGAAAAAAAAAAGCATGAAAGTTACCAATTATAAAAAATATAATTCCCAAAATTGTTATTTTTAAAATATAATAAAGACTAACACCTGATTTAAAATTGAAAAACTTAAAACACATTTTAACTTTTTTTATAAAATTTTAACATTTAAAAAGCCACAAAATAAATGACAATAACAAGTTACAGTTCGTTTTAATAATTATTTTTCTACTTATTTAACCTTGGGGTGTTCAGATCCCATTCAATAAAAAGGAAAAATTGATCAAAAAAAATCAAAACCAATAAAAACTTGAATTTTTTGTTTTATTTTTAAGATATTTTTTAGATAACTAAATAATTTTATCTACCTTAACTATTTTTGCTCTGAATATTGTAACAAGTCAATAGATTATCAACTTTGTTGTTACTAAGATGTTTCTTGGTAGCAAAAACAATAGAGGGGGTCAAGCACAATCCACATAAAATACATGGGTGAAGTGAAAGGGAGGGGTGCCCGATGTTATATGAAAAAATAAATTAGAATTTTTTGTACGATTATAAAATGGAGGACATCAAGTGTAATAAGTGAAAATCTCATGGGTTCATGTAATTTACTCTAAATTTTTATCCAATGATTTTACAATAGTATCATCCATGTAGACTTTGGCCACATTTATATCTTGTAATTGAAGAAAATATCCACCAATCTATCAAATTTCGGCAAAGAAAAATAATTTATAGGGCGTGCAATTTACTCTAAATTTTTATCCAATGATTTTATAATAGTATCATCCATGTAGACTTTGGCCACATTTATATCTTGTAACCAAAGAAAATATCCACCAATCTATCAAATTCGACAATGCAAAGAAAAATAATTTATAGGGCGTGTCATTGCCTCTCTTTCCTGCACCCTTGGTAGACAGTTCTTACAATTGCTCCTTGCTTTGATGAATTAACATGCATGATCTTTCAAGCTCATATCAATCCCCATACAATGCCAAGTATAAAAGAAAGCAACATCTAAGTTGCAAGCATTGGTTTGCGCACCAGCAAATTGTTGTACACCCGTCACAACATGCGCAATTCCAGGTTTGCTCTTCCGTAAAATTGATATGGATTACAAATCCGTAAACCCGATATAAATTGCTCAATCCGTATGTAGGAATTGAACCTATGATTTTTATATTATTAACACAACACTCTAAGCAACTGAGCTAATAGATCAATTATATTATAAAATAACTAATATTGCTATATATAATACTAAAATTTTTAATATATATTTAACGCATATGTAAATTTAGATAATAAATTCAGTTGGTTAAAGTGTCATGTTAATAACGCAAAAGTCATAGATTTAATTCCTGCCTAGTCTATTAATTTTAAATTAATTCATAAAATATATTTTTGAAAAAATTAAAAAAAAATCATTTCAGCCACTTACGGATTGGTCAATTCATATCAACTTTATGGAAGGACAATATTGAAATTGCACTATTGTACTAGATATCCCAACAATTCTATTGGGTGCACAAAGAAAAACCCTTTAAGTTGCATTTCAAAGTTCCTTGTGGCGGAGGAGTCCAACACGTGCTAAACCTCCTAGGATTCTAGCACTCGCAAACATTGTGAGCCCGTCGATTAATCTTCCATTGGACCAACACTTCAGATGCTCTATGCCCCACTTGATCTATAAATGGGATCTCACCTACTCCCAAAGCTTCTTGTTCCTCCACTTCCATAAACTACATAACAACATAATCACTTCACTCTATCTTATCATTTAACAGGCTCAAAGAGTAAGAATATAAATTCAGCAAAGCCCTCTCTACTTGGTCAGTTAAGAGGATATTATATTGTTTTCTCAAAATATGTAACGATTTTTTAAATGCTCACCCCCACAAGCCACAACTTTCTTTTCCTTAAGATATATTTACCCCACAACTATCTTGCTTGTTGATCCCTTTATATTACCTTTCAACGTAATTAGTGGCAAAAGCCAAACATGAACACCCGATTAAACTATTAATAACATGTTGGGATGTGTGGTGGCTACTGTAAACCATGTAAAAAATTAATTGATTTTACTTCATTGTGTCACTCTTCCATATACAGTAATATGAATCTTAATTCAATACTAAATTAGGTTGTTCCATAAAATTAGTTAAAAAATAGGTTGAAAGCTACAAAGCTAGTTGGAAACTAAAAGACTAACATTTTGGTATTGAAGAAGGACTCAATCTTTCATACTCCTATCTCCATCTTTTCTCCTACACTCAAAATATCCATTTGGACAAACCTCCTCCACATTCTGACTCTTCTTTGCAGCTGGAGGATGCTGAGAACCTCAATTTGAACATATTTCATAAGCATACCCTTGCCAACAACTTTGTAGGCCTTTACGATTCCCAGTCTCTCCAAGATGCCCAAATGCTAGAGCCAGTGGCATCACTCAAACGTTTGCACATTGCTGCAAACAACTTCCATTTCGTGTTGAGGAGTCTTGAGTGTCAAGTATGTTTTCTGACTTGGAACTTTCTAAAATTTTATTTATATGTCTTTATACTATGTCCAGATTGCCTTATTGCTCTTGTGTGACCAGATTTCTCAAAGGTTGAAACCAGATGGGATTGACGCTAAGGTGAATGGCAAGGTTAGTTAGTTTTAGAAATCTTCTTCTCCTTATGGGAATCAAATTCAACTTAGCCGTCACATTATTCCGTCAAAAATAAATAAATAAGCATTCACATTAAGGGTAAAAACATATTGTTTGGGTTTGTAATGTATCCTTTTTGTCCTTGAATTTCTAAGCAGTGGCATCTTTTTACTGTTGCAAGACAAGAATGAAGCTGATTGATCTTGTGTTTTTCCTGAAAACATAAAATTATGGTTATTTGGTGGTTCCGCATTTTAACACAATCCTTTCAAAAGACATGGCAGTGATGACAAATTCTCCGCTATTCATGTCATGAGATTAATATTGGCTGTCTGAGAAACCTAACCCCTTTCAGCTCCCATTGTTTTCTGCCTTTTAGTATATCTCATGTTTACACTGTTAAATGTTGCTCTTTATATTAATTGAATCTGAACCATCATGAGCCAACCCCCCTCCCCCCCGGCCATAAGTTTGTTGTTGGTAGAACTCTCTTAGAACTGATGGTTCTGGAATAAACACCTAATTGTGAAGAAGATGCATCAAAATATTTTTTATGGGAGACCCTTTTTACTTCAAGATCTTATTGGAAGCAAATCTAGTCAACCAAAGTTGATCTGCAGACAACATTTCTTCTCCAATCCCATGATTACTTCCTTGTTGTAGGGAATATGTTGCGTCCACCACATGTAAAATCAATATATGTGTGTAGAGAGAGAATAATTGTGTGTTTTTTTAGTAGTGAGAATTAAATATATTATCAAATTTATAATAATTCACAAATCTTATTCAACTCAGCTAAACATCCTTCTCAGCGAAAATTGTGTTTGTGTATATAAAATCAAATTTATAGGTAATTTTGGATGCTGGCCTTAGGTTTATATTTGGAACAATTGCAACTAAGACAATCCAAGAAATATATTTCACGTTTGAAACTTTCTTATCAACCTCTTCCACTCAAGTTATGGCCTACAACATTATGTCAAGGTGCAAGATCATTAATATTTCATTGAATACATTAAGTTGCATAAAAATGAGGATGAAAAATCAATTCTAAAATGGGGAATAAGAGTTTAATTACGCTGGTGGAGATTTTCTAGAGAAGAAGAGAATATTAACTTGTACACATGTGATCTTACTTAATTAACATGAAATAGCAAATTTGGCTTTTCGTTAGTTACGTAAGGGTGAAATAGACTATACCAATGATAAAAAAAAAACTAATAAGAAAAACAATTCTAAAAATGTTAGAACCAACAAGGGATAGTTTTTTTTATTAGATATTAAAAATATATTTAAGTCATAAAATAATTAATTTGTCATAAAAAATAGAAATATTTTTAATTTTTATTAATATAAAATAAACAGCAAGTAAAGATTTTTTTTTGTTGAGAAAATATAATTAATTTGTCCGAACCTTAACGCCAATGCTCCGCACAACCTGTAAGGGCAACATCGTCCTATCACAACCATAAATACAGTCATATGTTTCATGGCTCCTGATGTCATCATATGACAGAATCATGGTGACGTCACCTGAGGCATCTCCGTACACGTGGCACGTCCGAAGCCGTCGATTTTCGTATGGGTTGCGGAATTTTCCTGGAACGAAACTCTAGATCTTATTGAATAGCAAGTGGCTCATTTATTGGTTGTTTATTTTGTCTAGCAATATAAAATAGTTTGGCATAATTTGACTATGTGAATGCTGAACCATACTAGATAAATATGACCACACATGCACCAGTGCACGTGAAAAATAAAAATAAAAAATCATTGATATAATAATACATATAAAATGAAAGGTTGAGATTAATTAATTAGCAACATGATAATAAAATATTCAAATATAGTCCTTGGACAGATTGGTTCACTGTTTATGATCCAATTTGTAACCTGTTTCAATCATAAACTCCCCCCCACCCCACCATCATTAACACTTTATATTTGATATGAAAGAAAGAAGGAAAAAATGAAAAAAAAAAAAGACAATTATTTAGTTATTTAACAAGAGTGAAAAGAGAAAACAAATAAAAAAATATATTTATAAAAAGACATAAATGATTCATATAAAAATGAGATATAATAATTTTGTTTGTATAATTTTAAAAGTAATAGTAATTTTATTCTTTTTCTTTTTTAATATATCTTATATGTTTTTCATTGAAGATAACTTTATTCGAATTAAAAAAGATTATTATAGATTGTATAATTTTTCTTTTTAAGTATTTGATACAGGTACAAGTTAAAATAATTTTACACTAAGTTGGTTAATTCACACACAGATCAATACTTCTTTTACTCCATCTCAATTATTATAATTTCCTCCCCCAAACTTTACTTTTGAGATATGTTTTAACACTCCTTTTGACACATTTTTAATTTCATTGGGTGAACTTTACCTTAGCATCACTAAATATAGAATATTGATTTTTTAGTTGAGTCTCATTCTCAAATCAATAAATTTAACTAAGAAGAAAAATGAGATAACTAACAAGATCATGTCTTTTTGGAAAAGGACATTTTAGCAATTCTAAGTTCACAAAGATCTAAATAGTAAAACAAATGAAATAACAATTCAAGGTGATGCAGCAGGCAATGTACCTTGAACATTGGGAGACCAAAAGAAAGCTTTTACATTATGAAAGCAACCAATATACATATATAATATAAAAATATAAATATAAGAGGCAAGGCAAGGAAGAAGAATATATTAATTTGAGGATAGTGAAGAGAAAGAAAGAATGGATGATAGAAAGGTATTGGAGGAGCTTGTGAGAGGGCTTGAGTTTGCTAATCAACTTCGACAAGTGATGATTAATGGAAAAGATAATGAGTCATCAGCAACAACGACAACCCCATTTGTTCAAAGTCTTGTCAAGAACGTGTTCAGATCCTTCACCAACACCCTTTTCCTCTTGGACAAGTATCCCTCTTACGAGGTTTCTCACACTACTAAATCTGAGGACTCTCAAGAAAGTTGCAAGGGTTTCACCACTAGGAACAAAAGAGGCTACTACAAGAGAAAGTAATCATATTTTTCTCTCTACACACTATTTCTTTCCCCCTCTTTTTTGTTTTTGATATATATATATATATATAATACTTCTTTTTCCTATATAAGGTTTTGAATTTTACTTCTGACCTGTTTAATGAACATTTTTGGATCTCCAAGCTAGATAAAATACATGTGTCCCTTTGATACCCTTAATGGTCGCTGTTCTTACATATATGATATTATAATGTGTACAAGGCACCCCATATCCATATATTGTTTATAGCATCCTCAAATTTGAGGAACGATTATGATGTAATTAGGTCCTTGTCTATAATTTTTATTTTTACCCCTTTGGTTGTGCTTTGCTTATTCAAAACTAAGGGTAGTATACGTAGTGTTTGATAATTAAGATCGCGTTAGTTTTAATCTGGATTTCCTTGTATATATGAAGAAGAAATACGCAAGAATGGGAGGAGGTGTCGAAAACTCCAAAAGTAGATGGCCACCAATGGAGAAAGTATGGCCAAAAAGAGATCCTGAAAGCCAAATACTCAAGGTATATATAACAAACATGATTTTAAATTGTGATTGTGATCGTTTGGGATGAGTCAGAAAATTTTTACATAGCGAATAATTGTAGAAAAATGCATGCAACTAATACAATCGCAAACAATTACAATCATAATGTAATTACATGATGTCAGAACACCTTAACATTACTGTCGCTATTGCAAAATTTAAAACCATGATAACAAATATATATATATATATATATATATATAGTTTTGCTATGCATCCTTTTCCTTAATTTGTCTCTCCTGTATAAGCCTAAGTCCTAACTAGTTAATTAATATTAATATATAATATTATATGCAGGAGCTACTACAGGTGCACTCACAAGTATGATCAGAATTGTCAAGCAACAAAACAAGTGCAAAGAATTCAAGAGGATCCTCCATTGTATAAGACCACCTATTTGAGCCACCACACATGCAATGACTTGCTAAACTATGAAATCATACCTGATTCCAATAATAATTCTCCTTCGGACACTTCCATATTGCTTAGCTTTAACAACACCTTCCCTACTCCAACCAAACAAGAGTGCCCCTTTTTATCATCTTTTCCCTCACCAATATCAGTGAAGAAATTAGAGGAGGTGATTCCGGCCTCATCTTCGAGGCATAATAATAATGTCACTCTACCACCGCCTGATCCCTGGGATGTTATGTCTAATTCTGCCATGTGTGATTCTGTTGGCCTTGATGATGTCAATCTTTTTTTGGATTTTGATGACTAATTGGGTCTGCAAATTTAAATTTGTTTTTCAATTTGATAGGAGTGCTCGATAGCTAGCTATTTATAAAAAATTTAAATTAAGTCAATTAGATAAATGGTTGCTTGATCCTTTTCTTGAAAGTTGGAAGAGTTTTGTTTAGTTAGTTCCATCAATATTGTGGAACATAATATATTTGATCAATTCTTCATCTATTTTCAATTCCTTTGGATTGTGTGTCCCTTCATCAAACAAATTAAAGCAGCATGCAAAGAGGATTAGAGCGGTTCTATCGGTGCAATAGTATATATATATATGGGTCACATAATTTAAAATCCATATTATATTAATAATTAAACAAGTGATCAAAACTATAAGTGTTCATATATATCCTCACTTTTTTTTGCTTTCTCTAAATATTGATTCGTTTGTTTTGCATCACACTTCAAACAATTCAAGGGGTTGTGATGAATTTCTGAGGGACCTAGTTGTCTGCACGTTGCAGTGTTGTAGTTTTCAGAGATGAGTTACGCACTTCTTTTTATGTTTAATTTATGGAAGATAAGTCATGTATGTATCCAAAAAGGTGATGCGATGGGGCTTGTGACAGTTAAATTCAATAAAAAGTAACAACAGGCTAATACTGATCACAAACCCCTTTCTTTATCCACAGAAGAGTTTGAGTTTTAAAATTGATTTTTAGGCACCCATTGTGCTAACTATTGAACACTTATGAAAGACATAAAAAGAGATAAAAATACAAAGTTTTACTACCCACATAGCTAAAAGTTTAGAAATATATATATTTTTCACCTCAAACTCAATTTTAACCAAATCTATTTTACAAAATCAAAATCATTTAAAATTAGGTTTGTGAACACTCAAACACACAAAAGGGAATACAACAATAAAATATATATGAAGATGCAGTACAATATGATCAAGGCTTGCTCCAGATGTATTGTCCTCTTTAACCTATGCAAATTGGAGACATTAATTAATTACACTACTAACAAAATTATAGCACGGTCGTAGTTAAACTTGTTCAAACAGAGGTGTTCATAGTGCAGTTTAGATCGATGTTTAGACAAGAAGTTGTAGGATATGATCATGAAAATACATTGCGATAATTAGTTCTTATACAAAATCTTATGGTTGAATTTAGAATCTTTATTTTTTTTAAAAAATAGAAGGCAAAGGGATCAAATTAGAAAACGATATTCCAACTATGTTACAATCCAGCTTCTTAAGAATCTCACACCCAAACCAACCCAAATTTATTAAGGATGAAGAAACTAAAATATCATGGGAGAACTAGGCCAAAACCCATGTCAATGGAAACGAAATTTATAATCAGGTAGTCCCATAATATTGTGGGCATAAAATTAAGAGCAGAAAAGGGAATATAATAGAATTCCACAAAAAAAAAAAAATAGTATCTATTATCCATAAAAAAAAATTGATAATGTTATTTGCACAATGATTCTCCTTCCTATAAATGTGAGTCAATTTAAGTAAAAAACAAGAAGCTCTCTGAAAACAATTAGCACATCCGATTAATTATGAGCTTTCAAGGGGAAAAAAAGAAAAGGGATTATTTAGAATCTGTTTCTACTAAGCAGTACTTTATCATATGAAAATTTTGCTAACATATGCGTAGTTTGTCTTAGAACAGTTTTTCGAATAGAGGGGAGATTTT
The DNA here is from genome assembly GCF_004193775.1 of Glycine soja. Classification (NCBI taxonomy): domain Eukaryota; kingdom Viridiplantae; phylum Streptophyta; class Magnoliopsida; order Fabales; family Fabaceae; genus Glycine; species Glycine soja. The sequence continues at coordinate 230,766 of NC_041004.1, forward strand.
CCTTTACCATGTAATTAAAGACGTAAACATTTCCTCCAGCAAAAAACAAAAGACGTAAAAATTTTAATTAGTAAAAAGAAACTCAAAAAGAATTATATATTTGATTTTATAAAACACCAAGTTGAAGATATACTCACGTCTGGTCGTCTCAAATATCTTTTTGCCCTAGTTAAGTTTTGAAACGTACTTAATTATCCCGCGTTGCACAAAACCAAAGTCCAAAGACAGTCTTCAACGACTAATTGTTGTCGCATTGCTAATAATAACCCATCAAAACATATATATAAATCGAATTTTTAGCTAAATACTAACGCCGACTGTACATTACTATTTGTCAACATATACAAAAAGCCAATGAAAGGAAGAAAAAAAAAACAATTAAACAATGTGAACGAGTGCTCATTAGTAAAACCTTCGAAACGTCTATCATGACTAACATCACATAGAATCTAACAACACCCAATTAATTAATTAACTAATTAATAATGAAAATGAGGTCAATGAAAGTTCTAGAATTGTTCTTCAATATATTTCAATATTCTCCTAGACATGTACTGTTCAGCAAATATGACAAGTTGATGTAATCAGAATGGATTTTTTTACCCTAAAGCTAGCCAATTATATGCAGTCTCCATATATATATCGTGCGAACAAGTAACATTGAGTTTAGAACTAAATAAAAAACACAGAAAGAAGATCATCACCATGGCTAATATATATCTAGAGTATGACGTAAAACATGGTAAAGGTGACATAGAAAAAACAGAAATTGAAAAGGAAGAAGAGTTGTGGAAAGACGGTATTAGAATAATAATTAATTAAAGATAGAGAATAAAATCGTATAAAGCGATGCACCAACAACCCCATCACCATCGTGCCATTAAAATTACAATTTACTAATTAGGCTGCTACAAATTATAAGTGGTGATTTGGTGGATGGGGTTCACACTTCGTATATAGATTCAAATTTTGAAATCTTATCTTTAATTTTTTATTTTTCTTTCAACCCTGCGTGCTCACTAAATTTCCACGGAAATTTCCAAATCTTATCTTCATAAAATATAATGTTTGTTTTAGTCCAACTTATTTTGTAAAAGAAAAATAGTTTATCTGTATTAATTTTTTTGAGAAATTAAAAACACGATTATTTTCTACATGGGTGAATCTCAAGCATGTACTTAACTGTCCTCTCTATCATGAATCCACGTAAAACCATTTTTACAATTTTTGGTATTCTCTAAAATTATTTTCTACATGAGTGAATCTCAAGCACATACTTAAGAAATGGATTGCATAATAAGTAAGGTTGTTTCTACAATTTTTTGGTATTCTCTAAAATTATTATATTAATTAAGTAGAATTAAATTTTAGATAAGTATTTTTTAAGTACACTTTAAAAAATTTACTTAGTCAAATAAAATTGATATCTTTAAACTCGTGACTTTTAAAATACAAATTAATTATTTTTTTAACATATAGTATTTGTTTCTAAATTAATTATCTTAACAAAAGTTCAATTAAAAGTAGTTCTATTTAAATTACAAAAAAAACAAATCTACTAATTAAATTTTGATGTCCAGTCTCTAGATCTACAATGCTCCACAATTAGAGACAAGAAGGATCCTGCTGAGCACTATAGTACCATTAATCACGGGTCAAGGAGTCACCACTTATCTATAATCTATGTGATGCAACGTTAAAAGAGGTACGTACACTAATTTTTCCAAAAAATTAAGGATTGTGTTTGGTAAATGTATTAGGGTTCACACTGACAAAGAAAAAAGTTCGTTGAATCCTTCGAATTCAATGATAAAATTCTGTATCTTTGTCTTAAATTATCTCAACACACTAGCACTTCTCTAATATATATTTCTCCATCCACTCTCAACAACCAATACAATGAACGCATATACATGACTTTTGTTTTCTAGCTAGCTAGTTGTTGTTCTTATTACTTTTTTTGTCAAACGGGTAGATTCAAGGGCTAGATAATTAATTAAAGTTATTCATCATGATTGCATTCAGCTGCAGCAGAAAATTTAAATAAGCCTCTCCGTCTTATTCTTTAGTTTAGGAGAGGAAAGCCATAAACTACGTTAATAATTATAGGTGTCTTCACCAATCTTTGTTTTGGATGGGCATGTCATGCCACGTCAATACAAGTACAAGCTTCAAAAAACGAGTACCTTTTTTAAAAATACTAGTTTTTAGTTTTTTTTAATTTAATTTTATTTTTATTCTTAAAACATTTATTCAATTTTTTTTATTTTTTAAATGTCATTTTATATTTTTCAACTACTTCAACAATTAGTCTTATCAAATACTTATAATTTAATAAGTTAGGTTAAGAGCTTCTACTTATCAGTTTTTGGCTATGCTCGACAAAATATTTCAATTAATTTTTACTTGTTTATACTAGCTTAAAAGTTTGTTTGAGAATATGGTAAACAAATTTTTTTTTGGAACTTCGTAGTAGTTTCTAACATTTTTAAACACTTCTTGAAGTAACTTTTTTAAAATAATATTCTATTTATATTTTCTTTTATTTTTATCCTCAATATATTTATTCAATTTTCTTATTACCTTTGTTAAATAAATCATGATTTATTATTTTTGTTATTATACACTTTTCAGTTAGTTTTACTAAACTTTTTTATTTTAAAAAGTTAATTTTTGGCTAATAATTTAATAAGTTAATTTTTTGCTAATAATTTCCTATTTCTAATTATCAGCTAATTTTTCAACTTTCGATTAGTTTTTCAATTAGTTTTGCCAAACAGAACCAACATTTCACTAGTTTCAACTGGCTTTTAGCTTTCTTTATCGACTGAAAATTTTGTTTCACTATTTAGTAAACAAGTTTTTTTATAAATAGACTAGTGTTTTATACTATTTTTTGAAATAGTACTTTTTTAAAATGCCAGTTTTTAGTTTTTTATATTTAATTTTTTTTATATGCTTCAAATATTTATTCAATTTTCTTATTATCCTTTTTAAATATGTTATTTTATATTTTTTAACTATTTAAACAACTGATTTTACCAAATAGTTATAATTAATAAGCTGGTTTAAAATTTTTCAGCTATCAACTCTTGGTTATATTCAACAAGACATTTCAACTAATTTCTTCCTTTTTTTACTAGCTAAAAGGTTTGATTGCCAATTCGATAAACAAGTTTTTTTAGGATTTTTAGTAATTTCTAGCTTTTTTTAAACACATCATTTTTTAAAACATTAATTTCTAACTTTTTATATTTTCTTTCATTTTTATTCTGAATATATTTATCTTTTTTTCTTGATTATCCTTTTTGAATAAATCATGTTTTTATGTCATTTTACATTTTTCAGTTACTTCAACAGCTAATTTTATTAAACACTTATAATTTAATATGTTAGTTTTTCAACTTTGAGTACCCGTTATCGGCTATCTTTTCCGCTTCCAATTAGTTTCGTCAAACATAGTCTTCAATTACCAACTAGTTTTTCAGCTAGTTTTGTCGAACATAACTATAACGTTTAAGAGCTAAAATGAAATTTAAAAATAAAATATTTCTGAAAAATAAGCTGATTTTTTTATTATGAAAATTATTGTTCACAATATTTTTTGGTTTTGATTTTTTTTTCTCTCGATCTAATTAATCAAACCATCCCTTGATTATTTTGTTTGTGTTCCAAATGGCCGTACTACATAATATTACCATGAGATTCATTTGGTGAGTGAAGTGATTAAGGGGCTTTTTATTTAATTCTTCTATATCTATTTATGTGTGATATCTGGATCTAGCTCCCTGTGAGAGCTATTTGTCATCACGGTGATGAAAACAATTGCAGAAGAGAGGGGACGGGTGGAGATGAGTTGACGAAAATGAAAAAAAAAATATTAAAAAATCAAATGTATTACAAATTTACCCGTTAATCGGGTTTTCCTTCTTTAATCTCAGTCGTCCTATTTTATATTAATATATCTAACGGTGATTTTTAGTGCTTCACCGGTGTATCTCTTATTTTACTACTTCACCCTAGAACGATTCATGCACAAAGTAGGGCAAAAGATACAAAAATTAGTGATGTTGCAATTACTACGTAAGGAATATTTCCAGTGAGGTGTGTCCGTTACGTCGGTGCATGTTTGTTTCAATTGGTGCATGCATGTCTTACGTACAGAGTACAAGGGATAATGGGTGTGCATTATATATAGGAATATATAGGAAGCATATATAGTTGGTTTCTTTGATAATTTTGCTCAAGTGTACAGCAATTTGGTGAAAGGAACCAAGATGTTTACAAGTAATATCTCGTGTCACACACTAACTAGACTAGCTTAATGTTTTGCGCAGTATATATATATATATATATATATATATAAGGAAGAAGAGTTTTGGAAAGACGGTACCTTAAAATTAAGTGATGCACCAACAACCCCATCACCATCGTGCCATTAAAATTACAATTATTAATTTACTTAAGCTGCTACAAATTATACGTGGTCATTTGGTGGATGGGTTCACACTTCATATATAGATTCAAAAGGAGTAAAGAAGATTATACATATATAGCCCAATGCCATCAAACTTAGGTATGGCTGGTTTGCACAAAATTGCTTCGTTTCGCTGCCATTTCACTCACCCAGTTGCCCAAAATGCATTGTTCCCACGTTGCATGTTCTTACATTCCTACTATATCTTAACTGTATCTGGTTTCGACAATTTACAGGCCTATACAAGTGTCTGATCTGAAGTATTCAAAACAGAAGCTGGGCAAAAAACATTAAATTAATTTAATTCACCAACATAAAGGGTGATAAATTACACTTCTTCTCAATTGCTAGGTTAGTCTATGGCTTGGATGATTCTTTAACCAGCACGTGTCACCTGGACATGCGTGTGGGAGTAATTAAGGCCACATATTGTGAATCAGTAATTAAGGCCAACTTAATAGGCAAGTTCAAGTAAGCAACTTATTTCTTACTATAATAAAATTAGAGTTTTATGTTAATGAATTAAATAGATAATAATATTATAGTGGGTGGAGAGGGTTAGTGGAGCCGTGGAGGGAAACACAAACTAACTATAAATCTTCTATTTGGTGAGTTTTCTTCTTTTGCTTCTATGTTTCTGATGTACGTTGTTTGTGGACATGGATGCATGGGTCTATGGGTAAATGGTGTTTGGCAATGGCATCTTCATTCAATGGAGAATTAGAACCTTTTGGATGGGAAGACATAACGAAATTAAACAGAAATGTTAATATCTCTGTTACATGCATGGTGTCACTTTGAATGATGATGTGGTGGATAATTGGAATTAATTGGGATAAGTAAACTCTGGAGAATGGTGCGTTTTGGAAAATTAAAGTTCCATCTGAAGTGCAATGCTTCTTCAATCGTCTACCGACAATGAATAACCTCTTAAGAAGAAATATTATATATTGTGGATGATCATATATAGATGCCCCTTCTGTCACCATGTGCTGTTTTCTTGCATTAAAAGCTATATATCAAGTGTGGACCTCGGTGTCATTTTAGCATTACTGTGTTACCTTTGGTATCAAAAATGCATTTTCTTCCACAATTCAACTGCATCAGGCAGTGGCAAGGAGGTAATTAAGAATGGTGTTATGGGGGGCGTTCAATTCTTTTGACCATGGTAGTGTGATGGATGATATATCATATATATTTGTTTTTACTCTTGTCGGTTTATATACATCTTTCCTTTTGGTGGATCCACGACCACGACACGACCCTTCCTGCAGAACATATTTTGGGTGGGATTGAGATAAGTATAGCTTGTTGGTAACTTGTTTTCTCTTATTTATATCTTCATTTTGATTTAGATAGCTTCTATCCTTTGTTTCCCAATCTCGTTATTCTTGCTCTTTATGTATTTCCTTTATACATCGTTGTTTGCCGATTAAAAAAACGTTAATAACTACTTACAAATCAGGAAGAGAAGCTTACTTAAATAATTTGATTTTTAAAAAAAGAGGAAGAGTGTACTTAGAAAAAAAAAATGAGGAGGTGAGTAGATAGATACAAATCACAATGTGACCTAAAATGCATTTGGATAAATAACTTGATACTCAATCGATAATTTTTTTATCAAATAAAAACTTTTTCATAAAATTGACTTTAAAACTTATTAGAATAAATTAAAATATTTTGATAAACAAGTCTATAAACATAAGCTCAAATAAGGTAAAATCTAAAAAACACCCCTAAGTACAATCACATCAAAACCTTTATGCACAAACCCACATATAATCTAACTCAACATTTCTTCATGCATAGTTAGTGCCAAGGAAGCGAGGAATATGAGTGAACACTTTCGCCCAAAGAAGGCAGCAAAAATGTCTTTCACGTTAAATTTGTGAGTAAAAGGAATTCCTTCCACATAAAAAAAAAAATAAAATTAATGAAAGACTACAAAATTGGGTTTTACAAAGATGAAATAAGCTGCCCAACTAAACCTCAAAAAGTGAATAAAATGTTCGAATCCAAGTCCACCTATAAAACTCACTCTTGACCATACTCAAGGTGAAGGACCTCTTCTGTAAGATCGATCACTTCCTCCACCTCGATGTCCTTTGCCTCGTATTCCTCCTCTTCATCGCTAGCCTCTCCATCCCTGAGCTTTTGCCTCTGTAAACTCTCTTCCTCGTGGATCCGCTTCCATTCGTTAACCCACTTGTCCCACTCTTCTTTCAACATCCTGCGCTTCTCCCGCTCTTGTTCACTCAGCAGCAACGAAACATCTTGATCTTCTGCCTCGTATTTCTTACTGTACTTCTTCAAGTTCTTGGCAATCTCTTCCTCTTTCTCGGGAGTCAAGAAAGATGGTGGCCTTGGTCTCCATAAGAACTATATAGCAAACGAAAAAACAAATAAGAATGTGTGATTGATGAATGACTAGCACAGGATTATTACACAATAAAGGCATTCAGTGCCAAACATGCAGATTACCAATAAGGACTACAGTAACGATTTCAATGATTAGTAAAATTCTGCTATAAGAAAAATTTATGCTACCAAAGTATAGATTCAAAAATGGAGCATTACAATGTCCAAACCTATCACCATATGAACATACACATCATTCATTGTGCCATGGTAATACATGTATAATTGCCAACAATGCATCAAGAGCAAATGTCAACGTACCTGAAAGAAATGATCCTTCAGAATCCGATATAGATGCTTGCCATTGAAAGACCATATATTGAAACCATTCTCCATTTCATGAACTGAAGTCACTGCAGTTGCAACATATCTGCCATATAAAGAGAAAGCAATATAAGCTTGGGATAATTAACAAACCAACAATAAGCACTTTTTCAGTAAAGTGGCAAAAATCAGACACTTAATGACTAAGGTAAATACAATTTTAAACTGATTTTACAAAAGATTAACCTATGAACTGCCTTTATTAGCAATATCATTACTCATTCAGATAGACCATATACCTTCCAGTTGGATCCCATTCAATATCTGTTGCCATAAAATGTTCAGCAGTAGCCATGGTTTCAAGTTCATCAACGTTGTAAAATTCCAACTGTCCATTGAAGCCTTTCAACCCAGCCAGTACAATGTAGCGACCAGCAGGTGACCAAAACAGAGCATTTGCTTGCTTGCCCTTCAGAGTAGTGAGTTTTGAAACTCGGCTGTTCTGACCAGTACGCATGGAGTAAATGCTAACATCAGGCTTAGGGTTATCACCATGAATAACTGCAAACCTGTGGCCCTTTGGCTCCCAAGCAAATGCAATGATCTTATCATTCTTATTCTCAAGCTCCAAAACTTCAATTGGTATATCCCGTTCCTTTATACGGAAAAGCTCAAAGCCTGTGTATGTGCTTTTTTTCGTTTTCGTGTACCTCTCTACATTAACAGCAAGGTAGTCTCCATTGCTTTGCCAGTACATCTTGCAGTCACTGACACTGAAAAGGTTTTTCTGCCTGAGTTCCTCTTTGCTGGGGATTTGAATCAGACTAACCTATAAATATGTCAAAGAACATATATATATAATAATTGATAAATAATATAAGACCATTCATTATGATACCCAAGTAAAACAAAACTTTAAACCACATACATGAAAGAAAAAAACACACTTACCCTGGCAGGCTGGTTACCACCTCCCATCTCAGGAACAAAAAGAGCAATAATTGGATCAGTTGGAGACCAGCAGAAATCCATTATATTTTCAACCTTCAAAGATTTCTTGTCAACGAGAGAAAAGGTCTCTGTCTCATAAACGGAGAGTATATTTTTCCCCATCCTTGCAAAGTATTTATCATCTCTTCCACCACTCCATCTGCAAAGATAATGACAAGAATGAATAACTGCATAAGACACATGACAAATGCAAAAATAATTGCATGGGCTAGATTAAAAGAAAAAAAATATACTTGAAAACAGGCCATGAAACTCCAGTGACACCCCCAGCACCTCCGACTGCAAAATCATCAGCACTTCCTTTAAAGTCCCTCATCACTTTACCAGTCCTCACATCAAATAAATTTATCACAACTCTCTACAAAAATAAAAAGAGTCAGGGTTAGGAACAGTATCTAAAATACTATAAAAGAAAAACAAACAAAGAAGAAAGCACTCACATTGGCATCTCGGGGATTGCTTGGTTCATGACTGCTATATGTTACCAAATACTTCTCACCAGGCGAAAAATCAATTAGTTTTACCTAAAAATATAATCATTAGTATGAAAAAAAAAATCCAAAGCCAAAGTGCCAAACAATGAGACAGCATATCTCAAAGAAAACCTGAGGATGCGCATAACGCATAAGTCTATTAAAGCTTCCAGCACCTCCCCAGACTGCTGCTCCCTGTCTGTGAACAGTTGCCAAATATGTCCCCAAAGGAGACCATTGCACAAAACTCTCTGTCCAAAACTGTAATTAAAAAAATACATGAAAACCCAGGCCAGCAGCAATACAAAATCATGTAAAAGTAGGGCAATTGTAAATATTAACTAGTGCAAGATACTGAAATAAAATGTCCACGCACTGCACGCTTATAAACAGGATCAGGCTTTAAATGCCTGGCATCGTTCCACAAAACTTCAGTATCTGAACCAGCACGAATCACAAACTGATCCCTGGCCTTTGCATCAGTGAGCCAGTGTTGAAGATTTTCCTGTCAGAGATACCAACACCGAAGAGCATAAGAAATATCAATAAGGTACAAGGTTCCAGGGCAAAATCTACTAAATCATAAATCATAACTAAAATACAAACATATTTTTCAAACTTTAAGCTATACAACAAGTAAATCAACTATAGAAGGGAGGTTCATGAGAAAACCTGAAAGTGCTTTATAATACATCTAAATACTAATATAATCAGCAGAACCAAATTAAAAGGGAGCCAGTGCCTATATATTTCATAACATATTTTGAATGTGCAAATATATATTGGATGTAAAGCTAGCAAAAAGCATCATATAATCCAGATTATCATAGTATCAAAAGGGAACAATTGAGACAAAACTAGGCATAAGTCATGGCTACAATATACAGAAAGAAATACAATAATACAATAAAATATAAGTATATGAACCTTACCCCTGGAGCATATGGCTTAGTTTCGGGAGGAGCCCACTCATTAGGCACCTTCATGAATCTGTCAAAGTCATCAAACATGCTCACGGCAAATATGTGTGCACGGTCCAATTTGTACCCATGAGTCTTCTCTTTAGCAAGTTCAGCTTCCTAAGAAAAATAACAAACGCCCAATTTAACCACACCCAAATAAAAAAAGAAAACAAAAACATACAATTCAATATCTCGACTAAAAGCACTTTCAACAACACAATTGACATTATTAAAATCACTAACAACAAACAAACAGGTCAACAATTTTTTTAGAAAGACCGAGCGTGCGTGTATACCTGAGGGGTATTGTACTCAATGAAGCAGTAACCTAGGGTTTTCTCGGTTTCAGGATCAACCGGCATCCAGAGGCCATCCTCCTTGATAACACCAATTTGACTATAAATTTTGCGAACCACTCCTTCGAGCTTCTCGAACTTCTCCCTCGGAACGACAGGGAGGTTATCCACGACAATGATGTTACCAAATCCAGACTCAAACTCGAGATTCTCCTCCTGGTAAACCTCCTCGTCATCACTATACAAAAGAAAGGAAACGGAGTCAGAACAGCAACCTAGGGTTTCGTTTCAGCGGCCAAAACAAGAGAAATTGATACCTGACGATGCCGCAATCTTCGCCGGGAGGGAGGCGAATGGCGTCGAGATCGAGAGTGGAGAGATCGACGCCGAGACGAAGCGACGTGTCCTCGATCTCCTTCATAATCATGACGTCCGCCATGACTGTAGGAAGCACAGCACAGTTTGGTTTCTAGGGTTCTCTCCACTTTCAGAAACGCAAAACCACAGTGCGGCGGCGGCTCAGGTAAGATAGGTTTCTCCCTCTTTTTTTTATATATAGTATTTGGTTTTTCATAATTATTTATTATAATCTATAACTATTCTCAATAATTATAAATTTCTGATTTCAATTACAATTTTCTTAATTTTATTTACATCTTTATAAACAGGTTACACCAATTACATATATATTTAATATTTTCAGTTTAGACACCAAGTGCCTGTCTTTTCCCTAATGTAGTATAAGTTTAGTGAGCTTGCAGTAAAATCGTTTAGTGAATTTTATAATTATTATTTAAAAAGTTATATTTAAAATGTATGATTTTTTTAATTATTTGTGAAAACTAATTTATATTTTATTTAGGTTGTTGAAAAATATATTTTAAGGAATTTTGTGATTTATGTTTTTGGAATAATAAAAAATTTGACAGGTTAAATTTATCTTTTCATTATTAGAAAAAAATACTTGTTTTGTACCTCATTATATGTTGTGCACTATTTTAAATTTAAATAAAACTAATTTAAAATAGATTTAAATTTAAGTATCAATAACAATTATTTGCCTTGAAAAAACTCAGTAACAAATGTTTTATTCCAAAAAACACAATTGAATGCGTGAATAACAGACATAAAAAGTTATTTCACGCACAACTTAGCCGCTCATACTCATAATGTACGGAAAATTAACATCTTATTATATATAAAAATAAATTAAAGAGATAAACAGTTAATATTAAAGGAAAAATATTTTTAAAAAATCCTCTACTATATTTTTTTTACACTTTCAAATTGAGCCACTTAACAAATTCATCTTTTATACGAAAAGTTTTGTTTGGTTACAATAAACAAGAGATGAAACGAAGAAAATTGTGTGGAATTTGAGTGTGCATTTGTGTTTGGCTGAATGAATTTGTGTGGGAATTTTTAAAATTTTATCATGAATCCCACATCTTTTATTTCTTACCAATATTAAAATTTAAAAAGTTGTAATTTTCATTAAATTATAATCAATAGCAGAGATTCTTTAAAAAAAAAGTACATTAAAAAACAGTTATAATTTCTCATATCTGAAATTACCTATTACCTGTACGATAAGGAATACTCGATTATAGAAATGGGAATCAACAGCGGAGGTACTACACCCCTCGGCATAGTCATCCTTACTACTTCTAATTTATACTTAGCTACATAGCCCAACCAACAAAATTAATTCAATGTAATGAGTACAACTCGTCAAAGCAAGAATTTTCGAAAAAACAGAAACAAAACTTTTGCAAGTTGACTAAATATCAATCAATTAAATTACAATTATTGTACAATCATACACAGAACTCCAACGGATATGTAAGGTGCAACTAAGAAAAAAGCTAGCGCTACAAAAGCTATCAATCAATCTTCTTTGAAGAAAGAAACTTCCTGGTGAGATCAGATTTCAATTTGCATCCAAGAGAATGTGTTTTGATGAATAAGCCACCAATCTCTTCCTCCTTCTGTTCGTATACGTAGAAAGCTATAAACGCAAAGGTAACCCCTGTAACCATGACAAGAAACAAAAATTAGTATCATTCCTCACCCCAAAAAAGAAAACAAACAAGTATCATTCCCATTGGGGGTACTGGGTTCAAACAAAACACATAAGTAATATGAGGCATCGAAGAAGCTTGTCTTCTGGCAATAGCCCCGCCAAAAAGCGAAAAAGTGATTTGATGAGGTGAGTGTGACATATAACTTGTGACCCTCAGGAATGTCAGGTCAAATTATTCAATGAGGTATTCAAAAAAAAAGAGCTACAGACTTCTGAATGCTGATTGCAATTTGCAAATGAAATTTTTTGAAATAAAAAAGTTATCAAACATGATTCAAAATTCAACCAATGTCACAAATATTGTGATTTGCAAATTCAAGTAATATAACATTGGCTTCCTGTCATAATTTTATTGGTTGCAGAAATAAATCCAATTAAATGGAGGCAAGCATAGCAGTATATTTTCTGCGCAGACAAGTTCATGTTGGCGCATGCATGTTTGTTTGTGTGTGAGAGAGAGAACCTATAGTATACAAGCTCTGCAGTGAAAAGGCTCCAAGGAAGCTGAGAATGAACAGAGAGAGAACAGCCTATTAATCAGCAAGGGAAAGAGTGTCAGTGCTTCTGATACTTAATAAACTTATACTCAGTAAATTGTCTGCATATGTAAGCTTGCTTATAAATAAACTTTCACATAGAAATTTTAAAACAAATGCAGTACAGATACCTTGAAGAACAGCACCCAATCATTCCCATCTGCAAGGGATTTCAAAACATTCACAGCAATATTCCATGATGAGGCTACTGAGAGAGCAATTTGATGAGACATATCTTCTGATAAGTGAAACCATGATTTGGGTATTTTCTCAAGAGTATACCCCAATCTGCACAAGCATTTAAAGCAGAGCAATAATTAGCATTTATTTAAACATTACAAACTCCAATGCTTCTAACAACTAGATTATCTTTATAGACATCATTGGACAAGTTGGTGTGACAACTGTAATATTCAACAGTACATAATGTACTTACATTTTTGCAGGTAGAATGCCATGAATGAATAAAAAGATCGATGCAAACAACAGAAGCTTTGTCAGAGCACTAATGATGGTATTTTCCGATGCAATGAAGTTGAAGTATATTGCAATCAAGACTAACAATGCGATGAAAGTTTGCTTTTTATCCTTCCAAAGCAATGTGTCGGCAACTGCAAATTAGCAGATCAATAAAACTTACAGAAATAAATGTAAACTGTAAAATTACTTCCACCATGAACTGGTTACAATGTTGTGTTGGTATAGTAGGTAGAAGAGATTTGATAGCATTGATCACACAAATAGATAATAACTGGTCAATTTAAGATAATCAATTAAGTTACAAACATTAACTTCAAAATTGGTTCAATTGTTGTTTTAGGCTTCTTAGAGCTAGCACATCAACCACATACATGCTTTATTACAATTTTAAAAAAGGAATTATCAAGATTGAGATATATGGATAATAGGTAGTATATGATAAGGACCTGCAGTAGTGAGCATAACTACAACTTCCTGCACTATCTGTTACAATTTTACCCAATTTCTCTGTCTTGGAAAATAAATGTTATGTGAATCACATGTCTATCAATATGCTCTTGATTATAATCTAACCAGACTCATGAGACAATCAAACATATGATACAGTAATATAAGAGCAGCAGCCATGTGCCTATTTTTATATGGCTATTAACAGTTTAATTCTACTTTACAATAAACCCAGACCAATTGTAAAAACAGCAAGTCCAGATTGCCCGAACAAAGAAATTAGATACATATAGTTGATTATTCACACCTCTTCCACTTCCAAGATATATGGAAGCTTTTGAGGAACCTTCTCTTTTAGTTTTAGGTTGATTTTCAGCCTTCAAGTGTGTGTATGATTCAATTGTCCTACGCAGGCCCTCCTGCAAGAAACATTACAATCTCATTATTATGGGAGAAGCACCAGGCAAAAATTAGGATTAATGAATACACTCACTGCAATAGATGTAAGGACCTTGGTGCACTGAAATATCATCCACTTAAGAATAACATCTCATACTTGACTTCATGATATATATTATTATTAGATAATCTTAACTTGTTATCATCAGTGATTTTGGGGGCCTTGAGTTAGCCAAGTTCTCATGTTTTTTCTCTTTCAAAGTATGAACAAACAAGAAGAATGTCCATGATAGAGCATATATATTATAACTTTTCTGAAACGTCATAGAACCTGTAGAGTTACGATGGGTGCATAGCCAAGGCGATCCTTTGCTTTTGAGCAATCAAAAGTCCTGCTGCAAGACGTGAGTCTTATTCTTGAAGGAGTTAACTGGGGCACCATCATCCCATATGGGCCTAGTAGCCTATATATCCACTCCACCAAATGTGCAAATGGCATGATAACAAAGGTAGGGATCTTTATTCTTGGCCTGCAAGTAACATGACTCAGATAACCAAGAAGAGGCATTGATAATGTTCGTGTTTGTTTATCTGAACAAAAAAGCATAATTATGTTCCTTATTTATTTTAAATATAAAAGCAAGAGACAAATACTTATGAATTATTGATTAATAATAGGAAGCCAATATTCTAATTTACATAAAGAAATCATCATCATTATGCAGAAAAATAGATAACAAATAATAGCCACTAGCCAGGCTAGCAAGACCAAAATTTCCATAATCCAACATCCCAAATTGACAGCAACTTCAGCCTAATCCTGCTGATAAGCACAACTTAAATTTGCATCTTTCATACAATTTTACAAAACAAAGAAAAAGGATGTATAAATGTTTACTGTGTATAATCACATAGAAATTTTATTTATAATCTGACACTTCCAAACTGCCACCCATGGGTGATGCAGACTAAGCATAACCTCAGATAATTTATGCTATATTTAAGTTTTTAAGTTTAGGAAAACTTTCCATATCTCTAGGTAGCCTCTATGTTTGATTAGGATTTGACTATTGGTTCAGTCTAGGATTATAAATACTCCTTTTCAGAGATTCAAATTGGTTTTTTCTATAAATTATTAAACATTAATAAAAAAAGAAAACTTGCAATTTTTTGCACGAAATTTGTGGGTGTTTTGAATCCTTGATTAATATCTAATGGTTAACAGTACGTAAGAACCTACCCTTCATATCCAAGACCTTCCACTACCACTGACACGAACTCCCAAAATTTCATAGGTTCCATATTTGTTATGAAATATGCCTACAAAACAAATATCTGTTAGCAAGAAAATATCACAACAATTGCTAAGTTTTCTAACTTGCAAATCAATCACTTTTTCCCCCTCCTTTAGTAGAAGAATGTAACAATTCATTCTTAGTCTAACAAACTAGGTCACTGATAGTGACAAGTCTTTCCTAACAGGCATTTTTTCATGTTTCCTCATTTTCCCAAATGAAGAGAACTACCCTTCATCATATCGTCATCATTTAATCAATAATTTACACCTTGCCAAGTATACACCTGTGAAGAACCAACAACCATTCAGCAATGAAGCTGCCCTGTCCAAACCTTGAAATATATCATTATCCCTGTATGTATGCCTTTTAATTTTCATTTACAAACACAAATAAACAAAAGATAATAAGCAATAACAGAATCTTTCAGTGGTACCTCTCCTGCCACTTTTTCTGAAACTGGTCCTTCTGAAACTAGAGCTCGATCAGCACATATATGGGCATGAGCCACATTTTCAACATATGTGAAATCATAAACGTTATTGCCATCACCAATAAGGAACTGGTCAAGAGAGAAATATAAATAAGAGAAAAAAAAAGAAAGGTTGAAGAAATTTTCTGCTAATGAGTAGTTAAATATGCATATTGTTTTGCAACCATTGTTGTACATATCCCTCCAAATGTGATACACCAAAATGTAGTCTTAGTCCAACTTCATGCAATTTGTGGATAGTTTCCCATTCATCAAGATGGTCGGTCCTAGGGCTAATAAATATTTTAAGATTACATTGTCAATAGTGTTCAATTAGTTATTTATCAAGACCCAACATATGCACAACAAAATATAACCTTTAGCACAAACAGATCCAAGAATCAGCACCGCTGAACACACCATAACATCAGTCAATAAGCTAAAAAAAACTCAGTCAAGCTAATGATTAACATATATATGTCATTACACTCAACTGCAAGGCATGGGCTTTAGAGCATAAAAGCAGATCCAATAGAAATGAAGCTTCCTTTTAGTCATATGCAATACAATAGACAAATTCCAAGCCTTCTATAGGTCATATTTAGGTTTCTAAATTACTTCCAAAGTAAGTTACATTTTACATATATGGAAAATAAAATAATCTATATCAATAGGAGGAAGAAAAACAAGTACCTTAGATTTTCCTTTTCTGGCAGCATCAACTAGTGAAGGCACCAACAACCTGTCACCAGGCCCAAAAATGCTGCTAGGGCGTATGCAGCACGTTAGGAGCCCATTAGTCCCATTAGCTTTAATAACCAATGCCTCACCCTCAGCTTTTGTCGCTGAATAATGATCATTAGGCTGAAACAAACCGAATTCAGCTCAGGACTACCCCAATCGATCTAATAACAAGATCCATAGATAAACATATAAACATATCATTTTCAAGTTCCATACGAGAAAGAATGAAAGCCGAAACTAATAAACACGTTCGAATACTTATTGTTATTTAAGTAAAAAAAGAAAAGAGTTGCTAAAAGTGTGTACCGAATGCGCATAAGGCATTGTTTCGTTTCCATTATGAATTCCATGAACGCCGTCGAAGACGACGCTGGGAGAGCTGGTGTAAACGAGACGCTTCACGTTCAGCTCCACGCAAGCATCGATGACATTCTTGGTCCCTTTACAAGAAAACCAAAAGATCTCAGCCGGATGGATTCAAACTTGCAGAAGAAGAGTGAGGTTTTTATTTACCTTGCACATTGACGGAATGATGAAGCTGGTAGTTGTTAATGGAAGAGTTCGGAGCAGCCATGTGGAACACAACCTCAACTCCCTCCAACGCTGCACTACTCATACAACAACAGCAACATTAGTGTCGTGCGTGTCAGAGTGAGAAATGTTGAGAGAATAGTTAGTTACCTTTTAGAAGTTGGGCCTTGTTGCGAAGATCAAGGGAGACATATTGGGCCCGGCCAGAGTGCAGGGCCTGGCCGAGAAGCCCTAACTGCTCAGCGGGCTCGAGAACAATGTTGGCCTCCAAATCGGCGATGCGAACGCAGTACTCGTTGTGACGGATTAGCATTTCCACTAAATGCCGAGCTGCGAAACCACGACCTCCGGTCACCACGCACCACTTATCTTCCGCCGCTGCCATACTCAAAACTCAAACACACACCACGCTCTCACCTGATTCGATTCGAAGAATCGCAGATTCACACTAAGGCTGTAGATCTCGCCGCAAACACGCGACCAACGGCGGAGCGACGCGGCGGTGGAGTGACGGAGGAGCGAAGAGAAGCGAAGAGAGAAAATGGACAAGTGAGAAGGCCAGTGGAGAAGCTTCTCGAAAGGATGATAAAATGAGGCACCAACAAGGAAGAGTTTTGTTTTTCTTTTTCAAAATAAATTGTGACGTTGGAACAAAATTAATCAATTAATTTTACTACTCAATTAAAGGCATCATTATTTTAATCTTAATTATAAAAAAATGAATAAAATAATTTTTCCATCAATTTTTTATATTTGATTTTTTATATGTAATAATTCAAAAAAAAATAATAATTTAATTTAAATCATAATTAAGTAAAAAAATAAAAATTTCTTATAATTTAAACAAAATTATAAATAAGTATCTTAAAAGTAACATGACATTATGAGAATAAAAAAAAAACTTTACATGCTCTTAAAAAACCCAACATGTACGATGATGCCTCACGACGTTGGCAAGGAGAATATCCAACACAAACAAGGCTTGTGAATTGAGAACTACAGCTTTGATTTAATTCCTTCCACAATAGATCGTGTTTCTCTTTGCAAGAAGAGGATAGTGTTTCTTCTTCTTCTTTGCAACGTTTGACAGTTGGGAGAAGAGGATAGTGTTTCTGAGCTGAAAACGAAAGGGAATTATCTTTGCAACTCGACAGAGTTGAAGCTGGTGGTTTCGAGAACTGGTGCAGTTAACTGTGTAGATGCAGACTCTATTTCGGACCTTGATCTGCTAATGAATTTGTGTGATGAGTTGGAGGAAGGAGACAGTTTGGTTCGATGTCTTAGTGTGATGTTTTAAAGGCAAATATTATGTCAAGGGAGGTTAAATTCTGATTTTAGAAATTTTTAAAATCTTGTCGTAAACAAATAAAGTTTTTGTTTGAAAGAAAGATTTTGTAAAATAAATAATAGATTTTTGAAAACACAATCAAAAAAGATTTTACAAAGCAGAATAAATTTCCAAATATCTAATAGCAAATTCAAAACTTAAGTTAATTAAAGCTGAGAGTAAGTAAGTAAAGATCAGATGCAAGGAGTTATATTAGTTCGCCTTCACCATTAAGACTATGTTCAATTGTTGACAAATTATCAAGTTTCACCACCTTTTCACAAATTACAAGTATTATGTCACTATCATTTCTAACTCTACAAATCAAGCTCTACCCCAAACTTGATCACCACTTAGTATTTTTTGTTTTACCAAACCACAACTAACTATAAACAAATAATAAGATATTTGTTGTTTGTGTTTGCACAATTTTTAGTTTTTTCTCTTAATATATTCGAAGTGTTTTGTTTTGCTCTTTTTTACAAAATGAACAATGAATGATTGTGTTATATCTTCAAGTGTTCGTTGTCTCATAATTGTTAGATTTCTTTACTTGTTCTTCATTTGATGATAATGGTTGTTGGAGCACTAAATGTAGGTCCTTTCTCCATGTAGAGAACCCACTTTGTTTAGCTTTCCTATTGAACACTTTAGCAGAAATTTACTTCTCAATTATGGGAAAGAGTGATCGAACGGAGATTAAGAAAGGAGACTCAAGTTACTGAGAATCAATTTGGTTTCATGCCGGGAAGGTCGACCATGGAAGCGATTTATTTATTACGGCGGGTGATGGAGCAATATCGCATGGCCCAACAAGACTTGCACTTGATTTTTATTGACTTGGAGAAAGCGTATGATAGAGTGCCTAGAGAGATTTTGTGGAAAGCTCTAGAGAAGAAAGGGGTTAGGGTTGCATATATTCGAGCTATCCAAGATATGTATGATAGGGTATCGACTAGTGTTAGGACACAGGGTGGAGAGTCAGACGATTTTCCCATCACAATTGGTTTACATCAAGGGTCAACCCTTAGCCCCTACCTTTTTACCTTAATTCTGGATGTCCTCACGGAACAAATCCAAGAGATAGCGCCGAGATGCATGCTTTTTGCAGATGACATAGTCCTCCTTGGAGAGTCGAGGGAGGAGTTGAATGAGAGGTTGGAAACTTGGAGACGAGCTCTAGAAACACATGGCTTTCGCCTAAGCAGAAGCAAATCGGAGTATATGGAATGTAAGTTCAACAAAAGAAGGAGGGTTTCTAACTCAGAGGTGAAAATAGGAGACCATATTATCCCTCAAGTCACACGGTTTAAATATCTTGGGTCTGTAATACAGGATGATGGGGAAATTGAAGGGGATGTGAATCATCGCATTCAAGCAGGATGGATGAAATGGAGAAAAGCATCGGGGGTGTTATGTGATGCAAAGGTACCGATCAAGCTAAAGGGAAAGTTTTATCGGACTGCGGTAAGACCGACGATTTTGTACGGAACAGAATGTTGGGCGGTCAAGAGCCAACATGAGAATAAAGTAGGTGTAGCGGAGATGAGGATGTTGCGATGGATGTGTGGTAAGACTCGACAGGATAAAATTAGAAACGAAACTATTAGAGAGAGGGTTGGAGTAGCGCCTATTGTAGAGAAGATGGTGGAAAATAGACTTAGGTGGTTTGGGCATGTAGAGAGAAGACCGGTAGACTCTATAGTGAGGAGAGTAGACCAGATGGAGAGAAGACAAACAATTCGAGGCAGAGGAAGACCCAAAAAGACTATAAGAGAGGTTATCAAAAAGGATCTCGAACTTAATGATTTGGATAGAAGTATGGTACTTGATAGAACATTATGGCGGAAGTTGATCCATGTAGCCGACCCCACCTAGTGGGATAAGGCGTTGTTGTTGTTGTTGTTGTATTTGTCAGAACAAGTATTCGCAAGAATATACAAAAAAGTTTTTTTTTATAGAAAGAACAATGAATGTTTGCACGCAAGGTTCATGTTTTGTTCTTCATGTTTCCTTTAACCTGTAGATGAAAATGCAAATTTCCATTTAATCTTCATTCTCTTTCATTTCTGTCTCTATATTCGTGTGCGGTAATGTAAACAATGAGACAAAAACCATCTATGCTAATTGATGTTATGAGAAATTAGTTGGTCCACTCTATGTCCCTTTTCAAACTACCCCTCAAAGCATACAATAAAAAGGTTGTAGTTCCTTACCTGTAGTGTTTGTGACTATTATGTCATCATTTCCTGTCTTTAATATGCCAGGCACATATACTAAAGTGTTGTTACTACCCCGCAGAATTAGAGAGCTTAATAAACAGTGTTTATTCTTCTTGGTTTTATCTGTATCCCATAGCCTACACAGCTCTTTCAAATTTCCAAACCATACCTGTGGTGAGGCCATACTAAGCCTTTTTACGTGTAGTATTGGTTCACTGTTCAGATTTTTCCTGTAGCTAAGTGGATACTTCACATAGATTCTTCCTTCTCTCAGAATGTATGAATCAGTTATGGTTTGAACTTGGTAGGCACATTGGTTTTAATGTGTTATTTTCAAAATAGGTATTTTAAACCACTACACATGTTAATGAATATGTTGCCTAGATAATCTTAGTCTTGTAGTTGCTACCTGGCCTTGTGTGTGTGTGCATAGGGGAATGCTAACCAGCTCTTATGGGTTATTTTCAATACAAGTTTTTTAAACCACCGCTTAGAAGGTTTTTAATGTCAGTTTTTTCAACTATGTAATAAAATCATTCCCCAGTTTGATTTCAAATGACCATCATACGTATGTATTTACATTCCCTTTTCTTATGGCCTCTTTCATAGTATAATTTGAGGAAGCCCTATATGCAATTTGGCAAAACGAGTTTTAAAATTACTGCTTGATAGTTGATACTTTAATGTAGTATATTCGATTCTTGTGTCCTTGTAAATACCCGTTTTGGTACATCAGAAAAGAAAACGGAAGAGAAAAAAGAAACCAATAACAGGATCTACTTTAAGAAAGAGTAGTAGAAGAGAAGACTAATATTTTTTAAAATGTTAACATTATCTATTAAAAAAGGTTGGATTTCCTTTTATTTATTTTTTATTTATTGAGTTGGATTGTATATATATTTATGTGTTTATATAAGCATATCTTGGCAAGTGGGTGGGTATTCCTTTTGCACACTTAATGTCCGAAGAAAGATACGAAATTATGCTTGTACCAGTAGTTGTTGGGTACAATAGATTAATAAGGAGTTATTCTTATACAACTCGCACGTAGTGTGGTCGATCGCATATTTGAATTTAAATTAATGGTTTGAATATATTTTTAATATTTGTAATTTAATGTTTTTTTTTTATTTTTCATTCTTCTAATTTTTTCTAGTTTTTATAAATTATTTTTTTTATTTTCAGTTACTTTAGTTAACGTTTTAAATAATAAAAAAATTATTTAAAACATACGTTTTAAATAATAAAAAAATTATTTAAAACATTATAAGAATGAAAAATAAAATAAACATAATTTATAAAGACTAAAAATAAAAAAAAATAGTTTTACATGTATGGAAAATAAAAAATAATAAGAACTAAAAATAAAAAATAATTATATTGCAAAGCTAAAAAAATATGTAAGTTTAAATTAAATTTATAATTTGTAAGAGAATATTGATTAATGGAATGAAATGATCTTAATCGAATTGTTTATCAACTGTAAAATTTCTGAATAAGAAAAGGTTAATACATATTTAATCGTATAGGTTTACACGATAAGTGTGGATCATCATCCGACCACACATGTAATGAATTTTATCATAATCATAAATCATGCCCTCAAATAATTATGTTTAACTCTCGTGCTTTGAATCAGCCAAAATTAATTAAACCAAATTATTGAACAAGTGATTTAATCGCTACAACTTAAATTAACCTTTTCCAAGTTAATATTCTTTACTACTCTCACTGTCCATCGGCATATAAGAAAAACAAAATTCTACAAATAATCGTCATGTTAGTTTTGAATGTACCAATATTTTTTTTCTAATATTTTTTTATAATATTAATGATATGAGTTATAAAAATTAAAATGAATTAATAATGATAAAGTTAATTTTATAAAATTATTATTTTCTTTCATTATTTATTAATTTTTGTTGTTGTAATACAACCCAAGAGTAACAACTAATAAAAAAACTTGGTGTAAAAAATTCAACTTCAATATAAAAAAAAGTAAATGATTGATTGATACCTGCTGAGTGTTGAAATCATTATTGGCAATTGTGAAACTTTGTGTTATATGAATGTCATCTTCCTCCAAACTCATTATGATTGCCATGCACCTCTTGTGAATCAATTCTCTTATTTTCTTTTTCCTGATGAAAGCAAGGTAAGGGAGAATGAATTTCTTCCTAGTTATGCCTTGGTCCAAAAACTACAAAAATGCTTGTATATTTAATTTTTTTTAAAGCAAATTTAAACAGAAGCACAAAACAATTGATTAAATAATGTAATAAAATGAATGTTTGCTTTCATTGAGAGTCGAACTCAAGACCTCCCGCTTACTAAACGGGTGCTCTAACCAACTGAGCTATGAAAGCAATTACTGTAATGGAAAATGTTGTTATTTTATTTGTTCATTTTAAACCTTTGAAGTGTTACTTTATTAGGTTCATCGGTTACGTGGTTTTCATTGCATGTAAGTAACATATAATAATATGCTTGCCAACAGAAATATTTATGTGAAGGATCATTTTAAATATATTGAAATAGTTATAGATCATTCTAAATCTTTTAAAAGATGAAGTTCTCTAAATAAAAAAAAAAAAGATGAAGTACTATTAAAATAATTATTTTAATCAAGATAATGAATTAAAATTAACTTTTTAAAAGATGTAGAAATAAATTGAAGAAAAAAAATATAGAACTGAGTATAAGGTATTCGAAAGAGTTGTAATTTTATTAAAAAAATAAAACTATTCTAGGATGAATTTGTCAATTCTCAGTGTGTGTTATTAAATTCGAAAAGAAATTAAAAATAAATAATTTATTTTATTACCTTCTAACGTAAATGCTTATCATACATGTTTAAAAATATATTATCCATTTCCCTAAAAAAAAAATATCATCCATTGAGCAGGTGAATTAATTAACATACAATTATTTTAACTTAATTAATAATCTTAAATTTGATTTCACTAGAGATATTTTTATTGGAGAATAATTATGATCTATATCAAAATTATTATTATTCTTTAAAATTAAAATAAATATTAATTAATTAATTTAAATAATTATATATATATATATATATATATATATATATATATATATATATATATATATATATATATATATTCACCTGTATATTTGCAGAAATTAAGATTCTTAGTCGTGATAAAAATTAAAAAATGATATCTTTTCTTCTTTTTAATTTTCAAATTAATTTTCTCTTTTTTTCTGAGTTTTTGTGTGGATAAAACCCTAAGATATTTCCCCCACTGGGGTTTATCATCACGACACGACACCAGTGCTGCTCTTCTGCTTCATCCTTAGACCGGAGCTTTGAGTCTCAGTCTCTTCTTCTGTGTTGTTTGCAAAACATGTTTTCTTTTTTGTTTACCTGAGTGAAGGAAGACATAGACATACCTAGTTGTTATTGCTGTTTTTTGTTGTTATTGTTATTGAATTTAGATGGAGCCTTCACTCCTACTTTCTTCACCTTCATCATCCACCCCTTTACCCTTCTTCCTCTCAAACACACTTCCTTTCCATTCAAAACCCAAACTTTCCACCAAGTTCAATTGCACCCTCCAAAAGTCCCATTTTTGGGGCTCAAATTTGAGTTGGGTCCCATCACAATCACACCATGGAAGACCAAAATTGGATGCAGTGAGGCCAATAATAACAGCAGCGGTGAAGAGAAGGAAAGAGCTTCCCTTTGACAACGTTATCCAGAGGGACAAGAAGCTCAAATTCGTGCTCAAGGTAAGGAACATTCTAGTGACTCAACCAGATAGGGTTATGTCTCTTAAGACCCTTGGTAAGTTCAAAAGGGATTTGGGTCTTGACAAAAAGAGGAGACTTATTGCCGTGTTGAAGAAATTCCCAGCAGTGTTTCAGATTATGGAAGAAGGGGTTTTCTCCCTGAAATTCAAAATGACCCCTGAAGCCGAAAGGCTCTATTTTGAGGAAACGAGGGTTAGGAATGAGATGGAAGAGTTGGTGGTTGTGAAGCTTAGGAAGTTGTTGATGATGTCACTAGAAAAACGGATTTTGTTGGAGAAAATTGCACATCTCAAGACAGATTTAGGTCTCCCGCAAGAGTTTCGTGACACCGTTTGTCATAGGTATCCTCAGTACTTCAAAGTGGTTGCAACTCAGCGTGGTCCTGCTTTGGAGTTGACTCATTGGGACCCTGAGCTTGCGGTTTCAGCGGCTGAGCTAGCAGCGGAGGAGAACCGCATTAGGGAAATGGAGGAGCAGAATTTGATCATAGACAGGCCTCCCAAGTTCAATAGGGTGAAGCTTCCCAAGGGTCTTAATCTTTCCAAGGGTGAGATGAGGAAGATTATGCAATTCAGAGACTTGCCTTATTTTTCGCCTTACTCGGATTTCTCAGGGCTGAGGCCGGGGTCACGGGAGAAGGAGAAGCATGCTTGCGGAGTTGTTCACGAGATTTTGAGTCTCACGCTTGAGAAGCGAACACTGGTTGATCACTTTACGCATTTTCGAGAGGAGTTCAGATTCTCTCAGCAGCTGAGGGGGATGCTGATAAGGCATCCTGATATGTTTTATGTCTCTCTTAAAGGAGATAGGGATTCTGTGTTTCTGAGAGAAGGTTATCGGGATTCTCAGTTGGTGGAGAAGGATCGATTGTTGCTTATAAAGGAAAAGCTTCGCACCCTGGTTAATGTTCCACGGTTTCCCAAGGGACCTGCACGCAGGATAGTTGAAGATAGCATGAGAGAAAGCGATGGCAGAGAAGATGAAAGTGGCCAAGAGGAAGAAGAATGGTCAGAAGATGTTGATAATTTATTGAGTGATGATGACTGGAGTGATGAAGATGATGATGATTTGCCGCCAGATTTTGATGAGGATGGTGAACTATTGGAAATTGGACAAGGAAAGACTATTAAACAAGACTCAAGACAGAATGATGAAATGGTCCTTCTTCCTGTATTTGCAGATGGTCGTCCTAGAGAACAATGGTGATCTTCACAAGAGACTTAAAGATTGGAGCTTATCATACAAAAGAGCATCTGGCTTCAAATTTGATTTTGTACTGGCTGATTTGTGATAGGTGCTTTACACAATGCTTGTTGAATTCAACTTCTTTATTTTGACTCGTTTGATCCTCTTTTGAAGGTTGTGATAATATTTGCATAGAAGGTTGAATTTCAATTGCAAGCACTGCAGATTAACAAGTAACTGAAATACATTTCTTGGCCTTAGTTAAGAAGTCCCTTCCTGATTACTTTAGAGTGCAAAATACGGTAATCAATGATCCCTCATCATGATAGTTTTCATTTACTGCTCAGCCTAAATCTAGTTCTTTCAATTCAGCACAACAGGCAGGGTGCTTGCAATTGGAACAGAATTTGGCTCCTTAGGGAAATACAATCCAAAGGATGAAAGCTTAAATCAAAGCAGTTCTTGAAACCCCATCTGTTAACTCCATTATGTTACAATGAAAGTTACATAAGCACAACAAAAATTACATTATTGGCTGGCCTTTAACTAGATTGTATTCATTAACCTGTAAATGGGTTTCCAAAACGGAAGCAAAACGATAAATTTTTAACACATTAGTGAGCTTAACTTAAAGCATACAAACATTCTCAAGCAAAGTACTGATTTCAACTTTTGCCTCTTTTAGGTCTTTTCAGTTTTTTTTTTTTTTTTTGGTATTTCTTCCAAATCTGCTATCATTGAGGTAAAGCCTTGTGCTTCTTCATGAAGTTTGTCAGGTAAATCAGATAACACAGCCTCTTGCTTGGTGAAGGCTATTATTTGGGCAGAAACCAAATCCTCTTACAATTATGTATTCATTTTATCTTCTAAATGTGTGATATGAATACATTTATAATTTAAAATGTTCACTATTTCTTTTATTCACTCCTTCCATTTTGTTCAGTTTCTAGGGTATTATGATAGTGACTTAAAAAATATACTTGGATATGTTTTGGTTTGTTTTATCATCCTAAAAACAGCCACACAATGAACAGATCCTCCAGAAGATAAATTTGTTGTTAGAACCTTTAATAATTGAATTCTTCTGCTTCACTTTGTTCTTCTGGTGTGCACGTCCGTTAATTCTCTTAAAAGAAGATAACACATATTCTAACATTCGAAGCTGAAAAAAAAGCTCGTTAGTTATCATAGTGATAAGCTTAGCGGAGGTCTGTTTTATCCAAATTATTTCACCTTCTTTCATCTGCTGTCACCAAATAACTTGTTTTGATACATGGAATTTTTTACTTGATACTTGAATCTATATATGTTCCATTTGTAGTAAATGCATTGATAGACATAAAAAATACTTGGGTAGTTGGATCGATTCTATTGATAATCTCAGGAAATGAAATAAGGGTGATTAATGTACTCGACATTGGACTGAACTACTGAAGTTTGGTGTTTTGACATTAATTAAGCAACAATGAAGACTAAGATTATCTAGGGTTCTATTTTGTTGAAAAATTTATTTGATTGGTCCGTAAATAAGTTTTATTTTTTAGTAATTTTTAGTGTTGTTTTAAACATTACTTAAACTAATATGTTTTAAACATTAGCCTTTAACTTTTAGTTTTTTATATTTTTTTTATTTTATTATATTTTTTTCATTTTATATTTTTTAGCTATTTTATTGTTAGTCATATCAAACACTTATAATTTTATAAACTAACTTTTTAACACTTTTTAAATGATCACCTTTCAATTAGTTAATTTCTTTACTTTCAGTTAACTTTTTAGTTTTTAGTTAAATTTTAGCCTAACTTAACTATTATTTTCTTGCTCTTTATTTTTTTATATTTAAATGTACGTATGACATTAAGAAACAAGGAAAACTAACATATGAATGGATTAATTAATCTTATTTGTGCTTTTCTCTTGCTCTTTTTTTGTATAATTGTCATATATATTTCTTGTATAGTATTCAATTTCCTTTTGCTTTCCCATTTCGCATCTTGCACATATAAAATTATCTTGTATAGTTTTCTAGTATTATATATATATATTTGTTTGATTCTTTTGCATGATATCATGAATAATTTTCTCACATTCACTGTTTTATCGCTCGGTCTAATTTTGAATAAGCAAAAGAATATTCAATATAAGAAAATTAAATTTTCAAAATTTTTATTTCATTAAACATTTTTTAATTAAGAGGATACTAGATTCATGTGACTTTTTTATATTAAACTTGATCGTCCATATGTTATTATATGATTCATATTTAAATTTTTTATTCTTATGTAAAATATTTCATCTCATAGAATATGTGCTATATATATATATATATATATATATATATATATATATATATATATATAATTTTCTTGTATAGTTACCTCTTGCTTTCCCATTTCCCTATCTTGCATATATAAAATTATCGTGTATAGTTGTCTAGTATTATACATATATATTTGCTTGATTCTTCGATCTGCATGATATCATGCATACTTTTCTTGTATGATATCATGAATAATTTTTTTGCATCCACCATTTTATTGCTTGGTCTAGTTTTGAATAAGCAAATGAATATTCAATATAAGAAAATTAAGTTTTGAAATTTCTATTCCATTAAACATTTTTTAATTAAGAGGATATCATACAGCATATGAATTTTTTATATTAAACTTCATCGTCTATATATGATTATATGGTCCAAATTTAATTTTCTTATTCTTATGTAAAATATTTCATCTCATAAAATATGTGCTATATATATATATATATATATATATATATATATATATATATATATAATTTTGTTGTATAGATATATTGAATAGTTTTCTTATATAATTGTCTTATATATTTCTTGTATTCAATTTCTTTTGCTTTCCCATTTCCCCATCTTGCATATATAAAATTATCTTGTACAATTTTCTAGTATTATATATATATATATATATATATATATATATATATATATATATATATATATATATATATATATTTGTTTGATGAATACTTTTCTTGTTCACATCATGAATAAACATTCATCATTTTATCCCTCGGTCTATTTTTTATAAGCAAAGAAATATTCAATATAATAAAATTAAGTTTTGAAAATTTCATTCTATTCCATTAAATATTTTTTTAATGAAGAGGATATGATAGAGTCATGCATGTCCATTGACCTCGTCTTCAACGCCCCTTCCCTTGGTTTTCATTACTTTATTTATGTTTCTTCATTTTAAATACAACTCACATCACCATAGAGCATATCATAGCATGCCAACATGGCCTCATTATTACTTCCTTTTTTGGTTTCTCTCATCATTTTCCATAATTTTCAGCACACATCTTCATTCTCCCTCTCCGTAGAGAAAGACGTTATAGTGTCATCACCGGAAGGAACATTCACCGCAGGGTTTCACCCCGTTGGAGAAAACGCATACTGCTTCGCAATATGGTACACCCAACCACCTCGTACCGTCGTTTGGATGGCCAACCGGGACCAGCCGGTGAACGGAAAGCGCTCCACGCTTTCCCTCCTCGGAGTCGGTAACCTCGTACTAACCGACGCGGACCAGTTCCAAGTCTGGTCCACAAACACCCTCACCTCATCGAAACAAGTCCAGTTACGTTTGTACGACACCGGCAACCTCGTTCTCCTCAACAACTCCAACGGTTTTGTTTTGTGGCAAAGCTTTGATTTTCCGACGGACACGCTGCTTCCTAATCAACCTCTGAGAAAGACCACCAACCTCGTTTCTTCGATAAGCGGGACCAACTATTCCTCTGGTTACTACAGGCTCTTCTTCGACTTTGAGAATGTTCTACGCCTCATGTACCAAGGCCCTCGAGTTACCAGTGTTTACTGGCCATTTGCTTGGCTTCAGAACAATAACTTCGGTAATAATGGGAATGGTAGATCCACTTTCAACGATACCAGGGTTGTTTTGCTCGATGATTTCGGCAGGGTGGTTTCCTCCGATAACTTCACTTTCACCACAAGCGATTACGGGACGGTGCTTCGACGGAGACTGACCCTCGATCACGACGGCAATGTTCGTCTGTATAGCATCAAAGACGGAGAAGACAATTGGAAGGTGTCAGGGCAATTTCGGCCACAACCTTGTTTTATTCACGGAATTTGTGGACCCAATAGTTATTGCACTAATCAGCCAACTAGTGGAAGAAAGTGTATATGCCTTCCAGGTACTTCAAGAAAATACTAGGAAAAACTGAGATGAATTTAGAGTTTCTTCTTAAGTTTAAATCGGGTCATGCAGTTTAATTTTCATAGAAACTCTTTTGTCTAACTTTTTCATAAATAAAAGAAAACTGTTCCTACAAAACTAAAATGCAGAGTTTTTAGGTACAATGAAAAGTTGTAACACATCAACAGGGAAAATCCCTTATGATGAATAACTATAGTTAGCTTTAGAGACAGTGAAAATCCTTGTTCATCTATTTATTAATTTTTCTTGATTTGTGTAAAACAACCCAGGATGATAGTTATTTTAGGACAAAGGGAGTAATTATTTTTCTCTACATCTTATGCTATGTTCTGTTATGTACATTGATGATTTTCCTTTATGCAACCAGGTCACAGATGGGTTGACAGTGAAGACTGGTCTCAAGGGTGCATACCGAATTTCCAGCCTTGGTGCAGTAACAACAGCACTGAGCAAGAGTCTCACTTCCTGCAGTTACCCGAAATGGATTTTTACGGTTACGACTATGCCCTCTATCAGAATCACACGTACCAACGATGTGTGAATCTGTGCTCGCGCTTGTGTGAATGCAAAGGGTTCCAACACAGCTATTCTAAGGAAGGTGGTGATATTGGTCAGTGCTACCTCAAGACGCAGTTGCTAAATGGCCATCGTTCGGGGGGCTTCTCCGGAGCGTTCTTCCTGCGTCTGCCTTTGTCACTCCAAGACTATGATGACAGGGCCATTCTGAATAATAGCAATGTCTTGGTTTGTGAGGGAGAAGTGAAGGTTCTTGAGAGACCGTATGTGGAAGAAAAAGAAAATGCGTTCGTGAAGTTCATGTTGTGGTTTGCCATTGCCTTAGGAGGAATTGAGTTCGTGATCTTCTTTCTGGTGTGGTGTTTGTTGTTTAAGAATGATGCTGATAAAGAAGCCTATGTTCTTGCCGTGGAAACCGGGTTTAGGAAATTCAGTTACTCTGAACTAAAACAAGCCACCAAGGGTTTCAGTGATGAGATAGGAAGGGGTGGTGGGGGTACTGTGTATAAGGGTCTGTTATCTGATAATCGAGTTGTGGCGATAAAAAGACTACATGAAGTAGCAAATCAAGGAGAAAGTGAGTTTCTGGCTGAAGTAAGCATCATTGGAAGGCTGAACCACATGAACTTAATTGGCATGTTGGGGTATTGTGCAGAGGGAAAGTATAGGTTGTTGGTTTATGAGTACATGGAAAATGGTTCTTTAGCTCAAAACCTTTCATCAAGTTCAAATGTACTTGACTGGAGTAAAAGGTATAACATTGCTCTGGGAACGGCAAGGGGTCTGGCTTACTTGCATGAAGAATGCTTGGAGTGGATTTTGCATTGTGATATTAAGCCACAAAATATACTTCTTGACTCTGATTACCAACCCAAGGTAGCCGATTTTGGTTTGTCTAAGCTACTTAACCGGAACAACCTCGACAATTCAACCTTCTCAACGATAAGAGGAACAAGAGGTTACATGGCACCAGAATGGGTTTTCAACTTGCCAATCACTTCCAAGGTGGACGTTTACAGCTATGGAATTGTTGTGTTGGAGATGATAACAGGAAGGAGTCCAACAACAGGTGTCCAAATCACAGAAATAGAAGCAAAGTCGCCTCATCATGAGAGGTTGGTGACATGGGTGAGGGAGAAAAGGAAGAAAGGATCAGAAATGGGATCATCTTGGGTGAATCAAATCGTTGACCCTGCTTTGGGATCAGACTATGACATGAATAAGATGGAGATGTTGGCAACGATGGCTTTGGAATGTGTAGAGGAAGAGAAAGACGTGAGACCTACCATGAGTCATGTTGCTGAGAGGCTCCAAAGTCATGAACATGATTCTTGATGGTTTGAACAAAGAGTAGTCATCTGTCCCATGTATGTGACTTCCCTTGTTTATCATCAATGGTTCCTGTTCCTTTTATTTTTTGGTTGGTTTGGTCTATCATAGATTGTTTCTGTTTGTGGTAAATCTTCAATTGTTGTGCAGTTTAATGCTGCTGTTGTATATATCAGATTCTAGTGTCAGGCAGTCGTATGTTGTTACAGTTGCAGGAATTATTCATGGACACCCTGTGGTATTACAGTATTTCCGTCAATTGCAACCCATTCATTTGCTTCTTTAACCCCCTTTCTCTTTTATATAATTGAACCTTATCATAAAATTTAGTCATTCGTTCATATTCAACCTTAAAATTATGGCAACAATCTTGTAGACATGGTTTTACAAAATGTAAATCATAGACACATTTGCATTAAGTTCAGAATTTTATTTATTTTCTGTACCTATATGTCATCCGAACTCAATTTTTAAGATACCAGAGACAATTCTATTATGAGAAAATTGAAATTGAAATTATGTTTCTTTTGCATTATGGTTTAGAAAGTAGAGAGGCTAAACTTTTGTGACAATGTGCAATCCATTATACAATATGGTGTATTTGTTTAGAGTGGAATGCAACTTGCAAGCATGTTTCTTGAGCATATTACTTGACTTGGGAGTTGGGATTAAGATTAGTAAGTAACAGATGTTTCGAGGGACAGGGAAGTACATTGATCTCATTTTTGTGTTATGTAATGCAGGTTAGAATTGGAATGGCATTTGATTTTATCTTCTTTTTATTTAGCCTTTTTTCATCAGTTTCATGTGCTCTTTAAATAAAGATCCAAAATTAAGATTTTTGATTTTGGACATGTAAAGAAGGAAATGTTGTGCTAGCTAGTAATTTCATATCCTTAATTTGATTCAAACTTGGAAAATGATGCAGAAAATTACAAAAAGCCTATTAAATTTTAAGAGATTTATATTTCTATCCATTGTGTAATACTATATGAACAGTTTTGTAGTAATTGATTCATTTGTAGTAAATGCATTGATAGATATATAACGATTAGACTAAGGGTGATCTATGTGTATGCTTGGATTTCAGTTGAAAGAGTTCAAGATGACTGTCATTCCTATAGCAACGAATTCCTTCTTCATTTTATGAATTGAAATTCGTAAAAATATTTTCTCAACTTCAATTCGAACATAGCCACTGGTTGATGGTGCTTTGACAGTGTCGGTGAACTGTATGGCTCTTTTATCCTTTTTTTTTTCTTTCTAATTTCAATTTCAATTATTCAAATTTCATAATGTGTTATTTTATACAAGGAAACCACTTTATGAAGCTATTTTATTACTATGATTCACTTGGGAAGTATAGCACCTCAATTTGGTCAGTTATCCCATCTTCAGGCAATGTTAATTGCATTATGTAGTATCTAGTATTTTGTTCTCTTGATATTAATGTATCACAAGAGTTTGTACTAATACCTTATGCTGTTTATAACGTCACTGTTTTGTACTTGAAGGAGTTTCATGTGGAATAATATGACTGAGTCTCATGACAGGAAAAATACTGAAGAAGATTGAAATACTTAACATTATACTGAACATTAAACCTCAATGAATTATGCAAAATCATTGAGGCTCTATTGGAAGCTGAGAACAAACTTACCACCCTTTGATTATAGTAAAATTTATTAAATAAATCTATCAGCAACTAATATACATTTAGCCATGACATATTTTAGCAGGCATTATGTAAAACCAGCTAGACATGTAGCACAAATTTAACATCCACTTTTAAGACTCTCAAAACAGATAAAGAGCACTACAATTGCTATAAAATACAGCAAATAATATAAGAATTTCTGCATTCAGGAACCAAATTATCTTTGATTTTTTAATATTATATAAGTATAAGATCCCCTCCTCCTATTCACCACATATTGGGGTAGTTTATTAGCTATCCCTAGTTGTTTACAATTTCTTTAATACATCAATACCCAAAAGATGAAATCAAGATTTCCTTAATAGCTTGTAGAAGCAAGCCTTTTCTGTAGAATATATATAAAAACCTTTTCCAAACATATACACTAAGGCTAAGGATATCAAAAGAAGCTTCTACGTCAACATTGTACTAAACTGTCACATGTATTGACTTGTTCAATGGTGCACTCATAGTCAAGTTGTTTAGCTCACTTTTAGTAGACCCTATAATGTCACATGAAATTTAAGAATTTTAATGATTTTTTTTTCTTCACTAGGACAATATATACAATGGGTCCTATAATTTTCTCACAATTCGTAAGAACAGTTTAAGAAGTTTATATATATATATATATATATATATAAACAACTGTTGTTATATAAAATTAGTCAAATGAATTGCTACAATGGTAAAATTGCATAAGAATTCTTGATTCTTGGTAAAAAATACATTTCTAAATCTCTTGAAGTTAGTAAATTAATCTATATGAATAATAACGCTTAAGCATATTTTTAAATACATCTAAATATGATTAAATTTGATTTTTGTTATTCCATTTTTTTTGTTAATTTTACTTGTAAAATTTAAATTTTTTAAAACGGTTCTGTCATTATTTAGTGACATAAATCTAAACATACTATATTAGTTACCATGTTGAGCTGCAGTGGTCTCATACATTGCGTGAGAGGAATCAAATGATAGATACTCTTGCTAACTAATTTTGGTTTATCTTTAGACAGACGTTTGGAAGTTTTTGATGCTATTCCTTCCTTTAATATAAACTATTTTCGTAAAGGAGATATAAACTATTCTTAAAAAGTATAATTAATAAGAAATATTATATATATACTAGTGCAAACTTTGTCTATTACAAATTTTATCAAAATTTATCAACAATAAAAAAGTAATCAAATTATTCATATTTTAATATATTTTAAAAAATTTAAATTACTTCCAAATTTGATGAAAGAGGTACTAAATAATTTTCAACTAATATAAATATATGATTTAAGTGAACGTAACCTCTAATCCAAACGTTGAATTTTAATAAAAAGTTATTCAATTAAAAATTATTAATCCATTTGTAATCCTCTGAAGTTACGTGTATCATATATTATATTGGGATGAGTGCAATTATCGTTGAACGTAACTAACCCATCCACCCCATTGTCCATTTCTTTCGCTTTTGGTTTTGGATTTGGTTGATTTTCTCTTCTCCCACGTATCAACCACTAAAGCCATTGTTTTTGGCCTCCATTTTCATTTTCCTAATCTGAGTTTTCGTTCTTCAGCATAGCATGCATGCATATTACACTTAGCTAAACTTTTCATTTGATCCACATAGTGCCTCAAATATTCTATATATTTGAATATCAGTGTTGTTGTTAACTGGATCAATAAAACAGGATTTCCTTTTTTTTTTTCTTTTTTTGTTGATTGAGATCTTTCTCTATTGAAGTGAAAGAGTTCAGCACATGACTATGAGGACAAAGCAAAGTTGTTTTTGGTGTTTGTGGATTTTGCTTTGTGGGTCTTGTGTGGGGAGGTTTGTGGTGGAGAAGAACAATTTGAAAATCACTTCTCCAAAATCATTGAGAGGTATATATGAATGTGCCATTGGAAATTTTGGGGTCCCCAAGTATGGTGGAACCATGATTGGCTCTGTGGTGTACCCCAAGTCCAATCAGAATGGATGTAGAAACTTTGATGCCTCGTTGAGTTCCAAGCCTGGAACCTTCCCCACCTTTGTTCTTGTTGATCGGGGAGGTTAGCTACCATTTCATCATTTCAATACTCTTCAGTTTTCAAATATGCTAATCATGGTTTTAAATTGCGGTTGAGGTCGCAGTTCCAGTCACATTGTGGTGAGCCAGAAAACCTTTACAGTGCAGAAAAATACGGCTGATGCAGTCACAATTGTGATAGTAATGTGATTGTGGAGTGTCAAAATACCTTGATGTTGCGGCTGTAATTTAAAACCATGATGCCAACAAAGGAAAAAAGAAGTACATGATAAAACCTAGATGTAGTTTTAAAGTATTTTTAATAATGTTCTCTTATCAGAATTAGAGTTTAACATCAATAACTTATATTGATATGTAAGGTAAACCTTTATTACCTAATTTAACCATGAGAAATTCCAATTGTAATTAGATAATTGCACTAAAAGAATATAAGGAACTAGATCTAAGTTTTGTTCAGAGGTACCTTTTATTCATGTGGTGATTGGTGCCTTTTATTCATCATATTATCATGTGGTGATTGGAAAATTTTGATACCTTTTATTCATCATATTATCATGTGGTGATTGGTGCCAATTTTTTTTATATCATTGGTTGCTAGAAGCATTCCAATAATATGGCTCAAGTATGTAAAATTTCTTTTTGCCATTTTGGTAGATTGCTACTTCACTCTAAAGGCGTGGAATGCACAGAAAGGTGGAGCAGCAGCTATTCTTGTTGCAGATAACAGGATAGAACCATTGATCACAATGGACACTCCTGAAGAAGGGAATGGTGCCAAAGATGATGATTATATTGAGAAGATCAACATTCCTTCTGCTCTTATCAGCAAATCACTGGGGGATAACATCAAGCAGGCTCTCTCTAGTGGGGCTATGGTTAATGTAAATCTTGATTGGAGAGAGGCTCTTCCACACCCAGATGAGAGAGTTGAGTATGAGTTTTGGACAAGCAGCAATGATGAGTGTGGACCAAAGTGTGAAAGTGAAATTAACTTTGTCAAGAGTTTTAAAGGTGCAGCTCAATTACTTGAGCAGAAAGGGTTTGCAAAGTTCACCCCTCACTATATAACTTGGTATTGCCCAGAAGCATTCTTATTAAGCCAACAGTGCAAATCCCAGTGCATAAATAATGGGAGGTACTGTGCACCAGATCCCGAGCTAGATTTCAAAAGAGGGTACAATGGTAGAGATGTTGTTATCCAAAACTTACGTCAAGCATGCTTCTTTAAAGTGGCAAATGAAAGTAGAAAGCCTTGGCAATGGTGGGACTACGTGACCGACTTTTCCATCCGCTGCCCAATGAGAGAGAATAAGTACACTGAAGAATGCTCAGATCAAGTTATTAAATCTCTTGGTATGTTGGATACTGCATGTTTCTCTGAACATACATTGCAGTGGGCTTGTGTTTCTCTTTTCTGTTTGATCTTCAGTGTATGGCAAAACTGTACCAATCTATCTAATAAGAAAAATCATAAAATGCTTTTTCTTTGGCACAATATAATAATGTAACTATTGATTTTAGTTCTCTTGTCATTGCTTTAAGAAGTTTCATGGTTTTTTCAAAAGCTGGAGCTTTTGTGTATATGTGTAACAAAACCAAATTTGTATCTTCATTATACAAATATAACTTCCATTATCCTCAACATCAACATAAAAATCAAGTCATAGTTATAATGTTCTTTATCTTGTGGCATAAATTTAAGTAAGCTCATTTGTTATCTCAAATTTGCTGGAGGAAGTGTTGTTACATTATTCTAAGTTGGTCTATGCTGCTTGCTTGTTCACTCTTTCCTCGCATACTTTGCAGGTGTTGATTTGAAGAAAGTTAAAGACTGTGTTGGAGATCCTAGTGCAAATGCCGGAAACGCTGTTCTTAATGCTGAACAGGATGCACAGGTTGGTCTTTAGAGGAGGAGAACTTCTGAAATCTGATGGCATTCTTCTAGGATTATCCTTGTTCTCTAATTAGGCCATTCTGTTGGTTTCTGACTTTGGTTTCAGATTGGCAACGACGATCGTGGGGATGTTACTATACTACCTACTCTTATTATAAACAACAGACAATATAGAGGTCTGAGACAAAGTTTCTGGACATCTTGTTGGTTTTTAAACTTTGTTCTGCTGTATAATTTTATTTTATTTTTAACCGCTTTTAGGTAAGCTGTCAAGAGCAGCAGTACTCAAGGCAATCTGTTCAGGTTTCCAAGAGACCACTGAGCCATCAATTTGTTTAACTCCAGGTTCTTTTTTCATTTCTTGTTTTCTCTCCCTACCTCTCAAACATCCTAGGAAAATCTTGTCTACCTCCTTAGTTACTTATGTGCCTTTTACAAGCAACTCATCTTTCACCTGGAAATGTGTAATTTTTTTATGATCGGCAAATTTTAATTGTCAGTTTGTTAGTTTTTGTCACCAGGAGGGATCGAACCCACGACCTTCCTCTCCTTCTTTACTACTCAACCAATCTTATATCTCCACTTGGCAATGTGTAATGTGTGTTGTCATTTGCTATTTTGGATAAAAGAATTGATATCAGGTACCATTGATTATATTCTTTGCAGACATGGAAACAAATGAGTGTTTGCAAAACAATGGTGGTTGTTGGCAGGACAAAGCTTCTAACATTACTGCATGCAGGGTATTTGGTTAATTGTCAGCCATATTTTTGTGAAATGTTTACATTACTATAATACATGTGGGGTCAGGCTCTTATGGTTTCAATTGTTTTCCTAATCATAGGACACTTTCAGAGGAAGAGTATGTGAATGCCCTATTATACAAAATGTGCAGTTTGTTGGTGATGGATACACCCACTGTGAAGGTAAATTACTTTCTATAAATTAGATAATCTGCTTCATCTAATAATCTTCATGCTATAAAATATCAAAATATAAATTCAACTTTACGTATTTTGAATTTCTAAGCAGCTACGGGCACTTTGAGGTGTGCAATCAACAATGGAGGTTGTTGGAAGGAAACTCGAGGTAGCAGGTCCTACTCTGCTTGTATTGTAAGTAATCCTTTGCATCCTCTTTTACATGATCTTTCTTGTATGCTCTTTTTCTTTTTATTTTAATGCTGATATATATTTTCTTATTTCTTACATGATTATGCAGGATGGCCACACGAAAGGTTGCAAGTGTCCACCTGGATTTAGGGGTGATGGTGCCAACTCCTGTGAAGGTACTTTGACATCCAAAATTTGTTTGAACTGTTCTAATATAAATAATTCTAAAGAGAAAAAAGGTTAAACTTTATCATGTATGATAAGTTTGTTGACTTTTAAAATAATTATCTTAAAGTAATTCAAACGATAATTTGTGATTAGATGACGGTGTAAGACTGTTTTACATTGTCAGTGCATAGACATTATACTAATTCTAAATCTTCCTATAAAACTTCCAATTTTATTAGATAAAGAAGGTATTGAATAGTTGAATGTTGTTTCTTTCTTTTCACTTAATATTTTATTTGGTATTAGGAGAATCAATAGGTTAGTGTAAAAGGATATAAGTATAGCATTACACTTCTAGTACCTACCCTTTGAAAGACAAATACATCAGAGAAATTTACTTATCTTGATGAACTTTTTCAGAATGCTTGAATGTGATCCTACAGTTAGCTATTCTGCAAATCTGACAAGATTTTTTCGCTTAATATTTCTCATTTTGATTATGTTGTAGACGTGGATGAGTGCAAAGAGAAATTGGCGTGCCAGTGCCCAGAGTGCCAATGCAAAAATACCTGGGGAAGTTATGAATGCTCATGTAGTGATGGTTTGTTCTACGCACGAGAAAATGACATGTGTATTGGTGAGGGTTATTGTTTTTTGAAGTTTTCTAATTCTTTTTGTATGCCACTTTTTAAGACTGCCTTACTGCATTAGCAGATTTTGTGTACTCATTAAAGTTTGATAGATTATTCTTCATGGAAAACATGACTTTGCACTTGTCACTCGATTGTGCTCACTT
Source organism: Glycine soja (assembly GCF_004193775.1). Lineage (NCBI taxonomy): Eukaryota > Viridiplantae > Streptophyta > Magnoliopsida > Fabales > Fabaceae > Glycine > Glycine soja. Next base: position 269,917 of record NC_041004.1, read on the forward strand.
TGGCATTTCATCTCTATTTATCCTATATGTAGTCTCTTAAGATTTCTAAATTTTATGTTGTCCTTTTTTTTGTTAGATTTTTTGTTAGCAGGAGGGATTGAACCCGCCACCTTTCCCTTCTTTTTCCCTGCTTCTTAACCACTCAACCAACCTTAGATCTCCGCATTCTGTCCTTTCTAACTGTCTATGTTGATATTCTTTGCATAACTGTTGAGTGTATTAAAAAAACAATTTATCCAAATTTCACACGTTACATCTTACAAATATGCAGGTAAATATGCTGCTTCGATGGCTGGTGGGGGCATTGTTTGGCTGGTTATTCTGGTTTTGGGTATTGCTGGTACCGGGGTATATGCATTTTACAAGTACAGAATCCAGGTATAATTCTTGCTGATTTGATTGTCCTTCAACAATGTGGCTTTGACAAAAAAATTCATTAAGGCAGATAGCTAAAAACTATTATGTTAATTTGAATAATTTCAATATTTATAGTCTTCAAAAATATAAAAATCCCTTTTTCCCAAAGTTGAAGTGAAGTAGCAAGCTGATGCAGCACTCACTAAGTGGTATATAAGGATTTTTTCCAAGAAGGGTGTACAATGAATGAACAAGATGCAGGCCACCAAGGGTCAGGTGGCATCAAGTTTAAGTGTCTGAACAAGCACTACAAAGAAGTTTAAGTGAAGCACATACGAAATAGTGTCTCAAGATAACTGTCTGAAGCTTTATATAAGAATTAATGAAGTCATACAATAACTTTAGCTCTAGGAAATGTAATTACATTTTATTAAATCATCTTTTCATTTCATTAATACTTTCTCATACCATTTAGTGAGCACACTGAAGAATAATAATATAATTTACAAAACAATTAATAATATTTTAAAAGCAATAACCTACTTAAATTTGGTTAAAACTAAGACTTCTAAGTAACATATATTTTTAGAACAGATGAAGTACATGTGTTATGTTCTCCTGATTTGCAATTTGGTTAAATGACAATCAGTTTTTTTTGTCTTTTTGCCCCCTGATATTATAGTTATTATACAAAGGTACAATTTGATCATTGACATCCTAAACTCGTTTAATTAAAAGAGAATATTTTCTGCAGAGATATATGGACTCTGAGATAAGGGCAATTATGGCCCAATACATGCCATTGGATAATCAACCAGAGATTTCTAGTCAAGCTCATGAAGGTGTCTAGAAGTTCTGGGAATGCCATTTCTATTCAATGATGAGTTAGATATATCATATGGGACATCCTCTACAGTTGTTTAGTTATTGACATGGAGACAAGCTGTTTAAAAGGAGGCACCTAGCATCAGGCTTAGTTAGTATCATCCTTACCCCTCATGTCTTTTTCTTTCCATTTCTTTTCCTTATTTTGTTCTCCTTTTCTTCCCTCAAAGTGGATGGTTTTCTTTTTGTGAGGAAGTATCACTCAGAGTGGAAGTCATGTCCTCTTATTAATTTAGGCTACTTGAAGTTGGCACCATATTTCTATTCAACTGGGATGCTAGATATGGCATAGAAAGAGACATTTTTTTTGGTAGAGACTAACAATTTTGCATGCTTTTTATTTTTTATTTTTTATACCAGTTTGTAAATGTTATGAATAATAATATCTTTAGGTTGTCAATGCTGATGGACCTATTAAACTTAAACTTTGAACAAAGCTCTTGCCTGTTAATGGAAATTGTAATCTATCAGGTTAGTTTCAAGAGCATAGGTAAATCTAACTACCGATAGAGATAAATGCTTTGTATCAGTATCGTTATAAATAGGCTACAATTGATGCAAATATTGTAAAACAAGGGGTGTACTAGTAGTGAATAATTCCTGCAACTGTAACAAACATAGGTTGCCAAACACAAGAATCTGATACAACAGCAGCATTAAACTGCACACCAATTGAAAATTTTCCACAAGGCACAAACAAATAATGTGTGATAGACGAAACCAAACAAAAAATTAGAGGAGCTGGAACCGTGGATGATAAACATGGGAAGTTACAGCCATGGGAGAGATGGCTATTTTTTGTTCAAACCATCAAGAATTGTGTTCATGACTTTGGAGCCTCTCAACAACATGATTCATGCTGGGTCTCATGTCTTTCTTTTCCTCTACACATTCCAAAGCCACGGTTGCCAATATCTCCATTTTATTCATGTCATAGACCAAACCAACCAAAAAATAAGAGGAACATGAACCATTGATGATAAACAAGGGAAGTCACAAACACGGGACATATGACTACTCTTTGTTCAAACCATCAAGAATCATGTTCATGACTTTGGAGCCTCTCAGCAACATGACTCATGCTAGGTCTCACGTCTTTCTCTTCCTCTACACATTCCAAAGCCATCGTTGCCAACATCTCCATCTTATTCATGTCATAGTCTGATCCCAAAGCAGGGTCAACGATTTGATCCACCCAAGATGATCCCATTTCTGATCCTTTCTTCCTTTTCTCCCTCACCCATGTCACCAACCTCCCATGATGAGGCGACTTTGCTTCTAATTCTGTGATTTGGACACCTGTTGTTGGGCTCCTTCCTGTTATCATCTCCAACACAACAATTCCATAGCTGTAAACATCCACCTTGGAAGTGATTGGCAAGTTGAAAACCCATTCCGGTGCCATGTAACCTCTTGTTCCTCTTATCCTTGAGAAGGTTGAATTGTCGAGGTTGTTCCGGTTAAGTAGCTTAGACAAGCCAAAATCTGCTACCTTGGGTTGGTAATCAGAGTCCAGAAGTATATTTTGTGGCTTAATATCACAATGCAAAACCCATTCCAAGCATTCTTCATGCAAGTAAGCCAGACCCCTTGCTGTTCCCAGAGCAATGTTATACCTCTTATTCCAGTCAAGTACATTTGAACTCGATGAAAGGTTCTGAGCTAAAGAACCATTCTCCATGTACTCATAAACCAACAATCTATACTTTCCCTCTGCACAATACCCCAACATGCCAATTAAGTTCATGTGATTAAGCCTTCCAATTATGCTTACTTCAGCCAGGAACTCACTTTCTCCTTGGTTCACAACTTCATGTAGTCGCTTTATCGCCACAACTTGATCGTCAGACAAGACACCCTTATACACAATACCTCCAGCACCCCTTCCAATCTCTTGAGAGAAACCTTTGGTGGCTTGTTTCAGTTCAGAATAACTGAATTTCCTAAACCCTGTTTCAGCTGCAAGAACATAGGCTTGTTTGTCAGCATTATTCCTAAACAAGAAACACCACACCAAAAAGAAGCACACGATCTCAATTCCTCCCAAGGCAGTTGCAAACCACAGCATGAACTTCACCGATCCATTTTCTTTTTCTTCCACATACGGTCTCTCTAGTTCTTTCGCTCCTCCACTATTTCCCTCACAAACCAAGCCATTGTCATTATTTAGGATGGCCTTCTCATCATAGTCATGAGACAAAGGAAGTCGCAGGCTGAATGATCCCTTAAAACCAGGTGAATGATGGCCATTTAGCAACTGTGTCTTCAGGTAGCACTGACTAGTAGAGTCACTTTTCTCTGAGAAGCTGTGTTGAAACCCTTTGCATTCGCACAACTCCAAGCACAGATTCACACATTGTTCGTACGTGTGGTTTGGATAATAGCCATAGTCGTATCCGTAAAAATCAAATTCAGGTAAGCGTAGGAAGTGAGACTCTTTCTCAGTGTTGTTGCACCAAAGCTGGAAACTTGATTCACAACCTTGAGACCAGTCTTGACTATCAACCCATCTATATCCTGTTTCCATAATTTTCTCGTTATGTACTTGTAGAAGAAGAAATAATAAGCATTTATACAAAAAAGAAGCTAAAATAAATTACGATTCTTTCATGTGTGCGTGTGTGTTTCTTTTTTTATAATTCAGGATATCTTTGACTAGATCTCTCCCGATTTATGTTTTTTCATAGAGTTTATATTTCACCCATCAACAACTCTTATATTTTTCTCTCTCTCTAGGTGTCAAATAGCTTTTGGGTGTCTTTTCCTTTTTCATATACACAACACACAACTCTGGCACTGGCAATTGAATCTCCTAACCATGTAATAGGCAAAGTTATCTGACTATCAACTATGCTAGTATGCTACACTATGATGGTTTCCATGTAAGTTAAAACGAACTTACGCACAAGCCACAATCAGTTTTAGTGATAATCTAATTGAGAAAGCATAAGTTAATTTTAACTCTCAGAAGCAAAATTTAATTAATTTAATCTTGTAATTTTTGTTCTAATACCTGGAAGGCAGGAACACGTTCTTCCAGTAGTTGGTTTATTACTGCAATAACTATTGGGTCCACAAATCCCGTGAATAAAACAAGGCTGTGGCCGGAATATTCCCGTCACCTTCCAATTATCTTCTCCGTCTCTGATGCTATACACCCTCGCATTTCCGTCGTGATCGAGGGTCAATCTTCGTCGAAGCACCACCGTTCCGCTATCAATTGTAGTGAAAGTGAAGTTATCAGAAGAAACCAGTTTGCCGAAATCGTCCAGCACAACAACCCTGCTATCATTGAAAGTGGATCTACCATTCCCATTACCGAAGTTATTGCTCTGAAGCCAAGCGTAAGGCCAGTAAACACTCGAAACTCGAGGACCCTGGTACATGAGACGCAGAACATTCTCGAAGTCGAAGAAGAGCTTGTAGTGACCGGAGGAATAGTTGGTCCCACTTCTCGATGAAACGAGGTTGGTGCTCTTGCTCAGAGGTTGGTTAGGAAGAAGCGTGTCCGTCGGAAAATCGAAGCTTTGCCACAAAACATGATCTTCGGAGTTGTCGAGGATTGCTATTAGTACGAGGTTGCCGGTGTCGTACAAATGTAACCGGGGGTTTTGTTTCGATGGGGTGGCGGTGTTTGTGGACCACACGATGAACTGACCGGCATCGGTTAGTTCGAGGTTACCGGTTCCGAGAAGGGAGAGCGTGGAGCGTTTTCCGTTTACCGGCTGGTCCCGGTTGGCCATCCAAACGACGGTACGAGGTGGCCGGGTGTACCATATTGCGAAGCAGAAAGCGTTTTCACCGACGGGGTAAAAACCTGCGGTGAATGTGGCATTGGGTGATGAAACTATGACGTCTTCATTGTGGTTCTCAACGGAGAGGGAGAAGGAATGTGAATGGTGAAAATTCTGGAGGAGAATCAGAGATAGTAGTAGTTGTGATAATGGTGAAGTGGCCATTCGCAATTTCTGCATCTCTTCATTGTCTTCAAAAGTATTTAAAACGATAAATAAATAAATAAATAAAAGTTTTTTCTTGCATGGGCCTCAGCAGTCAATGCTGAATTGGTAATGATGTCATGAGAGTGACTGGTGTCTTCGATCATCCATTTTTGCGGTGAATCTAGTTTAGTTTTGAATTATTGAAAAGCAGAAGATTCAAAGAGCTTCATTTTTTTGTATTGAATTTTCTTCCTTTTTGAGAAAAAGGAACATTCTTCCTTGAAACTTAATAATTCTATAAAAAAAATGCCTTTTAAAATATTGAAAATGGTGGAAACAAAAGGAAAGTGTGGGAGAAAAGATTCTGATGATAAATATTAACAATGTAATTTTTGATATATTTTATTATGAGTTTAAGAGTAATATACTAATACTAAAATACAGTAAAAAAATAATTCATATTGTTATTTAATGTCTCTTAAGATAAATTTATAAAAATTAATAAATTTATCATACAGTAATTATTTTACATTATTAGATAGAAAGTTATAAACATAAATTTAAGATAAATGTACATTTATAGAAGTATCATCACTTTTATTTTAACTTTTTATTCATTGGATTTATATAAAATTACACATGTGATATTTTTCGATTTAAATTCAAATATAAGGGAAATGACAATAATTCTCGTCAATGGTTGTAGAAAGTTTCCAATCATGAATTGTCTCAAATCATACTAGTTATTATTTATTAAGATGTCTTTTCAAATGCACCTAACTTAGTACTCTGCATTTGCAACCATAGGCCCTTCTTTTCAAAGGGTCTGAATAGGTCAACATAACTTCATAAGTAACTGAGATGAAAAGTATTTTTTTTTTTAAAAAGTCACAACCCACTATTTTATTTCTTTTACTAACAGTTATCCGCGCACGAGTCGATTAAAAAGTAAAATATTCTTAAAAATATAAAAAAAAATTGTATTATTTTTTTTCAAACTACTTTTTTTGAATAAAATAAGTTGTATCATCTCCATTATTAAAAAAAATGCATCTCCATTTCTATTATTCTTCCCTCACACATTGACTGCGTATATACAATTCTTTTTTTTTTCAGTTTTTACATTCAATAATAATTTTTTTAAAATTCTCAATTTTATTCCTATTTAAGCGACATGTCAATAATATTAGATGTTAATTTTGAATTTTTTTACCAGCCTATTCTTTTGTATTTTTTCAAATTTTTTTTATTTTATTTATATTTATACACATGTCAATGATATATGATGGTCATTTTAGACTTTTCAGTAACCTATTCTTTTATATATAGTGATAGATAGATAGCAACTGGCCAGCAATTATGAGCATGTAATTTACTCATGAAAATCGAATAACCTTATTCAGAGGTCAGCCATAACGTATCTATGTTTTTCCATATAGAAATTTCATCCTACTGTCTACAAAACAGTTATCACCGTCAAACCGTAACAGCCCAGCTGAAAAATAAATAAATAAATAAATAACTACACTAAATTTAGTCGGGGTGATATTTTTTATGTAAGAATTAAATAGTCAAATTTTTTTATGAGTAGTACTTTATATGATATAATTGGTCCTCGTCATCAAAAGAGTAGAGCAGTAACATTAGAAAGTTTTATAATGTTTACAAATTATCAATGGAAAGAAAATAGTAATTTCAAATAAAGTAAAATGATAAAAAAAACACACAAAATATCAATTAAATTGGGAGTTACATAGGGGAAATCAGTTGAAAAGTCATAGACTTTTTTTTTTTACCAAAAGGGGTATTTTTTTAGTTTTTTTTTAAATGGGATTATTTTTAAATTATTTAGCTAAAGGGAATAAGTCATGTTACAATTCAGGTAGAAGTTGTAACATCTGTTACGACTTTGATTTTTTTATTTTATTTTTTCAACCAAAATTGTAAAATTATTTATAACTTCAATGTAATTTTTTTTATTTTACGACTTTGAAGTTGTTACTTTTTTTTAAAAAAAAAAATTAAAGTTGTAAAATTGTTTACGATTTTAATGTAATTTTTTTTACAAAAGTTTTTTTTTGGTATTACAACTTCAAAGTCGTAATACTTATTTTTTAATTTGGAAGTCGTGAGCTTGGCTACGACTTCATTGTGCCCTTTTTCAAATTTTATGATATTATATATTATTTTATAATATTAAAAAAAATTAGACATTTTTTTATTGTATTTTGTTTTGTTTTCAATTTTTTTAATTGCTAAAAAAATTTATTTATTTAATAATTAAATAAATAAATTTAATTTTACTTATTATTAATTTTATTTAATATGTTGTATATTTTTAAGTTTTTTTAATATGTTATATATTTTTGTAATATTTTATTATTTAAAATATATTATTTATTTTTTGTTGGACAAGTGGCCTCAAAAATATTAAGAAAGGGGGGGACTGAATTAAGATTTCGTTGATTATTCCTAATTGAAAATTTCCCTTTCTTAATTATTCCCTAGATTCAATTATTTTTTTATTAACAAATTACTGAAATAATAGATGAAGGAAAGTAACTTAAGGGAATGTAAAGACAACAGAAAGTAAAAGAGATAAGGGAAGAGAGAATGCAAAATCGGATTTATATTGGTTCAGTCACAACCCGTGACTACGTCTAGTCTCTAAACAACCCGCTTGAGATTTCCACTAACCTTGTAAAATCCTCTACAAGCAATGAACCACAAAAGAATCCCCTCCTTTGCCTTTGTGTTCAGTGATTACAACTAAGAAGTTATTCTCACTTCTTGCAATGAACCCAAAATCGGTTAGTCTTTTGAGTCCAATGATAATAACCAAGAAGTTATACCCACTTCTTACAATGAACCCAAAAGCGGTTAGTCTTTTGAGTCTATTGATCAACCAAGAAGCAAATCCACTTCTTGCAATGAACCAAAAAGTGGTTAGTCCTTTGAGTCCAGTGTTTAAGAAGCACATCCTATTTCTTGCAATGAACCCAAAAACAGTTAATCTTTTGAGTCTAGTGATTGCAAGAAGACCTTCTCTTGAAAACAGTCACCAAGAATTGGTCTCTTGAAAAACTTTTTGTAAGAATGAAGGAGAGAAAGAAAATAGAATAGAAGAGCACAAGTTTTTGTCCTTAGAACTTTCCTTGACAAAGAAAATGTTTGAACAAAAACTTAGAGAAAGATGTTGAAAATGATTGAATGAATTAGTGTTGATCAGTTCTTTTTTTTTTAAATTCACGTCATGGTCACATATTTATAGTCATTTATGGCTCTTGAAGAAATCATTTTAAAAGTTGTGACTCTTGACAATTTCTTCAAAACTAGTCACTTTAAGAGTTGTGACTTTCTTTTAAAACTAGTTACTTTAAAAGATGTGACTCTTCTTCAAAACTAGTCACTTTAAAAATTGTGACTCTTGACAATATATTTTTCAAAATCAATCACTAGTAATCGATTACCATTATGGTGTAATTGATTACACATCAATAGTTGTGACTCTACATGTTTAGATTTAAAAACTAACGTTTAGAAATACTGATAATCGATTACAAATGTTGTGTAATCGATTACACAAGTTTGAAAATATTTTATCACAAGTTGTAACTCTTGAAATTTGAAACTCAATGTTTAAAAGTACTGGTAATCGATTACAATGTTGTGTAATTGATTACACAAGTTTGAAAATGTTTTTAAACGTTACAAATCAATGGTAATCGATTACTGGTTCATGGTAATCGATTACTTCTTTGAAAATTAGTTTGAAAAGAATGTTGACTACTGATAATCGATTACTGTCTTTTGGTAATCGATTACCAGAGACTAAAAACTCTGGTAAAAGATTTTTCTTTGAAAAAATTCTTTTAGACAAATTGTGCTATTCATTCTTTTCACTTTGAAAAACTCTTTTTAACTTACTTTGATACTTTTCTTGAGGTTCTTGCATATCTTGAGTTTTTTCTTAAATCTTCACTTGAATCTTGATTCTTGATTGAATGACTCTTTGATTCTTGAAACTTACTTGAATCTTGATTCTTGATTTGAGTCTTTGGCATCATCAAAATAAGCTTGAAAGCTTTGCGTCTATATTTTTAATATTATTTTATTTATATATTTTGTCTATTTAAAATTTAGATAATCTTTTATTTAAGATGTTATAACTTATTAACACATTAAACCCTAAAATAATAATATGAGCTACAATATTCTAATATATAATATGTAATGTTATAAAATTTGAAAAAAAGGAATATTTTACATAAAAGGGGTATTTTTTTTTCTAAATGGGATTATTTTTTAATTATTTATCTAAAAGAGATAAGTTGTAACAAGTGTTAAGACAAAAATATTTAAATAAAATAATATTAAAAAGATATAATATATTTTAAATAATTAAAAATTTCAACAATAAATAACATATTAAATAAAGACATAAAAAATATACAACATATTAAATTAAATTAATAATAAGTAAAATTAAAATTATTTATTTAATAATTAAATAAATAATTTTTTTAGATATTTTAAAAAAATTGAAAACAAAACAAAATAAAATAAAAATATGTCTAAAAAATTCTTAATATTATAAAAATATATAATATCATAAAATTTAAAAAAGGTACAATATGAAGTCGTAATCAAGCTCACGACTTCACCTTCATGCACTTTCAAATTAAAAAATATTATGATTTTGAAGTCATAATTCTAAAAAAAAACTTTTCAAAAATAAAAAAAATTACGTTGAAGTCGTAAATAATTTTATGACTTTAGTTAAAAAAAATTAAAGTCGTAACAGATATTACAACTTCGAACTTAGAAGTCGTACACCATTTAGATAAATAATTAAAAAATAAACCCCATTTAAAAAAAATATCCCTTTTGGCTAAAAAAAAAGCCAAAGTCATAAGCAAAAGGATGAAACCTTCGGCAGTGCACACTTGTTACAGCAAACTCTATAGTACAAATAGGAAATGAAAAAAACGGCAGAGAGGCATGAATACAAAACCTTTTCCGGCAAGCTCTTTTCCCTTTCCCTCACTTTGTTCGTCATTTTTGATGAAAGACCAAGATTCAGAAGGAAGATTGTAGTGTGAAGAAGAATAAGAAAATAAAGAAGAAGCTTCTAAACTATTGAGCGGGAAAAGGAAAAGAATCAAAACATTCCTTCTTATGTAAACCCGCTGACAAAGAAGCCAAGTCTGTCACACAAAAATGTTTCGTATAAAAGGAACAGAAACGATTTTTTTTACCCAATTATCACTTTTTATTTTTTTAGATTCTTAACATAAGTATTCTCATTGATTAACTATTTGTAATCAACCTGAACATACTTACGTGTTATAATTGCATGTGAACATGAAATGTGTAGTTTTTGTAATTTATCATAATCATATTACCATTTAGAAATGTTTAAAATTAATTTTTCTGGGAGACATCGTTGTCTTGGATTTATCGATTCTTCTACTAAGAAAATAATACTTTGTTTATCAAACTCAATTACACACATGAATTTAACCTTTTTTTCTTTGACCTCAATGATGTTATCAACATTGTTTGTCAATTCTTTACTTGATGTCATCATTGCTATGACTTTCCTGCCTCTTTTAACAAAGTATTCATTGCATCTTGCATAAGTCCTATTGACCCACGCAAAGATTGAGAGACTCCTTGTTTTTTTTAGCACTGAGGCCTCATCATTATTTATTGTCATGTGACCCCATGAATCCTCGTTGTTCCAAACAGTAGTCCCTTTCTTTTGGGATCTTCTCTAGTCATTCAGTCACTTGCTCATTTTCTTTCATTATGCTTGTGGAAGTAATACTTTTGATCATGTGCCTTTAACAATCGTCATTGCCAAAACTTGTACCTCAATGGTTTTGACGACATGAGAGTTACACTCAAGGTAATCAAGTTTAATTCGGTTTCTAACGATTACATTGCTATTTTGGGATACTCATTCATGAAAGTTTTAATTTCAGGACCCTAAGAGAACTATTGATACCAATTTGCGGCGGACAATTATTCAAGATAAAATTTTTGGCTAATATATAATTGTTGGGTCTGTCCTAGTTCTGTGAGAGGTAAGTTTCTCACTCTTGATGTTAATTTCTTATTTTCTGTGTCTTATAAATTTTTTTTTATTGAATTGAATTGTATATTCTATAGGCAGTTGTGTTTTGTCATTTCCTCCTCACTTCAATTGTTATTTGAATATTACATTGCACAATGTTGTCAAGGTAATGTTTTTGCATTTTAGTGTGTAATCTTCTTTTTATTGTAGAATAATAAAATTGATAATGTTGAATTTATCAACATTAAAATAATGGGAGTAAAAAATTGTTTGTATCAAATAACCTCATTTTCATAAGCAAAACAATGCGCATGATGCATTGTTCATATGAAATAGTCCCATATTCATATTGAAAAATATTTTTAAAAAAGATAATCTAAGTGCAAACAAATATTTTTTTTTTTTTACATTTTCAAACACCTTTTTGAAACCTTTTGAAACTAAGTCAAGATGTGAAATTTATACTATTAGATTTATTTACATAAAAACCATCAAACTCAACTATTTTTTGAACTATAAAACATCATGAATATTAAAAAAATGCAAAAGTCACCCATAAATAATTATTCTTACAATTAATTAATTAGTTACATTATATATTAAAATTATATTATTGAAATTTAATAATTAAATGTATTACTAATTAATTAAAAAATTTACAAAAAAAACCCGTTTAGTCCATATTATAAATAGGATCCACAAAAAGTAAAAAAAAAAAGATGTAAATTCGAGATTGGGAGGTCCAAATTCACATTGAGAATAGAAGTGGAATACACTTGAGTGTTGCTAGGTGCAGCCAACATTATTGCTGGTGCACCCAGTATTCTTTAAAAATGGTCAAATTAATGTTGTCTTCTTTCTCCCTTTACGGATCAAGTTGATCCGCAAGCTTCTTATGGATCAAGTTGATCCATAAGTCACTTGCAGATCAACTTGATCCATAAGAAGCTTGTGGATCATCTATATCAACTGCGAATCAATTAAAATCTATGTAGATCAACTCATTGCATATGTGGATCAACCTGAATGAGTTGGGTGCACAAAAACATTTTAAAAAATATACCTGGATATTTTTGTCTTTTCACGTTAAGTGCTGGGTACATCAACAATAATAATGGGTGCACCTAGCAACACCCAATATACTTATGTTAATAAAGAGGAATAGTGGGGTGAATAAAAAAAATTAAAAGGAATAATTGGGTAAAAAAATACCAGAACCACAAGGGAAGTGACAGCTATTCTTTGTTCAAAGTTCAAAGCATCAACAACCTATGCTTTCCGTCTGCACAATACCCCAACATGCCAATTAAGTTCATGAGGTTAAGCCTTCCAATTATGCTTACTTCAGCCAGAAAGTCGCTACTCGATTATCAGACAACACACCCTTATACACAATATCTCCAGCACCCTTTCCAAAATCAGTTTCCTCCTTGCACTCGGGGTCAAAATATCTAATTTGAATATTAATTTTTTAAAGCATTGGTATACATAACTAAAAGAGACATTTTATTTCTTTTTAAGGAGAATAAAATTAAAAAAGTATATATGACGTAGAATAGAAAGTTTAATAACTTTATTTTTCATTCAATGGTTTTTATTTTTTATTTTTGAGTTTTTTTGAAAATTTTAATCTTGGAGCTCTTAATATATAACACTTTCAGAATATTGGAAATAGGAAAGCACATCGAAAGTTCAAACAAGACCAAATAGATGAGTAAATTAATGCGGTGGTACACATGTCTACGTTGATGCTCAATGTCAACCTTTTTGGTCTTGTTTGCATTTTCCCTATACTTTCCTGTTTTTAACATTATGAGAAAATGTGATATTTTAAGATGACAAAGATTGAACTTGTCAAAGACTCAAAAATAAAAATAATTATATATATTCCAACGAAAAGTATAGTTTTTAATTGTTATATTTGTATTGTGAATCATATATTAATTCCTTTGAATTTTCTTGTTCTATAAAAGAAAGACAAGTGCTCTTAGAGTTATATTGATCCACACCAATTTGTTAATTATTATTCATGCTTAGCATAGCATAGTGGCATGCCAAAATGGCCTCGTCAACACTCCTTCTGGCTCTTGTAATTCTCCACAATTTTCAGCACTCAACACAATATTCGTTCTCCCTCTCCGTGGAGAACCTCAAAGAAGACGTTATAGTATCATCTCCCAAAGCTACATTCACCGCAGGGTTTTACCCTGTTGGAGAAAACGCATACTGCTTCGCAATATGGTACACCCAACAACCTCACACCCTTGTTTGGATGGCCAACCGGGACCAACCGGTAAACGGAAAGCTCTCCACCCTTTCCCTTCTCAAAACCGGCAACCTTGCATTAACCGACGCTGGCCAGTCAATAGTGTGGTCCACCAACACCATCACCTCATCGAAACAAGTCCAGTTACATTTGTATGACACCGGCAACCTCGTCCTCCTCGACAACCAACAAAACCGTTCCTCCAACATTGTTGTTCTGTGGCAAAGCTTCGATTTCCCAACGAACACGCTTCTTCCTGCTCAAATTCTCACCAAGAACACCAACCTTGTTTCCTCGAGAAGCGAGACCAACTATTCCTCCGGTTTCTACAAGCTCTTCTTTGACTTCGAGAACGTTCTTCGTCTCATGTACCAAGGTCCTCGAGTTTCAAGCGTTTACTGGCCAGATCCTTGGCTTCAGAACAATAATTTCGGTAATGGTGGCACGGGTAATGGTAGATCCACTTACAACGATAGCAGGGTTGCTGTACTTGATGATTTCGGCTACTTTGTTTCTTCCGATAACTTCACTTTCAGAACAAGTGATTACGGGACGCTGCTCCAACGGAGATTGACCCTCGATCACGACGGTAGTGTGAGGGTGTTTAGCTTCAACGATGGACACGACAAGTGGACAATGTCAGGGGAATTTCACTTACATCCCTGTTACGTTCATGGGATTTGTGGACCTAATAGTTATTGCAGTTACGAGCCATCAAGTGGTAGAAAGTGTTCGTGTCTTCCAGGTATATATATTAGAACAAAATAGGTTCAATAAAAGCTTTCTCAAAGTTAAACATTTTATTTTTTTTATACAAGTTTCTTGATTTAATTACTTTTTTGTCTCTATATATTAGTCCCTATATTTTGTGTGGTTTTCATTTTGCATAAGAAACTTTAGTCTTATATTGTATAGAGTCTTGTTTCAGGCAAAATATAAGTGTACTACTAATGTTTATTTTTTGATAACCAAATATGTCACAAGTTTAGTTTCTAAACTGAATTTGGAACACCTCAAACAGAAATCTAAAGATAGCCTAATTCAATTTTAACTTATTTGGAAACAAATTGATGGCTTTTACTTTCTTGATTTCTTTTCCTATAAACATTATTTTTTCTCTTGAGAGTGTTATTAAGAAATTTATCTAACCAGGTCATACTTGGGTTGATAGTCAAGATTGGTCTCAAGGTTGCACACCAAATTTCCAACATTTATGCAACAGCAACACCAAGTACGAATCTCGCTTCCTGCGAATACCTGACATTGATTTCTATGGATACGACTATGGCTACTTTGGAAATTACACTTATCAGCAATGTGAGAATCTGTGTTCGCAATTGTGCGAATGCAAGGGGTTTCAGCACAGCTTTTCGGAGGCAAATGCTTTCTTTCAATGCTACCCAAAGACACATTTGCTAAATGGGAATAGTCAACCAGGTTTCATGGGATCATTCTTCCTGCGACTGCCTTTGTCGTCCCATGATGAGTATGAGAACCCCGTCCAAAATAATAGAAGTGGCTTGGTTTGTGGGGGAGATGTTGGAAACGTAAAGATGCTGGAGAGATCGTACGTTCAAGGGGAAGAAAATGGATCCTTGAAGTTCATGTTATGGTTTGCAGGTGCCTTGGGAGGAATTGAGGTTATGTGCATCTTTCTGGTGTGGTGTTTACTGTTTAGGAATAATAGGACTTTACCCTCAAGTGCTGACAGACAAGGGTATGTTCTTGCAGCAGCAGCAGGGTTTCAGAAATTCAGTTACTCTGAACTGAAACAAGCCACCAAAGGCTTCAGTGAAGAGATTGGAAGGGGTGCTGGAGGTATTGTGTACAAGGGTGTGTTATCTGATGATCAAGTTGTGGCCATAAAGCGATTGCATGAAGTAGCAAACCAAGGAGAGAGTGAGTTCTTGGCTGAAGTAAGCATCATTGGAAGGCTTAACCACATGAACTTAATTGGCATGTTGGGGTATTGTGCAGAGGGAAAGCATAGATTGTTGGTTTATGAGTACATGGAGAATGGTTCTTTAGCTCAGAACCTTTCATCAAATTCAAATGTACTTGAATGGAGTAAAAGGTATAACATTGCTCTGGGAACAGCAAGGGGTCTGGCCTACTTACATGAAGAATGCTTGGAGTGGATTTTGCATTGTGATATTAAGCCACAAAATATACTTCTTGACTCTGAATACCAACCCAAGGTAGCAGATTTTGGCTTGTCTAAGCTTCTTAACCGGAACAACGTCAACAATTCAAGCTTCTCAAGGATAAGAGGAACAAGAGGCTACATGGCACCGGAATGGGTTTACAACTTGTCAATCACTTCCAAGGTGGATGTTTATAGCTATGGAATTGTTGTCTTGGAGATGATAACTGGAAGGAGCCCAACAACAGGTGTTCGAATCACCGAATTAGAAGCAGAGTCAGATCATCGCGAGAGGTTAGTGACATGGGTGAGGGAGAAAAAGATGAAAGGATCAGAAGCGGGATCTTCTTGGGTGGATCAAATCATTGACCCTGCTTTGGGATCCAACTATGCCAAGAATGAAATGGAAATATTGGCAAGGGTGGCTTTGGAATGTGTAGAGGAAGAGAAAAACGTCAGACCCAACATGAGTCAAGTTGTCGAGAAGCTGCAAAATCATAGTATGCACACAATTGTTGATGGTTTGAACAAAGAATAGCAAGGTTTTATGAAACTTACAAACCTATATTCATTGAGTTATTTCGGAACTTGCAAAGCCTTATGTGACCCCTTTCTTGTTGGATTAGGTAGGGTGATTTTTTTCATATGAACATTTATTTGTAAGTCTGGATCACTCACTTCTTATGTATTGTTTGTGTTTGGATTCTGTTATAATTTTAAACTGTGTTAATGGGAGCAGATGATTAGATGGATGACTATGGAAATCCTCATACTAGATGACGTTGAAATACAATGCTCTAATAGAATATGACATTGAGACATGAGTTTATGTATTAATTGCATGAAGTTTTGGACATAAAGTTTTTATCATTTTTGTTAGTTCATTTTTTGGGGTTTTGGACGGCCTTATTTTCAGCTGGAGATGTTTTCATACCCTTAATTAATAAGTTTTTAATTT
The DNA here is from genome assembly GCF_004193775.1 of Glycine soja. Lineage (NCBI taxonomy): Eukaryota > Viridiplantae > Streptophyta > Magnoliopsida > Fabales > Fabaceae > Glycine > Glycine soja. Next base: position 286,546 of record NC_041004.1, read on the forward strand.
GGTGATTAGTGTGAATGTGAACCTTTTACTCACATGTATTTACTTACGATTTTATTGAATAGAATTGATTTAATTTGATTCTGTATTTTATGAATTTATTTTTCATTTATATGCATGTTGGAGTAAAGTGGGTCACATATGTAAGTTTTCACATATATTGGGGGAGTGAAATAGGAAACTATGTGCTCAAATCACCCCAAGTTTGGTGTTTTGGATGGTAAGATGGTTAAGGTAGTAACCTCAAACGGAGGCATCATGGAACTTGACACCTCCATATTCACGGTGGTATGCTTGTGAATCAAATATCATTCAAATATAGCTCATTGTCCTTCTGCTCAGTGGTATAGTTGTGAGGAAAAGTGCCCAGATATATATTGAAAAACAAAAAGACTAGAAGTCGCAATCGCGTCCTCCGCTGTCATCTCCAACAACCTCCACGTCTGCAACCATCGCACTACCTTGAATCCCATTGTCATCACCATTGTACCATGAAACTCTTCTTTTTTCTCTACCCGAACGATTTGCAGCAACATGAGCAACACAAAAGTAAAAAGAACTGCCACAAATCCAAATATGAGACATTAGATTGATCTAACAGATCGAACGAAGTGGTGAATTTCCAGCCCTAAACTCACCCAATGAATTTCCAAGGTGGGTCTTTCTAAGGTCTTTTGTTACATTTTTAGTTCCAATCTTGCTCAGTTTATAATGTGGCTAACAGTTAAAAACAATCTCAAAGTTCATTTTTGCATTTATATTTTGAATTTTAACATTTTTTGGCGGTTTTAGAACCGCTACAAAGAGAATATTGCATTTTTATTTTCACCAAAAATGGTATTTTTTAATAAAAAAAATCATATTAAATTTTTTCAGTTTTAATTATTCCTATTAGGTCTATAATTATTCTCATTCCTATTTAGCAAGTGTGGGAATAAATTTTCTAACATATGACAATATGAGTGAGTTATGTATCACTAACCTATACCTAAATTTTGGATAATAGTTTAGTTTTAATCCATTTAATATTATATAAAAATTGAAAAAATTTATAAAATTGAAGCAAATGACAAATGTTATCCTATTCATATAAAATCAAATATTGTATCATATAACGTATATATAAACCAAACGTCATTGCCTCATATATTTAATGTGGTATGGAGTAAAAGGTCATTTAGTCATAGAAATCAAATATATATCCAAAAATTACAAATATACTCACATATAAACAAAAAATACAAAATAAAAATTACTAATGTACCAACAAAGTCATATTACATCTGAAGAACACCAAGTGGATCTTATTTATTGTGCCTTGAAGCATAATTGCAGAACTTGTCTGGCAAAAACAAAAATAAAGAATGAGCCCTAAAACAACATTTTCTGGCAGTTTACGATGACAGCCACACATTAGACCCACTAAAAACACATTCTTTTTTTTTTTTGCAGTGGATGTTTCGTTTTCATGGGATTGATTATTTTATACAAGATACAAAGGAGTTGACACTTAGTCGTATGGAAGAGCTCATTAAATTTCCCACACCTTTTTTTTCATTAAATCATGATTTGTGGTTACATTGTATATATGAAACATCAATTTTTATTGAAATAAATGTGAGTATGGCCATGACCAAACACTTTACAGCTTAGCAAATTTTGTAATATATAATTTAGCAATTAGCACAGCACTGAGACGTTTACTGCATCGAGTCTAGAAGGAGTAGTCGTTTAGTTTGAGTTAAAAGTACGTACTTGTGTCCTTATGGTCTAAATTACCTTTGCAAAAGAAGATTCAGTGTTTCTTCCCTTAAAAGATAGAATTAGCAACGTCCTTAAAAGTTAGTTTTATAGCGACAGAGGGTAGATAGCAACGAAATGTTGAGTTTTCGAACAACTATAATTGTTGCATATTAAAAAATTAGACTGCTTATTATTTTGATAATTTTTGTTAATGAGAGAATTCAAAGTCATGAATTTTTTTTTGTTTGACCATTAAATCAATCTTATAATCTTAAAATACATTTTACATATGAGGAGGTTTAGGCAAGTTTTTACTCTCTCATTTTTTGGAGTACACATTATTTTTTTCTTGACTCATGCTCTTCAATTTCCTTCTCTTTTGTTAATTATGCTCCGTCCTTTTATTTTTCTTTTCGTAAAATAACTGAAGCCCCATTGGGTTAAAGTAAAAAGCTGATACGGTGCAGTGCTATTGAGCATTCTGCTGGAGAAAACTGAAGAGATTGAATATGCAACCGACACAAGAGCATGCAATTATTTTCCACTAGCATAAAGTGGTTATTTTTATCTCAGATTCATAATATGCAGTGAAAGTGATTTTTGCTAATTATTCCTAACTTCAGTGATTGACTGTTGGCTGTGTTTTCAGATTGCACACTTCAAGATGTGTGTTCTTAATTTTACCTGTGACCATGGAATGGATTGTTTGCAAATTCTACTCCGTGACTATTCTATGTACCTATTTTTCAGGTGTAATATTAGCATTTCTTTGGGTTGATTTGTCACTTCCAGTTGCTATCAAATTCAAAGGACTACAATAACATCATTTCTTTTTCTTTTCCTCAATCATTGGTTACTGCCCCCAAAAGCTCGTGTTTATTGTAATTTCAGAATCTATGTGGAATTTTAAAGTAAAGTCCAATTTGTTTGTGATGAGGAAGGAGATTCTTATAAAATTAGTTTTTATAAAAATATGCAAATGTTTAAAATTAGTTTTTATAAAAATTTTAGTTTATTTTTAGTTTGCAAAAAATTAAAATGTGTTATTTTTTTTTTCCGAATATATAGGTTGGAAAAATCACTAAACCCTAAACCCATAATAATGATTTTTTACCTTGGTTATGTAACATTTTTTATAAGGATTATATATATAACCAATGTAAAAAAAATAAATAATATACATACGTGTTAAAATACGATACCAAATCAGCAACAATTATTGTTGTTCGAAAACTCGACATGTTCCTCTCCATATATATACTCTGTCAACCAAACCAAAAGTCCAAAATGTCCACCAGATAAGTCAATATAATAATTAATCGAGCCCATTCTTTATTGCCATCAAAATTGACGATCATATCTCTTTTCTTTAATCAAATAGTTGACTTTGAAATGCCCAATTTTCCCAGCCACTGCTAATTAATTTATCTCCCAACCAACACTCATATAAGCTGGTTGTTAAAAACCCTCTCATAATCTATACATCATCTCATTGAGTGAAAAGGTGGTCCTGTATACACATGCATGCATGTTATGTTATACATGCCCAAAAATATACTACGCCTTATGAATCTACTGGCTAGGCTAACCAACATTTGAACCTCTTAATGGGAAGAATGACTTATTAGGTGCTGAGAAGGATGACCATAATAGCAACAAATCAATATTGTACAGCAAAATATCTCCAGTGGCGTCATGGTCATATTTAAGATGAATAAAAAATAAAATTTGAAAGAAAGAGTGATTCAAGCTCTATAATTGCATGCTCAAAACTATACTATGCCTTATGAATCACCCTTTCTTTAAAATTTTATTTTTTATTCATCTTAAATAGGACCATGGCGTTGAGCAACAAGTTACACAAGCAGCTAGCCATAGGGCATAATAGCATTAGGAATGGCTTCTTCGATATTCTTAATACTACATCTTCTCCTTCCTCTAATTTTCCATAATTTTGAGAATTCATATTCATTCTCCCTCTCTGTGGAGAACTTCAAAGAAAAAGTAATAGTGTCATCACCCAAAGCTACATTCACTGCAGGGTTTTATCCCATAGGGGATAATGCATACTGCTTCGCCATATGGTACTCAACACCACCTCACACCCTTGTGTGGATGGCCAACCGGGACCGACCGGTAAACGGAAAGCGCTCCATGCTTTCCCTTCTCAAAACCGGTAACCTCGTATTAACCGACGCTGGCCAGTCAATAGTGTGGTCCACCAACACCATCACCTCATCGAAACAAGTCCAGTTACATTTCTACGACACCGGCAACCTCGTTCTCCTAGACAACTCCATTGCTGTTGTTCTGTGACAAAGCTTCGATTTCCCAACGGACACGCTTCTTCCTGGTCAAACACTCAGCAAGAACACCAACCTTGTTTCGTCCAGAAGCCAGACCAACTATTCCTCTGGTTTCTACAAGCTCTTCTTCGACTCCGAGAATGTTCTACGCCTCATGTACCAAGGCCCTCGAGTTTCAAGCCTTTACTGGCCCGATCCTTGGCTTCAGAGCAATGATTTCGGAAGTGGTAATGGTAGATTATCTTACAACGATACCAGGGTTGCTGTACTTGATCATTTAGGCTACATGGTTTCTTCCGATAATTTCACTTTCAGAACAAGTGATTACGGGACTGTGCTCCAACGGAGATTGACCCTCGATCACGATGGTAATGTTCGTGTGTATAGCAAGAAAGACGTAGAAGAAAAATGGTCAATGTCAGGGCAATTCAATTCTCAACCATGTTTTATTCATGGGATTTGTGGACCCAATAGTATTTGTAGCTATGATCCTAAAAGTGGTAGAAAGTGTTATTGTATTAAAGGGTATAGCTGGGTTGATAGCCAAGACTGGTCTCAAGGTTGCATTCTAAATTTCCAACTAAGATACAACAACAACACTGAGAAGGAGTCTCGCTTCCTGCACTTACCCGGAGTCGATTTTTATGGATACGACTACGGCATCTTTGGGAATCGAACTTATGAAGAATGTGAGAATCTGTGCTTGGGATTGTCCCAATGCAAAGGGTTTCAGCACAGATTTTGGCAGCCAGATGGTGTGTTTATCTGTTTCCCGAAGACGCAGTTGCTAAATGGGTATCATACACCAGGTTTCACAGGATCAATTTTCTTAAGACTGCCAAGAAATAGTCCTCTGTCGCTCAGTGACAGTGAGAACCCCATCAATTATAACAACGGCTTTGTTTGTGGGGGAAGTAATGGAGGACTGAAACTACTGGATAGACCATATGTGGAAGAAGAGGAAAATGAATCAGTGAAGCTCTTGCTTTGTTTTGTGACTGCCTTGGGAGGAATTGAGGTTGCGTGCATCTTTCTGGTGTGGTGTTTCTTGTTTAGGAACAAAAATAGGAAATTACACTCGGGTGTTGACAAACCCGGCTATGTTCTTGCAGCTGCAACGGTATTTAGGAAATTCAGTTACTCTGAACTGAAAAAGGCAACCAAAGGTTTCAGTGAAGCCATTGGAAGGGGTGGTGGAGGTACTGTGTATAAGGGTGTCTTGTCTGATAGTCGAGTTGTGGCAATAAAGAGACTGCATCAAGTAGCAAACCAAGGAGAAAGTGAGTTCCTGGCTGAAGTAAGCATCATTGGAAGGCTTAACCACATGAACCTAATCGACATGTTGGGGTATTGTGCAGAGGGAAAGTATAGATTGTTGGTTTATGAGTACATGGAAAATGGTTCTTTAGCTCAAAACCTCTCATCAAGTTCAAATGCACTTGATTGGAGTAAAACATATAACATTGCTGTTGGAACAGCAAAGGGTCTGGCCTACTTGCATGAAGAATGCTTGGAGTGGATTCTGCATTGTGATATTAAGCCACAAAATATACTTCTCGACTCTGATTATAAACCCAAGGTAGCAGATTTTGGCTTGTCTAAGCTACTTAACCGGAACAGCAACCTCGACAATTCAAGTTTCTCGAGGATAAGAGGAACAAGAGGCTACATGGCACCAGAATGGGTTTTCAACTTGCCAATCACTTCCAAGGTGGATGTTTACAGCTATGGAATTGTTGTCTTGGAGATGATAACTGGAAGGAGCGCAACAGCAGGTACCCAAATCACAGAATTAGAAGCAGAGTCGTATCATCACGAGAGGTTGGTAACATGGGTGAGGGAGAAAAGGAAGAAAGGATCAGAAGTGGGATCATGCTGGGTGGATCAAATCGTTGACCCTGCTTTGGGGTCAAACTATGAGAGAAATGAAATGGAGATATTGGCAACGGTGGCTTTGGAATGCGTAGAGGAAGACAAAAACGCGAGACCAAGCATGAGTCAAGTTGCCGAGAAGCTGCAAAGATATGCACACACTTCTTGATGGTTGGAACAAAGAAAAGCCATCTCTCCCATGACAGCAAAATCACTACCGTTGTTTATCATCCTCCTTTCGAGTTCATATTAATAATACAATTAATATTTTAAGTTCAGTTAGGAAGTGATTTTACTTTTATTTTCATTTATTTGTTACCTAGTTCTCTTGTTAAATTAGTACGTAAAACTAGTTTGAATGTTTTTTATTTTCCATAGAATGCAAGTAATAGGAACTAGATGTGCGTGTGTATAACATAAAAAACTTCAAAAAAAATTAAAGCCACATGTTATAAAAGGAAGTATAACTAAAGATATCTTTATTCTTTAAAATAAAGACTCTTTTATAACAGATGTACTTTACAGTTAGGTGAGTAGTAGGTATAAAATAATAATTATAATAATAATAAATAAATAAATAAAATTACAATTTATAAGTAATATATACACACACATTTTATACAGAATCCCTTCTCTGCAGAATTTGTTGCCCAGACATGTTATACAGGATGATCAGGTTTTGTTAAATAGATGTCCCAAACAGTAGGCAACAACAAACCACATTTTCTTGAAGTGTGAAGCATCTTCTGGCTCATGGAATGCGGATCTGGATTGGTGGGGTATAGAGGCGCCTCTACTTTGTTTAGCTCTGCTACAAAATTGACTTCAAGCTCAAATCAGCAGAAACTTTGCTTTATAATGCCAACTCCAAATCAGTAAATTTCTTGTATGACTATTGGAGGATCATACTGACCAGAGTCCAGATCTATAGCCAATATGGAAATGGATTTTCTGCATTCACGCATTTGTTAATTAGAGCCTTTGAATGAGTAATGATATTTTATAATTTTAAATTAGATTTATCGAGATAAAATATGAGTGGTCCGATCTATATTCAACACAGGAGTTTCCTAACTGCAGGAAATCCGGATTCTGCCAATACACCAAAAATTATTCATACTACCGAATTTTACGTGAACTCAAGCAGTATGCAGTCAAACTCGTTTGTGTGAAGTATGCTATAGCATTAAAGCAAATCTGTGAGTGACTTTGCTTTTTTTATTTATCAGTGAAGCTTTATAGTTTTGGTTAGTCCATGAAATTAAGCTCAAATTTGGAACTAGTGACTTATGGCTATAAATATCACTATATAATCCTGAGTATCTACCTCCACCAATTGTTGCTTCAGGAAATCAGAGTTGATTAGGCTATTCACACAATTTAGAGGTTTACTGTTTTGTTTACGGAAAAAGCAGGTGTGTGGTACGTGGTCAGGTTTTCTGTGATTTGGGTAATCTGGAAGAACAGAAATTTATTTGTGCTTTCAGCCAAGGATCAATCTCTTGAAGATATGGTGGAAATGGTTAAAATCAAGTTCTGGCAAATGCTATTTTCCAATGGTGTGATGAAGTATTCCTTATATTGCTGGTTTAATGATTCAAGGACAAGCTTAATATCAGCATGAGATTGCAGCAGTAGCGCATAATCACTGTTGCTGTGGGGATATATCAGTGGTATTGCAGAGGATAACAAGATGCAGGAGTTGTATGAGAGGCATATACATTTGAACAAACACTGTCAAAATTGAGGATATGGTAAATTGTTTCAAGGCTGACTATTATTGGTTGCAAATTTTTCTCAATGCTTTCATGTAAGTGGGTTTTTTTTTTGTTTGCTGCTAGTATTTACAGTTATTTGCTTCAAGAAAAGCTGCTGGTTGATTTTAGGACGGGGTTTTTGTTGCAATACATGAAAAATTCCATGTAATTTGGGATTTTAGTTTGCTGTTATTTTAGGACAGCATCTCGTTGTAATTTTTGGCTTGTTACAGACACACCTTGTGGTCTTAACAAGTTTGTGGTATTAAAATCTGTTTTGGCTCTTAAAAAAAAAATACACACATTTGTTGACTTTGAAATGCTCTTCTGCTCGTATAATTTATTTGCAAGTTAATAATTGAGTCCATTTCTTATTGCCATCAAATTTGACGATCTCCTTAACAGATTAGTGACTTTGAAATGCTCTTCTGCCATGTTTCCCTGCCACTGCTAATTATGTCTAACACTCATAAGCTGGTTGTGAAAAACCTTATAATAATATCTCATCTCATTCAGAGTTGCAAGGTACTAATTCACCTCATGCTCGCCAATTTCCGTGGGAGCAAAGGCATTCTGCATAAACATGCTTGTTATAGGATCCTTCGTTCCTCCTTCAGTCAGTTGCAAGTTGAAACCTACATGCAACTCATGTAGCTAAAAAATCTATATATGCCATATGAACATACAAAAAAAAAGAAAAACTGTGGTATTTTCTTTCTTTATGACTTAACTGATTTTCTGCACCATTTTCCATGTTTGAGGTATTTGTTGTTTATGTTTCAGCACCAATCTGTAGACAAAAAATGCCACTACTGCACCACCTAAATGTAAACGATGTAGTTAATTCACAAAATCTGAATCACTACAAAAGAAGTAATCAAGCTTCAAGAAGAGCATAGGGAAATTTTGAAAGGAAAGCTGACACTTAAAAGTGATTCAAATTTTAGTCATTATCAATGGAAACAGAATCATCAACAATTGCATATGCTGCTGCTGCAACACATAAAAACTATCTCATAGACCAATCAAAATCACACATTCAGCAGAGAGAGGCTCTAATATACATAGGCTAAAGTTTCCATTTGCTTTGTGAATTTTCCACCCACAAAGGAGAAGCTTTCTTCTATTCCTAATAAAAAAAATCAGTGTAATGGAAGTTTTGATGGTTTTATGGCAGAAAAGAAAAGTAAAACAGAGGAGCAAAGCAGAGAGGAATGCGTTGAATAGTTGAAGAAGGAATGGAATGATCAATTTTATTCATTAGCAGCAGTACATATATAATATAATTCAAATAAAACAGAAAACTATCACGTTACCAAGATTTTAGCAGTCCGTGGATAACAACCTAACTTGCTCCTAAAGTGTAGGAACCACTTATTGACTAAAACAGAAACTAAAGATAAAAGAGCCACGTAATGCAGTCCAAAAGCAGATAATTAACACTCCTCCTTGCTTTAGGATCTGCAAACTCCAATCTTTTGTCTTAAGAGCTCAAACTTGCTAACAGGAATTGGCTTTGTAAACAAATTTGCCAATTGATCTTCTGACTTGCCATAAACCAAAATCACTTCTCCATTTTACTGCATCTCTCTTAAGAAGTAGAGCTTGATGTTAAAATATTTAGTCTTCCCATAACACACTGGATCCTTTGAAATTGCAATTGTTGCTTGGTTTTTAATGAAAATTTCTGCCGTATGATTCTGCTGCATATGTAAATCACATAAAACCTTTTTTAGCCACAGAACTTGATTTACACCTGCTGTTGCTGCTATGAATTCAGCTTTTGCAGTGGATTGTGCTACAATCTCCTGCTTCTTTGTGCACCATAAGAAAACTCCTGAACCTAGGCTGAAACAATATCCTGAAGTACTTTTCATGTCATCAATGGATCCAACCCAATCACTGTCAGAGAATCCGTATAACTTGAATTCTTGACACTTCTCAAGTTTGACACCATAATCAACAGTGCCTTTAATATACCTCAATATTCTTTTTGCTACTCGATCTTAAATGCATTTCACTAGCACAATGCATAAATCGAGAGAAGAGACTTACAACAAATAGAATGTCTGACCTTGTTGTAGTGAGATACATTAGACATCCAATCAAGCTCCTATAATATCCTTCATCAACTTTATCAGCACCATCTTCCTTGCTCAACTTCTCTTTTTGATTCATTGGTGTACTGTTTTACAATCCTCCATCTAAAATTTCTTCAATATTTCCTTTGCATATTTTTTTTGGCAGATGAACACATCATTCTCACTTTATTTAATCTCAATTCCAAGAAAGTATGTCATAAGACCAAGATCTGTCATTTCAAAAGCCTGCATCATTTCTTGTTTGAATTCCTCAACTAGCCTTGTATTATCTCCGGTCACTAAAAGATCATCAACATAAAGGGAAATTATGAGAAAATTGTTTTCCTTACGTTTCACATAAAGAGTGGATTCAGATAAGCTTTTTACAAAGCCGATGCTCAAAAGATGATCATTTATCCTGTTGTACTAAGCCCTTGGTGCTTGCTTTAAGCCATAAAGGGCCTTTTTTAGTAGATAGACTTTATCTTCTTCACCTCGCTTCACAAATCCTTTTGGCTGCTCCACATATATCTCTTCTTGTAAAACTCCATTTAAAAAAGCTGATTTGACATCTAACTGAAATACTTTCCAGCCTTTTTGAGCAGCAACCATTAACACCAATCTAATTGTATCTAATCTGGACACAGGAGCAAAAGTGTCAAAATAATCAACACCAAAAATTTATGCATGCCCTTTTACTACGAGTCTGGCCTTGTATTTGTTGACTGAGCAATTTGCATTAAGCTTTGTTCTGAAAACCCATTTAACTCCAATGATTTTTCTATCTATAGGCTTGTCATCTAGCTCCTATGTTCTGTTTTTCTGAATCATTGACATCTCCTCCTTCATTGCAATTTTCCATTTTGGGTCTTTTAATGTTTCTTCATAGCTAGCAGGTTCACATATTGCTACATTACATCTTTGATAGATGTCAGACAACAGCCTTGTGCCTCTAATTGAGGGTTCATCTTCTAACTCATTATGCAACAACTTTGTTGTTTGCTCTTCAAGATGATTGTCTTCAATATTGTTGAAGGATCCATTTGTTCTTTGTGGATTCTTCTAATCCCAATTATGATCTTCATTGAAATGCACATTTCTTGTGACAACCATCTTTCTAGTTTGAGGATGATACACTTTGTAGGCCTTTGAAACTGAACTATGGCCCACAAAAATACTCGGAATCGCCTTCTTGTCAAGTTTGTCCCGCTTAACCTGTGGAACATGTACAAAACAAACACAACCAAACACTTTAAGAAAGATCAGTGAAGGCTTATACCCATACCAAGCCTCAAAAGGAGTTTTATCTTCTAAGGCCTTGGTTGGAAGTCGGTTTTGAAGAAATACAGTTGTATTAGCTACTTCTACCCAAAATTGTTTAGGCAATTCCTTCTCATGCAACATACATCTAGCCATTTCCATTACTGATCTATTTCTCCTTTCACTAACTCCATTTTGCTCTGGAGTGTATGGAGCTATGAGTTGATGTTCAATGCCAGCTTCTTCACAAAATAAATTAAATTGTGCGAAGGTATATTCCTTCCCATTATCGGATCTTAGAACTTGAATCTTGCTGCCACTTTGAGTTTCCACTGCCTTCTTGAACTTTATAAATACTCCAGCCACTTCATGCTTGAATTTTAAGAAAAAAATCCAGCACATTCTTGTAAAATCATCTATGAAAAAAATAAAGTATGAACTACCTTGTAGTGATGGTGTTCTTTGAGGTCCTGCCACATCAATGTGAATTAGTTGCAGCTCTTGAGAGGCTCTCCAAGTTGATTTGGGAAATGGCATTCTATTTTGTTTACCAAATTGGCAAGCATTGCAATTTGGCAAGTGATCGGAAAATACCGGTGGACCTCTTGTCATGTGTTTCTTCTTCATGTTTAGCATTATTTGAATATGACAATGGCCAAGTCTTTTATGCCAAAGTTTTGTGGGGCTGGCTTGAGTGAAATAGGCTACCTGCTCCTCCTCAATTGGATCAAATGAGAAGCTTTTACCTCTCATTTGAACTCTCAGCATCTCTCGACCAGCAATGTCAAAGATAAGACAATGTTGATTTTCAAATGATACTTTAAATCCTTTTTCTATCAACTAACCTACGCTAAGCAAATTTTGGTCAATATCGGGTACATAAAGAACATCTAAGATTGTCTTTATACCTGAACTTGTTGAGATTACGATGGTTCCTTTTCCTTTTGCCGATAAAGTTGCCATTTGCTTTGCCAATTTTCCACCCACAAAGGAGAAGCTTTCTTCTATTCCTAATAAAAAAAATCATTGTGTAATGGAAGTTTTGATGGTTTTATGGCAGAAAAGAAAAATAAAACAGAGGAACAAAGCAAAGAGGAATGCGTTGAATATTTGAAGAAGGAATGAAATGATCAATTTTATTCATTAGCAGCAGTACATTTATAATAATTCAAATAAAACAGAAAACTATCAAATTACCAAGATTGTAGCAATCTGTGGATAACAACCTAACTTGCTCCTAAAGTGTAGGAACCACTTATTGACTAAAAATAGAAGATAAAGATAAAAGAGCCAGGTAATGCAGTCCAAAAGCAGATTATTAACAGCTAAGGATATGAAATGCAAATTGCCATGCATAGCATTTCCTTCTTCACACAACATATCAAATTCTTATTTTAGAATATATTTATTTTAAAGAGAAAATGAAAGGCTAAATTAATAGTGAGCTGTGAAACTGGAAACAAGACTCATAATTTCACTCTTGAAATTTTGTAAAAGATCATAGCATTGGCACTGGGAACAAGAATGGACTGAATGCTATTCCAACATAATAAGAATTCCATAGGTCAAACACAAACATAAGATTTGACTGAGTTTCAATTTGAGGTTTTTGAGAGAACCATCTCAATTTTTAAGCTTCACACAGAAATTTATGTTCAGCATTCTGCTGCTCTGCACCTGTAGAACATCATAGCTATGGGCATCATAGTTTTGATTCATTACATGTTTGTATGATTGATCTTTGCATTTATAATCAAGCTATGGGCATCTAATATCCTCATCTGGCAGGGTTGGATAGGCTAAACCTTAAAACTCCAACAAATTAAAGGGAAGTGATCTCCTTTATCTCCATATATTGGATTTGGAATTTAATTAGAGCTAACGAAGATAAAGCATATCACTAGAGGAATTTATTGTTCTTTGCAATATAAATATAGGAAATACTTGTTTGTTAATTCTTCGAATAGATAATTTTATGAAAGTAATTAGTTGTGCGTATCATGGATCTTATTCTTCCTAAGAAGTTTAGCCTCTTTGTCCTCCTCATTTCTGCAACATTTTTATCAACTTCATTCCCAGGTGGGTCTTTCTAAGGTCTTCTGTTACATTTTTAGTTCCGATCTTGCTCAGATTATAACGTGGCTAACAGTTAAAAACGACCTCAAAGTTCATTTTTGCATTTATATTTTGAATTTTAACATTTTTTGGCGGTTTAGGAATCGCTACAAAGTGAATTTTGCATTTTTATTTTCACCAAAAACGGTATTTTTTAATAAAAAAATCGTATTGATTTTTTTTTCAGTTTTAATCATTCCTATTAGGTCTATAATTATTCTCATTCCTATTTAGCAAGTGTGGGAATAAATTTACTAACATATCACAATACGAGTTATGTATCACTATAACCTATACCCAAATTTTGGATAGTAGTTTAGTTTGAATCCATTTAATATTATATACAAATTGAAAAAATTAATAAAATTGAAGCAAATGAAAAATGTTATCCTTTTCATATAAAATCAAATATTGTATCATATAACGTATATATAAACCAAACGTCATTGCCTCATATATTTAATGTTGTGGTATGGAGTAAAAGGCCAGTTAGTCATAGAAATCAAATATATATCCAAAAATTACAAATATACTCACATATAAATAAAAATACAAAATAAAAATTATTAATGTACCAACAAAGTCATATTACATCTGAAGAACACCAAGTGGATCTTATTTACTATGCCTTGAAGCATAATTGCAAAACTTCCTCAATATTGTAGTGTCAACTACCATCCTCCCAGAGAAGTCAAGCCTTGCCTGCAAAGGAAACATCAGTTTACAATGGAGGAGACTCAAGCAGACACTTTAGAAATGCACAAGTTAGGTTGAGCTTAAATCAAGAATCTAGACTCTCAGTATAACAATTTTTAAAATCTTGATAAAATTAATAATAGAAGGAGAAAACTCAAAAAAAAAGAAGGAAAAAACACCAAAAGGCTATTGGTTTGGCATAACACTATCTCCCCACTGCTATCTACATCAACCTCAAAGTCAGATCTAATCCATCCATGTCGTCATCTTCTATTATGTTAGCATATCTTGGTGATTTTAAACTCCGATATTGTATTCTCAATCAGAAAATGCATTTCCACATAATTGATTTAGCTTTTACTGGCCATAACTATCATTCTTAATAAAAAAGAAAATACAATGGTTTCAAGAAGTGAGTTAAAACTAATAGGAAAGAAAAAGATAAAACAGAGAAAAATTAAAAAATAAATAAACATAATGCAGTGTAACTAGAATCAAATTGAAGAAGAAGAACCGCAAGTGACGGGGTAGCTTCTTAGGCACAAAAGCTAAAGCTCGACGGTTCGAATTGGGTTTACCTGGTAAAGTCTTGTTGCGGTTGACAAGAAGAAAGCTTTACTCGGAGTAGATTTCTTAGAAGCTTACAGTGGTAGCTAGAAATGGTTTTGATGGTCATAGCTAGGGTTCGATCAAAGCTTCGATTGCAAGAAATTTTCTTGGGGCTTTGATGCGTACCAAGGAGATGAGGGATTCTATAGATTTAGATTGAGAAAACGAGACCAATGGTAGCTGGAATCAACACAACGCAGAGAGAAGAAGAATATTGATTTCAATGACATGTTGAAGGTTTCTAATTTAATTTGCTTTTGAAAGTTGAGACAATTTTTGTTTTCAAAAGATGTCCTACGTACAGAGCAAGAGAAATGTTCCAAAAGCTTTGAAGTTTAGGCAAGTGCGAAGTCTCAAATGCTACGTGATGGAGTTTACAACGTTGATTGAAAAAACAAAAATAAAGAATGAGCCCTAAAAACAACATTTTTTGGCGGTTTATGATTATCACCACAAATTAATCGCCACTAAAAACACATTTTTTTTTTTGCAGTGAATGTTTCGTTTCCATGGGATTGATTATTTTATACATGATACAAAGGAGTTGACACTTAGTCGTATAGAAGAACTCATTAAATTTCCCACACTTTTTTTCCATTAAATCATGATTTGTGTATACATTGTATATCTGAAACATCAAATTTTTATTGAAATAAATGTGAGTGTGGCGATGACCTTACACTTTACAGCTTAGCAAATTTTGTAATATATAATTTAGCAATTAGCACAGCACTACTGAGACGTTTACAGATAGAGTCTAGAAGGAGTAGTCGTTTAGTTTGAGTTAAAAGTACGTACTTGTGTCCTTATGGTCTAAATTACCTTTGCAAAAGAAGATTCAGTGTTTCATCCCTTAAAAGATATAATTAGCAACGTCCTTAAAAGTTAGTTTTGTAGCGACAGAGGATAGATGCCCATAGCTTAACTAGTCATCTTCGTGAACAGAGTAGAAGACTACTGCATGATCTGATGAAGCAACGTGTTAAAAACCGATGCCAAATCAGCAACAATTATTGTTGTTGGAAAACTCAACATGTTCCTCTCCATATGTATACTTTGTCAACCAAACCAAATGTCTAAAATGTCCACCAATCATTTACAAGTTAAGTTATTTTTTTGGTACAGCAACAGATAAGTTAATATAATAAATAATCGAGCCCATTTTTTATTGCCATCAAAATTGACGATCAAATCTCTTTTCTTTAACCAAATAGTTGACTTTGAAATGCTCATGTTTCCCAGCCACTGCTAATTAATTTATCTCCCAACCAACACTCATATAAGCTGGTTGTTAAAATCCCTCTCATAATCAATACATCATCTCATTCTGACTGAAAAGGTGGTACTGCATAAACATGCATGTATGTTATAATATACATGCTCAAAAATATACTACGCCTTATGAATCTACTGGCTAGGCTGACCAACATTGGAGCCTCTTAATGGGAACAATGACTTATTAGGTGCTGAGAAGGATGACCATAATGGCAACAAATCAATATTGTACAGCAAAATATCTCCAGTGGCGTCATGGTCATATTTAAGATGAATAAAAAATAAAATTTAAAAGAAAGAATGATTCAAGGTCTATAATTGCAAGCTCAAAACTATACTATGCCTTATGAATCACTCTTTCTTTTAAATTTTTATTTTTTATTCATCTTAACTATGACCATGGCATTGAGCAACAAGTTACACAAGCAGCTAGCCATAGGGCATAATAGCATTAGGAATGGCTTCTTCGATATTCTTAATACTACATCTTCTCCTTCCTCTAATTTTCCATAATTTTGAGAATTCATATTCATTCTCCCTCTCTGTGGAGAACTTCAAAGAAGAAGTAATAGTGTCATCACCCAAAGCTACATTCAGCGCAGGGTTTTACCCCGTAGGGGATAACGCATACGGCTTCGCCATATGGTACACAACAACACCTCACACCCTAGTGTGGATGGCCAACCGGGACCGACCGGTAAACGGAAAGCGCTCCATGCTATCCCTTCTCAAAACCGGTAACCTCGTATTAACCGATGCTGGCCAGTCAATAGTGTGGTCCACCAACACCATCACCTCATCGAAACAAGTCCAGTTACATTTCTACGACACCGGCAACCTCGTTCTCCTAGACAACTCCAATGCTGTTGTTCTGTGGCAAAGCTTCGATTTCCCAACGGACACGCTTCTTCCTGGTCAAACACTCAGCAAGAACACCAACCTTGTTTCGTCCAGAAGCCAGACCAACTATTCCTCCGGTTTCTACAAGCTCTTCTTTGACTCTGAGAATGTTCTACGCCTCATGTACCACGGCCCTCGAGTTTCAAGCCTCTACTGGCCCGATCCTTGGCTTCAGAGCAACGATTTCGGAAGTGGTAATGGTAGATTATCTTACAACGATACCAGGGTGGCTGTACTCGATCATTTAGGCTACATGGTTTCTTCCGATAATTTCACTTTCAGAACAAGTGATTACGGGACGGTGCTCCAACGGAGATTGACCCTCGATCACGATGGTAATGTTCGTGTCTATAGCAAGAAAGACCTAGAAGAAAAATGGTCAATGTCAGGGCAATTCAAGTCACAACCATGTTTTATTCATGGGATTTGTGGACCCAATAGTATTTGCAGCTATGATCCTAAAAGTGGAAGAAAGTGTTCTTGTATTAAAGGGTATAGCTGGGTTGATAGCGAAGACTGGTCTCAAGGTTGCGTACCAAATTTCCAACTAAGATACAACAACAACACTGAGAAGGAGTCTCGCTTCCTGCACTTACCCGGAGTCGATTTTTATGGATACGACTACGGCATCTTTAGGAATCGAACTTATAAAGAATGTGAGAATCTGTGCTTGGGATTGTCCCAATGCAAAGGGTTTCAGCACAAATTTTGGCAGCCAGATGGTGTGTTTATCTGTTTCCCGAAGACGCAGTTGCTAAATGGGCATCATACACCAGGTTTCACAGGATCAATCTTCTTAAGACTGCCAAGAAATAGTCCTCTGTCGCTCAGTGACAGTGAGAACCCCATCAATTATAACAACGGCTTTGTTTGTGGGGGAAGTAATGGAGGACCGAAACTACTGGATAGACCATATGTGGAAGAAGAGGAAAATGACTCAGTGAAGCTCTTGGTTTGTTTTGTGACTGCCTTGGGAGGAATTGAGGTTGCGTGCATCTTTCTGGTGTGGTGTTTCTTGTTTAGGAACAAAAATAGGAAATTACACTCGGGTGTTGACGAACCCGGCTATGTTCTTGCAGCTGCAACAGTATTTAGGAAATTCAGTTACTCTGAACTGAAAAAGGCAACCAAAGGTTTCAGTGAAGCCATTGGAAGGGGTGGTGGAGGTACTGTGTATAAGGGTGTCTTGTCTGATAGTCGAGTTGTGGCAATAAAGAGACTGCATCAAGTAGCAAACCAAGGAGAAAGTGAGTTCCTGGCTGAAGTAAGCATCATTGGAAGGCTTAACCACATGAACCTAATCGACATGTTGGGGTATTGTGCAGAGGGAAAGTATAGATTGTTGGTTTATGAGTACATGGACAATGGTTCTTTAGCTCAAAACCTCTCATCAAGTTTAAATGCACTTGATTGGAGTAAAAGATATAACATTGCTCTTGGAACAGCAAAGGGTCTGGCCTACTTGCATGAAGAATGCTTGGAGTGGATTCTGCATTGTGATATTAAGCCACAAAATATACTTCTCGACTCTGATTATAAACCCAAGGTAGCAGATTTTGGCTTGTGTAAGCTACTTAACCGGAACAGCAACCTCGACAATTCAAGTTTCTCAAGGATAAGAGGAACAAGAGGCTACATGGCACCAGAATGGGTTTTCAACTTGCCAATCACTTCCAAGGTGGATGTTTACAGCTATGGAATTGTTGTCTTGGAGATGATAACTGGAAGGAGCGCAACAGCAGGTACCCAAATCACAGAATTAGAAGCAGAGTCGTATCATCACGAGAGGTTGGTAACATGGGTGAGGGAGAAAAGGAAGAAAGGATCAGAAGTGGGATCATGCTGGGTGGATCAAATCGTTGACCCTGCTTTGGGGTCAAACTATGAGAGAAATGAAATGGAGATATTGGCAACGGTGGCTTTGGAATGCGTAGAGGAAGAGAAAAACGCGAGACCAAGCATGAGTCAAGTTGCCGAGAAGCTGCAAAGATATGCACACAATTCTTGATGGTCGGAACAAAGAAAAGCCATCTCTCCCATGACAGCAAAATCACTACCGTTGCTTATGAGCAAGAGTTAAATCAAGCAGAAGAGACTTGTCTCTCATAACGTGATGAATTAAAGATTTGAATCTCCGCTAAAAAAATGTACTCACTTGTAGTGTTTGACTGCATTTAGGACAGCATCTCTTGTTGTAATCTTTGGCTTGTTACGGACACACCTTGTGGTCTTAACAAGTTTGTGGTATTAAAATCTGTTTTGGCTCTTAAAAAATTGTTGACTTTGAAATGCTCTTCTGCTCATATAATTTATTTGCAAGTTAATAATTGAGTCCATTTCTTATTGCCATCAAATTTGACGATCTCCTTAACAGATTAGTGACTTTGAAAAGCTCTTCTGCCATGTGTCCCTGCCACTGCTAATTATGTTAACACTCATAAGCTGGTTGTGAAAAACCTTCTAATAACATCCCATCTCATTCAGAGTGGCAAGGTACTAATTCACCTCATGCGCGCCAATTTCCGTGGGAGCAAAGGTATTCTGCATAAACATGCATGTTATAGGATCCTTCGTTCCTCCTTCAGCCAGTTGCAAGTTGCAACCTACATGCAGCTCATGTAGCTAAAAAATCTATATATGCCATATGAACATAAAAAAAAAAATGTGGTATTTTCTTTGTTTATGACTTAACTGATTTTCTGCACCATTTTCCATGTTTGAGGTATTTGTTGTTTATGTTTCTGCACCAATCTGTAGACAAAAAATTCCACTACTGCACCACCTAAATGTAAACGAGGTAGTTAATTCACAAAATCTGAATCACTATGAAAGAAGTAATCTAGCTTCAAGAAGAGCATAGGGAAATTGACAAAGGAAAGCTGACACTTAAAAGTGATTCAAATTTTAGTCATTATCAATGGAAACAGAATCATCAACAATTGCATAGCTGCTGCCGCAACACATAAAAAACTATCACAGACCAATCAAAATCACACATTCAGCAGAGAGAGGCTCAAAGCAACCAAAGAAAACTTACTTCATCTTCTAATCTACATAGTCTAAAGTTGCTATTTGCTTTGCCAATTTTCCACCCACAAAGGAGAAGCTTTCTTCTATTCCTAATAAAAAAAATCATTGTGTAATGGAAGTAAAGCTAAGGATATGAAATGCAAATTGCCATGCATAGCATTTCCTTCTTCACACAACATATCAAATTCTTATTTTAGAATATATTTATTTTAAAGAGAACATGAAAGGCTAAATTAATAGTGAGCTATGAAACTGGAAACAAGACTCATAATTTCACTCTTGAAATTTTGTAAAAGATCATAGCATTGGCACTGGGAACAAGAATGGACTGAATGCTATTCCAACATAATAAAAATTTCATAGGTCAAACACAAACATAAGATTTGACTGAGTTTCAATTTGAGGTTTTTGAGAGAACCATCTCAATTTTTAAGCTTCACACAGAAATGTATGTTCTGCATTCTGCTGCTCTGCACCTGTAGAACATCACAGCAGGTTTCACCTCATAATCAAGCCTTTCCCAAAAAATGTTACGTTATGCAAAACAATTCATGTAAACAACAAAAAAAATTCAAGAACCTGATCAAGGCAGTGACATAAGTTACAAGTGGTAGCAGAAACCATTAAAAAGGTGAAACTTGATAATGAAGTTGAATATAAATTTACAAACCCGAAAATAAAAAGAATGAACAATATAATAGTGTAAAAGTTATTTACACTTTCATCTTATCATCAACTATACCATAAGTTTGTCGTCTTTTAAAATAATTATATTAAAAATCAAACCGAAAATAATTTTTTTGATTGTTTGACATAATAACAACTTTTACGGTGACAATGCATGTCTATTAAACTAAAATAAATAAAATTGTCCAACATCTTCAGCTAAAAGTCTTGTCTTATCTCCCGCAAAAACACAGAAACTGTCACATTCACAAAATAGATTGAATAAATTTAAAAGTTAAACCAATAATCGCTTACGGCCTGGTTTGGCCTTTCAGCATTACAGAAGAAGGTTGTCCTCTTTTATATGACTTGAGACTTGAAACTCTTAGAGCCAAAAGGACACCACCAAACACTATCCCAAACCTTAGTGCTGCAATGTTTCCAGTCACCATGAAAGAAACAAAGCTACCTGCGCAGGTATGGCGATGCAAAGAGCTCCAAATTTTCAATTGCAAATAAACATTAAACTAGGTAATGCATTTGCTATGGTGATGATATAGCCTGCTTAAATAAACTTATCTATAAGTAGTTATAAGACGAAAAAAAAGAAGATAAAATGAATTAAATTTTTTATTAGTTAAAATTAACCTGTACATATTTTAGCTTTTGGTAAAAGAAAAACTAGATGAGATAACTTGTACAAAAGTTGAAAACATAAATTAGTTTTAACCTGTGAAGAAAGAAAATTAAGAGCTCATTTAAATAAACAGCTTAATTAAGAGCTTATTAAAGAAGTGTTTATCATGTAAGTACTTGTGCATAAATTGTTTCTACAATTGGAGAGGGAAATGAGTTAAATTGTTTTCATATGTTGTGTACTTGCTCAAATAAACGAAAACCAACTTATTACTTATGGACATAGTATGAAGTATTTTCATAAACTCAAAAACATTTGCACAAATGCTTTTTCATAAGTTAAGTCGAAATAAACTATAAATAATTTGTTTATTCAGAGAAGATATGTGCTTTGACTAAAGTAGATACTCATATTACATACCATGTGTTTGATTCAAAAAATATTTTTTGTTGCCTTAAACACTTTTCCCCTATCAGCCTTTGAACTTATTTCATTTGCTTGATCAGGTTATCATCATCGAAAATTAGTGTACCTGTGTAAATTTATTTATCCCTGTTTTGGAATTATTTCTATCCTAAACTCTTTTTTTCCATATCCGGCCTTTTTATTGATTAGTGATCTCCAACATAAGCAGCAATGTGGATAAATACTACAGAAGAAATGTTGTACAGTTGTACATATGAAACATTTAAAGGTAGCTATTCCACTTCAAATAGTATCCAGACAAATCACAATAATACATGAAATATGAAACTAGATCAAGATTTTCAAGTTAAATTCTTCCATGCATGAAACCATATATTAATGTCACCCCTTAAACAACAATTACATGAAACGAAACAAATAATCATAAGTAAAAATCATTTTGGATATAAAAAAATAACACGTACTGATAAGAGAAGAAAATAAAATAAATCAAGGAAGTAAATTAAATCAAACTTCTCACATAATTAAGTTAAGATTAACTTAACAAGTTAACTTTTTCAGATGTTTGACCTTTACATTAGCAAGTTAACTTTTATAATATGATTTAACGATTGAAAAGTTCTCATAAACTAGAAGTAGACATTTAACCAACTCAAAATAATCATTTTCAATAAATAGGGAAATTGATTAATATAATAAGGGAAGCTGACACTTAAAGCATTATCAATGGAAAGAGAATCATCATCAATGCTGCCGCTACAACACAGAAAAAGTGAAAAACCATATCATATACCTTAGATGCTTAGACTAATTAAATCACACATTAAGAGTGGTAAGCACAGAGGCTGAAAGCTACCAAAGAAAACTTAATGCATCTTCTAATCTAGAAATCCCAGACAAGAATATGCCGAGCTTTCTTAATTATTTTCCTAATTTAGAAAACATTGTGTAATGGAAGTAAACCTAAGAAAAGGATATGATGAAATGCAAATTGCCTAGCATAACATTCCTTCTTTATGCCACTTACCAAATTTTATTTTAAGATATTTGTTTAAATACCACATGAAAGGCTAAATTAAAAGGGAGTTATGGAACTGAAAAACAGATTAATTCATAATGTCACTCTTTAATTTTTGTAAGAGATCGTAGCATTGGCTCAAAGAACAAGAATGGGCAGAATTCATTCCAATCTAATCAGCATTCCATAGGTCAAACACATTATAGTAAATGTCTTAAAAAGTTATGTAAAGAAATATTTTTTTATTAATTAATATCAGTGTAAAAACGATTCAACGATTTTTGCCAAAGGGTTTTGTAGTAGAATTCATTCAATTTAATCTATGTTTTTTACGGACAATGCAATCTATATATGTTCGTAATAGGAATTATCATAAAGTGCTAATTAAAGAATTTTACACTATCATTTTAATACGTTGCTATATTATTTAGTAATTTAATATATTACCATGTGATATAATTTTAATATACTAATATTTGAAAGAATTTTACACTATCATTTTAATGTGTTGTTATATTATATAGTAATTTAGATATTTATATGATTTTATGTTAATCAAATAATACAATAACAATGTCGGGTGTTGAAGTGCAGGGTAATTTCCTTCATATAATTTTTACTGTGGGAGCTTGTTTTATATTTTTGTTTCATGTGTTTTGGACAAGTAGGTTGGTGGGGTATTGTGGCTTATTTGTGTGCAAACGAAGTGTTAGATAGCAAGATGCATGATCATCTCATATGCTTTTTATTTTTGTTTAACCATATTTTGATTGTATTATATTCTATCTATACTTTTGGATTCTATAAGCATACACCTTGTGCTTTAAATTTTTAAGGATTTTTTTAATAAATTTGATTGGCCGTTAAAAAAATAATACAAT
The DNA here is from genome assembly GCF_004193775.1 of Glycine soja. Lineage (NCBI taxonomy): Eukaryota > Viridiplantae > Streptophyta > Magnoliopsida > Fabales > Fabaceae > Glycine > Glycine soja. Next base: position 309,815 of record NC_041004.1, read on the forward strand.
AACATATTATAATACTGAGTATTTAAAATTAAATTTGTACAAGTCGAGCATAAAGTAAAGTTTTACTGGTAGGAATAGAAATTAAGGTTTAATTTGCTGAGCACAAGTAGTAATTTATGCCTTTTAATAAAATGGTTTAGGTTTTAAATTCTGACCTTAAATATAAAATAAATTATATTAAAAAAGAATACTCATATATTTATGATTTTTATAAAAATTAATAATTATTTTAAAAGAAAAATATTTTATATCATTAATATGATAAAATAAATAAGAATAAGAATCTCTAGTATCTGCCGCCAGCCGCTTAAGTTACCTAGACATCTGTTTCTGAATTCTGACAGAGGAGTGGCCTCCAACATCCTCGAGAAAGTCACTTACTTTGTTAATATGGAATGAAGTCTCTTCTAAACTCATATTATATATCTACCCTTAACAGGCAAACTAGTTAATATATATTAAATCGATCCATGAATCAACTATATTATTTCTCTGGGGCAACGACTATATGTCGATACTTTATTGATTATATTTTTAAATAATATAAAATCTTAACAAATCCCTCTTCCATTCAGAATTAACATCTGAAAAGTATATCAATACAAGTGACTCAATAACCTCATGTCTAAAAATAGACGTCTATAACTTTTTTTTTTATATCTATAAATACTGTCGGTTTATTTAGAATGTTAGTGAAAGAGATTTTAATTTTCAACCAGCAATCTCATCTTTCTTCCTTTTTTTCTTTAACCAAAAACCAATCTTATAACTGCTTAGATGACTATAACATAAACATATAATAATTCAATAATAGACTTAGAATAGAACTTAAGATTTAATTCAACTCAAAATCCATTTGTTAGGTGATATGACTGTTAAAACCTTAAGAATCTTATTGGTTGTATCTTTATTAAATGTGAGATCTCAATCATCATTTTTTCTATCAATCAATATTAGTTATTAATTTGTTTTAGAATAGTTAACAGTTTCGGTGACAGCTTAATCATAAGTTCAAATTCAAAAACATATTATAAGTTGGGCACAATGACTCTACTTGGTACGAGCTTATGGTATCATAAGATACACTAGTTAGTTAGTTAATTAACACTATTTTTTAAAAAGTTTATTGTTTATGGGTATTTATATAAAAATGAAGAGTGATGATGGACAATCTAAGTTTGGAAAAAGAAAAATTAACGTGCCTAGCTAGGTTTCATGTTGATATGTGGAAAAAAAACACGTGCACGTGCATTTGGTCCTCGGTGGAATGCGCACGCGGATTCTTATGCATACATTACATGTGAGTTTGAATGAGTTTGTCCGTTTGCTGAGCCTTCAAGATCACATGCTGCTACTGAGATTCCTATATAATTCCCACTTGCACCCACCGCACTATGTATATAATTTGCCATCTAATTCTAATATGCATGAGCATGAAGTCAATAAATAATATATTATTGATTCAGTTGATAAAGATAAATTCATATTACATGAGAATAATATAATTCGATCGGCTATGAGGATCTTAGTGTGAGTAATTTGTAAATACTTTTAGTGTTTTTTAATCTTGAATAATAATGCTCTCATGAGCGTGCTATGAGATCCAACTCACTTAGAACTTTCAATACCAAAAGAAATATGCATGGCATGTTTATGAGAGCAAACCCATCGCAAGTCATGCATATATAACAGCTAATTAAAACTAGAAGTTTCTAAAATCTCTGGGAATTTTCTGCTGTGAAATCTCAGTCCTCGTTATATATGAAGGTTGCTCATTAATAGTATGATCTTTTAAAAGTTTTGTTTGGTTTATATATCTGTTCGAGAAGAATTAAAGTACTGGCAAACTTTGATGTGTCTTAAATAGGAAAAAGATTAAACAATAAACACACACATACACTAAATCTATAAAAGTATTTCACATTCCATATAATATAATTAAGCTACCGGGGAACTAGTTTAATTACTTAGTTGGTTTTCCTTTCTTATAAAGTTTAAGTCACCTTGAGTTTGATTCAGAACAATCTAATGATAAGTGACATGATAGATAGATAAATAGGTGATAGAATAAAGGTGGTCAAATGTTACATTTAACCCAAATTAAATGCGAGTTATAGTGATTACTGCAAAAAGACCAAATTCAATTCAGACATTTAAACTGAACATTTTTCTTTTATTTTTATCAATCATATTTTCTTTCTTTTATATATATATATATATATATATATATATATATATATATATATATATATATATATATATATATAGTCATTTTCTGCCCCCTAATGAAGCTAAAATTTATAAACCCGTCACCAAACATTATCTGAGATACCGTACATACGATAGGTATGGAACAAGAAAATTATTGGTGATATGTTATATTCCGTCAAGTCTTGGAAGGAAGAGATTATTCTGAGTGTGTGAAGTTGTGTGGGACTTATGTTAAAGGGAGAATGTATAAATGTATCTTCTCATTAATTACAAATATATATTTAGAAATTTTGTATTTTTCTTCCCCATTTTTAATATACTTGAGCTTAGTGTCTTTAGTTTCTCACTCTATTGTCAAATTTTATCTCTTTTAATTACTTATTCTTTTCATTTTACGACTTACGTTTCTTTTCATTTTACTTATTATGACTTACGCTTCTTTTCATTTTTAGTTTTCTGAATACTTTACTTCTTTCAGCTGAATATTTAATTCCATCTCACAGTTTATTTCATTCTTCTTTTTGTTTGTATACAATAAAGATCGAACTTAAGTTTTTGTGCATTTACATTAATCTCACTATATTAAGTAAACCCTAGTTATATTTTATTTCAATTCATTCTATGATAATAATATCTGGCTGACTTACACTCTTGGATTCACCATGAAAATTGTAATGCATGTGAAGGTGTATTTTCCTCCGAGTGGTTTAATTTGGCTATTGCACTAATAATTAATAAGATCATATCATTATCAACGTGGGCCATGCTTTGCACAGCACCGATGATGGAAGCCCTTCATTGACTCTCCGAGTAAGAAACGAATATGATTCTTCGCTTTCACATTTCTCTTCGAATATTTCCTACACTCTTAACTTCTCTGCTTTCGTTTTTGGAGAAGAATGGCACCAATACCATTTTCTTCTAACATATTAGTATTTATTAAGGACTAAAACTTATTAGAATTGATAAAGAATTAAATTTATTTTTATCTCTATAATTTTATAACTATACAATTTTGTTTCTTAAATTTTTTTTATTGCACATTTAATTATCATATTTTTAAAATTTAATAATTTTGATTCACCGTTAATTTGTCATTAATTTTTCTTAATGAAATTTATTTATGTGCATGATTCATATAAGTGATAATATGGTACATTAATACTAACTAACTGATGTGATAAATCACGTGATAGACGAACTCATATGTCGGTGTTGTTGTATTAACAATGACTTGATGTAGTAGGAAGAATCAAAATTTACATTCTCAATGGCATGTTAGCATATGTGTTGAACTATTAGTTATTTGTCATGTTAGCATGTCAATATCAGATTATTCCTAGATGACACATCACCATTATTTGTTAAAAAAATTGGCAATCAACTAATGGCATATCAAAGTTGTTATATTTAAAAAAAATATAGAGAATTAAATGTATGTTAACATAAAATTATAGGGAGTAAAATTAAGTAGATCTAAGTCATTCATAAAAAGGTGCTCACGTTTCCTTTTAATTGAATGTTACACCTCGTGAATTTTGATAAATTCTAATTGATGATAAATAATGTCATAAAAAATATACATTATAACATTTATTTAAAAATAATCATTTTTAATTATCTTATCTCCCCCCCCCCCCCCCCTCCTCATTTTCCATCTTTTTTGTCTTTCAAACAAATCAAATTATATTACCTGAATTTTTTCATTTGACATTTTTTAAATATGGCAAATAGATTAAAAATATTATTATAATATTTATTTATATAATTTTTAATTTTTTTAGTATGACACTTACTATTATTTATTATTAATAATAACTGGATATAATTAAAAAGATAAAACTACTGTTACTTTATTAAATTTTTAGAAAAATATATAACAATAATCATTATTATTTATAAATAGACAAATGAAAATGAATGGAGGTAATGCATCTACATCAGTAACTAGGTTGACTACTTAAGTCAGCTAATGTCCTAAAACAGGAAAGTAAAACAAACACAACATTTATTAAGATTTCTATATTCAGAGCATCCTGCAGTTTCGGATTGAGGAAGTAGAGTGCACCACATGAGGTAAGAATTAATACTTAATCACATGTACAAAATTTAGAGGCAGTTTCTTTAAATATTATTTTGTAATATTTTTAATTAGAATTAGAGTTTATCTTAATGATTTGCATAATAAGCATTCATATTAAAAATCAATAAAATTATTGAGATAAAACTCTATATATTATTCTATCAAATATCAAATTTTTATAAGAAAAATGATTGATTGATATTTTAAATTTGAAATTTTATTTCAAAAATTATATTTAAATTAATCGAACTAATTAATTAGAAAACAATAAAATAAAGTACCTAAGGAAAAGTATGAGAACACATTTCTAGCATAGCAAGATATGCATGAGAAAACATGAGAGCTACAACTTGCGTATCATTATCTGGTGAGTCCTGTGTGGTGCAATTTCAAACCTTTACTATTCATTAAACTTTTACCATATAGAAAGTGGAAAGAGAGAAAAAAAAAAATTGATTAAACTTTTACCATTAAGAAAGTGGAAAGAGAAAAAGGAGAGAATGTAGGTTCTTTTTCTATTTAGTATTGTAGATTTATCTTTTCTAAATTTAAAATATTTGTTGGTCGCTATCATTGAACTCAGTGATGTTGGATTTAAATTTCTTAAATAAAATTTTGAATTTAAATTTTATAGATAGAAAAATATAAAGAAAAAATCTTATTATATGATAAATTTGAATTAAATTTGTTGATAGAGGTTAGTCATCTACAAAATCATTAAATATTTTGTGTGATTTCCATTATCATGATATATATAAAAATAAAATATTTGTTCCTTGTTAGGAGTGGTTGTTTGTTTGTCCCCACTCTCAAAGAAAAATAAAATTGAAAGGCCCACTTTGTTTGTTGTTTGTAAGATTCAGATTGGATCCTGCAGCCAGCAAGAAGGACTGAAAGTGTAGTATAGTTATAGTACCCTCAGATTTTGTTTTAAGTTACACACAATAAGTCAGAATAATCTATTTATTCCTTCAACAGTTTCCAAAATGTTTCTTTATTCATTTCTAAATTCTTCTTTTTCCCTTTGAAGGGAAACCTTAATCATTCTTTTTAGTACTCTACTTCAGAAGATAAGCAATGTTCCCTCAGAGAATGTTCAATTTCAACCCTCCTCTTCTCTTTCTCACACCAAATATTCTTGTTCTTCCTTTTAGTACCGCAGTATCAACTTTGGGCACACTACACGACAAACACTTTGCTCATGACACAAATCATCACATGCTGCATACTTAGTTCATAGGTTTTTTTTTTCTCTTCAAGTGTGGCTCTCTGCTGCTTCTGTTCTGCATCATCATCATTTTCTTCAATAACTATAGTTAGTTCCCTTTGATATTTGATCTGGGTCACCTTCTTTTTTTCTTCTGGGACCAGTTTTCACCCATCCCATTTTGCACTGCTTGCTTTGTGTCTGTGACTTGGTCTCACCAAAACCTCAGAATTCAAGAGAATTTCGAAATTTGGTGGTGCCTAGTTTGTTCATTTTGGATGTAAGTAAAACAACCACTGCATCGACACTTTGCTTTTGGTTAATTGGTTTTGAGGTCACTTTGTATTGGGAATTATTTGTATTTGGGAAATGAAACAACATATAGAGTTGTAGTAGGGTGGTTCATAATGGGATCTCAAAGTGGGGCAACCCAAGACCAAGAGCCAAAGACTGGTTCTTTGACCAGACAAGGGTCTTTGTACAATCTCACCCTTGATGAGGTGCAAAACCAGCTTGGAAATTTGGGGAAACCCGTAGGAAGCATGAATCTTGATGAGCTTCTCAAGAGTGTGTGGACTGTTGAATCTGGAACGGATGCGTACATGCATCATGGTGGTGGTCAGGTGGTTTCTGCTGGCTCATCTTTGAATCCAGAACAAGGGAGCCTAACATTGAGTGGGGATCTTAGCAAGAAAACTATTGATGAGGTTTGGAGAGATATGCAACAAAACAAGAGTGTTGGTAAGGAAAGACAGCCTACACTTGGTGAGATGACCCTGGAGGATTTCTTGGTGAAGGCTGGTGTGTCTACCGAACCCTTTCCTAATGAGGATGGTGCTATGGCCATGTCAGGGGTTGATTCCCAACATAACACATTACAGCATGCCCATTGGATGCAATACCAGCTCACTTCAGTGCAGCAGCAGCAGCAGCCACAACAACAGAATAGTGTGATGCCGGGTTTTTCGGGTTTTATGGCTGGCCATGTGGTTCAACAGCCTATACCGGTAGTGTTGAATACGGTTCGGGATGCAGGATACTCTGAAGCATTGCCATCTTCTTTGATGGCTGCCTTGTCAGATTCACAAACTGCAGGTAGGAAAAGGGTTGCCTCAGGTAATGTGGTTGAGAAAACTGTAGAGAGGAGGCAGAAGAGGATGATAAAAAATAGGGAATCCGCAGCTCGGTCCCGGGCTAGAAAACAGGTTATATTTGGGTTTTTGTTTTTTGCATGGTGTTGTTGCTTTAAACTCCTTTTTTTTTTTATATACAAAGCTGGACATATTTGAATGGACAGGCTTACACACAAGAGCTGGAGATTAAAGTTTCCCAATTAGAAGAAGAGAATGAAAGGCTTAGAAGACAGAATGTATGTTTCAATTCCTTTGTCAGAGTGCATCTTTGCTTTATTCTTGTCTGCTGTGCTGATATTTTTTGGTCAGATTGCTTCCTGTCATCTTGGCAGGCAATGAATGGTTGAAATGTTTGTTGGTGATTGGTATTTCAACTGGCCAGTGCTTTTTATAAAGTGGAATGTTTAAACTAATCGAACTTCTACTACAATCAAAGATTTGTATTTGGTTTATCATTTCTGTTATCATTGTTAATATTTAGGATAAGAATTTCTTATTTTTTTTAACCTTTTGATTTTTCTTTGATATGAATCTGTATTTTTCTTATTAAGCTTTGTGTGGAATAACTGATAAAATATATTCTCAGTGTGTAGCAATTTTTTTTTTTAATTTGCTATCAATAGCTGCCAACTGGTGCTATGCAGAAAATCCATTATTTGACAATGCGGATATTTCACTGTTACCTTGCTTCTTTTTTTTTGGCTTTTATAATCATGGCTAACTAGGGAAGTCATTCTGGAAGGAATGAAATCAAAGTATATTTGGGTTGTAAGTATATTATCTTAAATTAAATAAAAGGTATGGCTGTTTAACAAGAAATTCATCTTTGCCTGAAAACTTGTGGTATGTTCTAGAGTTAAGTAATTGCAAATGGAGTTGTATGAATCATTTAGCCTCTGTATACACGTGATTCTTTTCAACTACACAAATGTTAAATTTTCACGTTTCTCCTATACAGCTTTCATTTTTATCTTCCTTTTTAATTATTATACTATTGAAGTGAAGCAGCCCATGTTAGGCTGGTAGGCTGCTTTTAGTCTTTTCATATTCTGTTTCCCTTTGTTCTCTTCTTTCCTTCAACTACATTATTCTGAATCTTCTTTATTTGACAATTGATACTTATCTTTGTACCTAATTTCTTGGCATCAGCACTAGAAATGTTGCAGATTTCAGAACATACCGATTTTGATTGTGATAATTTCATACATGGAAACAAGTGATGATTTAATGATGATTTCTGACTTTGTTTGGTCTAAATATTTTCTCCTTTCTTGAGCAATGAAATGTTTTCTTTTTTCACTATTAATGTTTGAGAGGGTATATTATTAACACTGTCTGCCATGGCCAAGTAATTGTGTTTAAAATTATATTTTTGGGTAAGAAAATTGTAGAAAGTTTTGGAGGTTTTTATGTTGATGACTTCATCGGAGAGTTTGGGGTTGAGAAGATACAGGTGTTAGTGCTGGGATTTAGCACATATTTTGACCACTTATACAATAAACATATCAGCTTGTATGTAGGAGTGCTAAGAAGGTTCTTTAAAGTTGAAAATATGATGAAGGCTCTAAAATTTTGGGATCATATCATGTGAAGAAAGAAGTGCTAAGAAGGATCATAAGGAGGTAGCTCAGCAGGTTTCTCTAGAGCTCATTGTAGTGTGAGAAAAAAGAAGAAAAAATCTTGTATGTAGGAGTAAATACTTCTGAATTTTTTCAACCCTTGATTGCAAGTAATTCCATAACAAAACAGTTCATAAGAAATTTTGTGTTACATACTAACTCCCAACAATTAAATTGTTTTCAAACTTGAGATTAGGAGTTTGACCTCCCTCCGTTCCTTATCGGGAACGATATTCTCCGTAACAGAAAGAAATAAGATGATTCCATTTGTTAAAATAGATTCACCTTGGCTAAGATAGCCTGATACCTAGTTTGAACTTTGGAATACCCTATGGCTTCAAGATTTGGCCAACCGTTTTGTGTGCAGTTTGTCTGGCTGACACATTTCAAGTCAATGCTACAAGAATCAATAGTAATGCAGAAAAGATTAGCCTGGTGCTATTGAAATTGAAAGAAATAAGCTGTGAATGGTAATAATAACCTTGACCATAAATCTCTGTTTTCTGTTGATGTTTTTGAAAATTCTAGAATCATTTTATTTTTGAAGCATTTAATTATGTGTCACGACTATGTCTGTAACCTTAAGTAATTCCGTTTGGAATTATCCTACTTTGTACTGATCATAAAATTTTGATTTTATTTGAGCCAAAATATGGTTGTATATAGTTGTAATATTATTCTCATCTCTTTTGGCATAAATCCTTTTGTTTTCAGTTTTAAAGTAACATTTGGTCTTGGATCCATCTCTTCATTGTAACTTCACTGATGACAAAACTAAAGGGAACCTGACAGTTATACAATTGTTGTAATGAATCTTCAGCTATATGAAAATCACTACTTTTTACATCCTAAAGGGATCCATCTCTTTTGTCTGTGGTTGTCTTTTTGTGGAATCAAACAGAAATATCCGAGGTTCTAGATGATTTATCTATGCTCATAGTAACTGTTCTTTTTTTTTTATCTATCTTGCAGGAGATAGAGAGGGCATTGCCAAGTGCACCATCCCCTGACCCTAAGCATCAGCTTCGCAGAACTAGTTCAGCTCCCCTTTGATGGCTTCATTGCAAATTAGTTCCTACCAAACTTCCATGCACTCCCATAATTCTCGTTTGCAATATATATGTTTGGCACTCAAGTTTCCAACATTTGGAAAACTATTTTTCCCTTGGAAGTGCTGCTATATATTCTCCTCAGCAATGCCCCCTTGTAAGAGTGTTTCCTATATGTACATTTTATAAGCCCCATTTCCAACCTACCAATCACTATAAATATGCTTTAGTCTAATTTTGAACACATCATAGCTTTACTACCATTTCTTAGGACAAAACTTAGGCGCAGGACTATATATGTTTTGGTGTTGTTTTCCAATTAAAATTGAAGTTTTATGTTAGTAATTTATGCTTTAAAGGTCGGAATTAAAGGTTGATACATGTTATTGAGATGAAATTTCAATTTTAATTGAAGAACACAAACAAGAACATCTATAATATTGCACTTAAGTTTTGTCCTTTTTCTTATGTCCTATTGTCTGTGGGGGGATGCAGTGCAACTTATCATTACATGATTGCATTTGCTATAACCAGTTAAACATTTTGGTTCTACACTAATTTCTTAAGTTTAAACATCATTTTTGAGATTAAAGTTTCAAAACATAAATAACTTCAAAATTAATTTTAACTAAAATCAACTTTTGTAAAATAATTTAAAATTAAGTTTGCGAATAGCCAGCCAAATACTCTTTGGACTTCATAGGGCCGAAGTACTTTTGCCAAGTTAGCGAATCACTGTTCCATTGGAATTTTTTCATTTGTTTGAAGTTTTTTAGGTTGTGCCTGTTTCGGGAGGATGAAAGGGTTAGTATAAAGTGGAATAAAATCTTTAATTCGGTAAAACAAAAACAAAAAATGATAACACTTTCAACTTTTTTTCTTATAAATCTGTTGAGTGGAGTGCAAATGTGATAAACTTCATGGGATTTTATTTTAAAATTTGTAAACATTTTTTTTGTCAAATAAGTACAGTACACAATTTATGTTTGCATAACTACTGTTGAACGTAGAATTATGCCTGCACACAAATGAAAGCATTGTTAAGATGAAGAAGAGGGACAACACTGCACTAGACAAAGACACGGTCATTATCTTATCTTATCATGAAATAATTAGTGAACTGTGAACACTGAACAGTAATGTCTATTACTAAATAGGTGTAAGTGTTGAACATCAGATCAATAATGGACTGTCAGAAGAATTACTTTTTTGGTAGCTTCGTCGGAAGTGGGGTCCAGGTATATCTCCAAACAATTTAAAGACATATACAAGTGAGCAACATTAAAAAATTCTGAATACCTTATAGTTTAATTATGAGTGTAAAATTTTTTTAACAGTCAATCATTAAAAATATTTTTTATAGTAATATGATTTTTAAAATAATAATTATAAAAATCAATAAATTTATTAATAAAAGCTTAAAATTCTTAAAACTCTCAATACATATACTATTTATATGAATTTCTCTGGTCTCAAATATAAAAAATATATTTTTTTAACTAACTTACGTTGTTTAATATTATTATCTCTAAAGTATTCTTTATTTAATTGAGGTGTTGGTTTCAATGATTATTTTTTATCTTTGATATCAAATTTCAATTAAAGATAAGTTGATAAAAAAAATTATTTTTATTAAAATTGATGTTATTAAATATGATTAATTAACTTTCTTAATTAATTAATGTGTGATTTTTTTTCCTTATACCAGAACTAGAGAGAGTATAAAGCTAAACTTCTCTCATCAAATTATCAAATCAACCAGAACTATTATCAACTACCACATTCATATAATCTGAAACTGCCAATATCCCAATATTTCCATTCACAGGTAATTAGAGTATGCTGTAACTGTATGTTTCATCCCTTGATGACAAGTATATGGCTCCTCCCACCACTTTCCAGGAAAAGGGCATGAAATTGATTATAGTTCCAGACATCCATTGCTTGTGAAGATGCAAGTTTCGTTGTGATGATATAAAATAGATTATCCAAAAACTTGGGTAAAAAGACACAAAGTATAAATGTATTTTATTTAGACTTTGTGAAGAGACTAAATATAGAGCTTTTGAGATACAAGTGTTTTAGAGAGTTTTTTCTAGTGGAAATATAAATTTTTTTTCAATACGTAAGCTCTCAAAAGTTATTAAAAAGACTTTTAGTCTTATATCCACGAAATAAGTTAAATCTACGAAATAGATTGTCTAAGTTAAAAGAATAGTTACCAGCTTCTCACTTTGTCATATTGATATTTTAACAATTTTATTTTATGGGTTAGGATTCTAAATATTTCTACTCCATTCTACCACAAATCATTCTACTACTTTATATGATAAGTATTGACGGAAATAGTTACTATAAAAACGGTAGGAACAGGATTTGTAGGACGGAGAAAGAGGATATCACATTACTCATAGGTTAGATAGCATCACATTCATGAGTCTAAATATGCCAAACAACATTAACCTCGAAGAAAATACATAATTAAATTAAATGATTAATATCAAGGGAAGCTGGTCATTACTATCTCCAACAAAAAGAACCAAGCCAGTATCCCATGATTAGGTTGTCTACAAGGATCAAACAATGTGGTCATCAGCTAATTGATACCTTTGATATTGGCCAAGACCATAGCAACCTGAACATCGACAAGAATCTTGCACCCAACATTCATCCATGACCACACGTGTAATGCATGTCAAAGCATTTCTGTTGGGTGGAGTGCAGTGTTTATGACTCTCAGACCGGGAGAGAAGAATGCATCTATATCTACATTAATATGTACAAATGGATTGCGTGAAATTTAATTTACAAAGCATGATTTGTATTTTCTTCCAGAAAAATACACTACACATTACAGTGAGACACATTGACCTACAAATGGAACCTAGTTCTTACTGTCCACTCTCATTATCTTCATCCTTTTTTGTCTCCAAATCAAATTCAAACCCAGCATCATCATACAAGTTTGGATCCAACTGACCAACATTGCAGTCATTCTTTTGTGCAGCATTTCTTACTTGGGAAGCAGTGAAGCCATCCTTGGAACCATCATCAATTCTCTGTTTTTTAAGTGGAGACACAGTGCTTGCAAGGGCCTCACTAGATCCAGAAGCCTCTGACTGAGGATGATTTTGCTCATCATGGGACAAGGGAAGTGCTTCCGAGGTTGTCAAGTTACTACCTAATTTCTGCTGTTCCTCTATGATCTTTTGCAAGTATTTACCCTGTGCTTCAATTCTCATTTGTAATTGCTTTTGAACCTGGCATATCGTTGAAAAAGATGAAAGACTTTATCATTATCAGAAATGCTTACTCACAGGAGCACAATACTATTATTTTTTTCTTCAATAGAAGCACAATACTATGAAACTTAACAAGTAGCATTTATCTTATTATTGGTTTACTCAAGTCCTGAGGTTAAATAGAAGCTAATTATTCCTCTTCGTCAAAAGACTTATTAAATAAATATATGTGATGGGCTCACCCAGCCAACAAAAATTTTTGGTAAATGAAGAAAAATAAATGAGTTCGAAAGTAAATATTAAATCATTGATGTCAAAATTGACCCATCTCAAATTATTAGTGACATGAAATTTCTATTGTAAGTTAAATTTAGACCAATCACTCGTCATCCATATGAAAGCTTATTCAGTTGTTTGTCTTTAAGATAAATGTCATATGTTTCAATTTCATTCAATCAACAAAAAATAAAAATCATTCATACTGTAATAACAAACAAAATTGACTTAATTTGTCAATGGCTGAATTTGTTAAGGAAATGATACAAAAAAAAAAGAATGGCTGAGGTAGAGTATCCAAGTTTAATCATACAACAGGCGAAATCAAGACATACTGAGAAAATTAGATACTTGTAAAAACTTTCTGTGTGTTGTATGAACTCTAAACAGAAGAGGAATGGTCTGTACGCTATCATCAGGGAGATACAGGAAGTATTTATTGCATATTATTCTTAACCCATTATTTTTGCACTATTTCTAGCTTACAGATTAGTAAGCATTATCATCGTTTTTGTTTCTTTTTTGCTCTTTTAGTATATAACTCTTTCTAACCAAAATCATTAATGAACAAGAGGGAAAGGTAAGTGTTTGTGGGCTAAATAGTGTTCTCTTTCAGCAATTAGGAAAAGCAGTAAGATCAGGTGCCGAACCTCAAGCTGCTCATGCAGACGTTTCTGAACCTCCATCTGCATTCTTAGGGCATCATTGATTGGCATTCCCCTGCAGGCCGTAAAGGTTTAATTAAAATGTTAGAAGAAGCACAGTTAAGGAGTTATAAATTATCTTAGGAAAACAATTATGATACCCACGGGGAAGAATCTGCGCCAGAAATGCTGTCTCCAGAATTCCTCTTCTCAACTTTAGAGTCTGAAAGTCCAAATATATTTTTTAAAAAAAACCACAGATTTAATTGATAGTGTGAAGTCAAAATGACACAGTATTTCTAATTAATTTATCTTAGGGAAGGAAGGGAAAGAAAAAACAAGGCACCTTTACCATCAGCTGGTGATTCAGGCAAGTATTTTGCAAGGCGATATTTCTACACATGATGATGATATCAAAGAGGAATTAGAATCAATGTTAAATTATGTAAAAAATTGACATTTTATGCGCACATACCTAAATTATTAAACCAGAAAATAATACCTGTAAATGGCTTTTAACATGATAAATGGTCAGTCCAGGAACACCCATCACTCTAAGAACACCTTTTGGTGTTGCTCCTGCCATAAATAATTAATTAAAAAAATTTAAAAATTTCCAGGAATATAGCTAAATTTTGCAGATCATCAAGCTAAAGAAGTAAAAGCCAAAATAAAAAAGGGAAGAAAAAGAGTAGCATTTTTCATGAATGAATCTACATCAAATAAAAATAATCAGCCACTGAAAGTATTAAAAATTCAAGTGAATGGAAAGTGCAGTGTCTGCTTTGCCTGGCATGCACACAAAGTTGAAGACAGCAGTTTCAAATAACAATCTTTGCTGCCAAATAATTGATTCCACAGAAAAAAGAAATAATAGGAACTATTCCAATGTAACTTACCATTGCTAGTTTTTTTTTCACTCAAATGACCATCGATATGACTATTTTTTCTATACAAGAAAAAAATGGCACTTCCTGAAGAACTTTCAAAATCATTAAAAAGGTGAACTGTGTTTGAGGCAAAATAAAACTTCTGAGTCATTTATAATTTCAAAGGTAGTAGGATTATAACTCATTTACGGATACGTTCAATTCAATTCACACAGTCCAAACATGGTATTGTGACTATTGTCTATTGGTATGCAACTCAGTGCAATCCTTGGAATGCAAGTAACAAAATAAACAAGTATCTCAACAGTTACAGGAATAAATTGATCAGTCTTCGATAAAATCACACAAGCAGCGTTCATGTGCTAAACTAAGTAAAGCTTACATACAACATTGCATATACTTGAAAATGAGATAAACAATTCCCCTATTACTTTCTCTTTCCAACATGCTTTTGCAAGACAATAATAAATTTCCAAGAAAAGAAAATTCCCTAGAGGAAGAAGTTCTTTAAACTCAAAATTCTCAATATTGAAAAGAAATACCCACTATCTGGTCCACCAAGTTGTGTAATGGCATCGACAAAACGGTCATGAAGATCAGATGTCCACCTCAAACGCTGCTTCCCACTTCCCCCAGCAGGTGCAGCGGCAATTTTTACAGCAGATCCTCCCAAAACCCCAGCATTTGCAAGCTGCTCCACACCACCTTGAGATTTATGCGGCACCATGCTAGCCGGCGAAAACTTCTTTGCCTGATACGTAGTTATACTAACTACAATTTACAAGAAAATAGAATCAACTGCTGAATTTTGTAAGAACAACAAAATAAAATCATCAAATTTGATACACCCTGTTGGTAAAAATCAATTCCTGCTGAATTTTGCAAGAACAACAAAGCAAAATCATCAAATTTGATCCACCCTATTTGGTAATTCCACAACAATACTAGAGCTAGAACCTTGATGTTGCGGCCAAAATCACGCTCTAGGACGGTTTCTTTAGAACCTTGACTAGAACCTACCCATCATTCATGTACTTCAAATCAATAAAGCCCCAGGTCAAACCCCCATAACTACACAATTTAAAGGAAAAGAAATTTAAAAAAAAATAAAAAATCCCTAGGTCAATTTATGGACACCAAAATTAAACTATGCAAGGTCTAACTACAAAACTAGAAAAATCTAATAACAAAGGAAATTGAAATTGAAATTTACCTGAGAGAGAGAGAGAGAGAGAGAGGGAGAGAGAGTTAAAATTGGACAAGAGAATCCGAACGCAGAGACTGTGTGACGGTTTGAACAGAGATCCAAGAAGAGGTCGGAGAACTCATTCTCCAACCCGAAATCGACGCATTCGGAATTGGCGAAAACGACGACGGATTGAATTGGCAGAGGAAGCCGGAGCTTGGTAGTTGGCAGAGGGCGAAGTGCGAAATTAATGTTGTGAATATATTTTCCGGGAATCTGAGGGAGAAATGAAAATGGAAACTAAAATTTTCTCGGGAAAAGTTAGAGATTGGGGATTGGTGGTTGTGTTTGTGTGTGAGTGTATCTGAACGCGATTTTTATTTTGTTTTTGTCTCTCAGGAAATGATTGGATTTGAAAGAGAGAGAGATCCGTTCTGTTATGAATCCCAGCGTTGAATTGAACAGACGGCGGCATTTTAAAGGGTCGTTGTCGTTAAGCAAGGTGGTGGGGCCCACGAGCGTGTCACGTGTCACGTGTCACGTGTCACTGCACTCTTTGGGTGTATTTGTTTTGTCGTCGTTTCTCTTTGACATCAACGCCGTTTAACTCTCACGAAGACCAAAGATTCCTTGCATTGGTGGAGTAAAGCTGTGGTGTGGCCGACTAATAATATTAATATAATCTGTTTTATTGTGTGTAATTACTTCTAATTGTGTTTGTTTTATTCTTTTATGGTCACCATTTTGTTTAATTTAATTTGTTTCACTCGTGTGTTCATACCAATGTTGGTACTTTGGAAAAATATATAACATGTTATTAGTTACAGTACTTGGCTTGAACTTAAAGTTTGGTAGTTGTATATTTTAAAAGTATTATAACTTTTGTATTTTAATTTATTTCAAATCATTTATCATCTTATATGTTAGGAAAATGAATTTTTAATTTTATTGTAATTTAAATATTTATTAAATAAAAAAAATAAGAATGATGTTATTTTGCTATTTTGACAATTTTATTGTTGAATCCTTTTCGAGAGAAATTGTATCATTTAGTTGTTTATTTTAATTTTTGTGAAGAAATTATTTATTTTCAATAAAAATATCAAATACTTATATTTACACATTTTCTTTTACATGATATAGACAAGTAATTAGTGGTTTTAGATCTTATACATGCTTTTGTTTTTCAGGTACATATATCTTTATCTATATTTAATAATAGAAGATACATGTATTTGAAGAAAAATAGAACATGTAAAAGATCTAAAACCACTAATTGCTTGTATAAAGATAAGAGCAAACAATATTTATAACATAACATATCATAAATTTAATTATAAATCTACCGTAAGTAACGACAAAAACATAATTGTTTGTCCTGAAAAAATAGCATTGGTTCTCTTTAAAATAAAAAAAGAAAAAAGAATAACACATTGGAGTCTTTGTAATTAAAATAATTTTAAACATACATCCTAATCAATAAATAACTCAACATAAATTTATTAAAACCAATTCTATAGAACATTAAATACTTCGGGCTAGTTTTACAGGATATCAAGCTATTAACGATGGTAGCCAAATCTAGAGCTATGTTTACAAGACATTTAAAGACTAACATTAACAAACTGAATCATGCAAAAGCCAACAACTTACCAGCATACAAGGCAATCCTCTCAGTCACAAACAAATTCCTATGCCGCAGACTACCAGCAATTACAGTATAAGAAAAACCATCCAAGTTCATTCGTAGAACAGACAAAAGTAAACGAATGTGCTAGCAAAGGAAGCTAAGCATCCATGGAATTTCATGGGCACAGAAGTGCACAGCTAATATAAATCTCTCTTCCGGAAAGCGGCATCACGTCTCTCCCATGTTGGCTTTCTCTCATTTGCAATGTCCTTCTCGATCAGTCCTTTTATTGGCTTCATGATAAGGAAGTACTGCAGAGAGGAACAATAAAGATAAACAAGAGAAGAGAAAGAAATCATTGCTCCTCTGTCAGTATATTAGTATAATGAGAAAACAAAATAAGCCTCAAAGTTCAAGAGCGTACTTGGATAGCAAACACAAGAGGAGTCCATAATTTTCCTCTCTGATTCGGATTTGGCCCTTCAATCAAATTCTTGTCAACGTGAATAGACTCACTTTGGTTCAATGCAATATCTGTGATTGTTTGGACTAGATTAGGAATCCAAGCAGTCCCATTTGGAAGAACCTGACAGCAAGAAATACCATTCTCAGACTATGCAAGATAAATGAATTCAAAAGACAAAAATAAATTGTATGAAGTCAATCTCCAACCTTTTCATCACTGTCATTTTTGTTGCATCTCCCACTGTTCTCGACCAAAACAACAGGAATGGAAGCAGCCTAAGATTTTACCCCAAAAAAGTAAGATATAAGCATGAAAATTATCAGTTATACACACACGTGCATAAAAAGAGGTATGTGTGAAAAGAACCAGATAGCAATTCTTGACACAAATTATTTAAAGAAAAAGAAACAAACAAAAAGTAAAGTTGGATATAACTTTTTTTCTAAGAAAGAAACAAACAAATATACAAGTTTATAACCAGCAAGGAAAGTAATTTACATAAAAAAATGATGCTCTCCCAATCTACAGAATATCTATCAAATAAATCCCCAGAATGAAACAATGTGTTTAGACTAGAGTTTAAAATGAAAGAAATGTCAAAATGAAAATTCTGTCCGATAACAAAATAAGGATAAGCTATGAATCCCAATTATTTATCCAGGGGGCATCCTTCATTTTTTTTCTTTTAAAATTTATTAGTCGATCCACTTCGGTCACACATATTGTTTCTGTTCTGTGTCTTGCAATATCACTTGTCTTACATCCTCTAGTCTCACATATTGCATCTATTCACATCTTCACTGACTTTTGATGCGTCATCTTCACTGACCATTGAAACAAATTACATACAGCTGTAATTTTTTTTTTCTTTAAACTATTTAGCACTAATTTAATTATATTTTCTACAACTGTGTTGCATGTTGGCATATCTATGTTGTATTGTATTTCAAATTTTTAAGAATTTCTTGCATCACCATGTCCATGCCATCTGAGCTTCATAGAGGATAATACATCTCCTTGAAATTCCTTATATTTCACTTCAACCAGATAGACCATACAGCATGTCCCAATCAATAAAGCTTTGCAGTCCTCACCTCCAACCAAAACCTTTAAATTTTGACTCACCTAAAAATTAACATCCAAGAAAAAGCCAACGGGGCAGCCACATGGTGCAGACTATATAACAAGTTAAAAAATTTATACCACACATATATAAATGCTCAAAAAATAAAAAATTACCTAAAATTAAAATACAGTTATAATTTATAATTAATAGTAAAAAATCATAGTCTTGAGCTAAACACACAAGTTGGTAACAACATAGGTCAAGAAATAAAAAAATTAAAAAAAAAAAAAGAGAACACTGACGAGGTCAAAACTCATTAGAACTTAGAAGACAAGGGGGGGAAAAAAGGAAAAGCACAGAACAGTGAAATGAAAGACTTGTGATGGTCTATCGGACAGAGAACAGAGAAAGCTTGTAGGAAAGAAAGGGACAGAGAGCTCCCTTGGAGAGAACAGAACAGAAGGGCAGAAAAAAGGTAAATGTTCACCAAAAATTTGGAAACTACAAAAACTGACATTGGAGCTGTGAGTTTGCTGGAAACGGAGGTGCTCTTCACCAGTGCTGCTGTTTAGTCAAGTAATCATTCTCAACTTCTCACAACAGAAATAGAGTGGGTCACTTCCTTTCTTTTAAATAAAGTCTGAAATATCAAAAGAAAAAAAAGGACCACTTTCCTACAAATAATAAGTGTAGTGAATGGATTTTCCTAGGTCAACAGTAGCGGTAGCTGAGACTCCTGCGACACAACTCTCCACTGGAGTCCAGATTAGCAGCCTCTGGCTGCTCCACACTGCTACATCACTATAGCACACTATTAAGTTTTAACCACTATGTTTACTTCCCGTGGCCTTTGGAAAACATGGTTAACTGAATGGCCAATCTTTTACTTCCCATTCATGGTTATCAATAATTCAATAGCAGCGCTTTCACAATGTAGTGTTGCATTGCAGCTGATCCCTGTTACAGAAACTGCATCACCAGAGGGTTAGTGTGCCGTGTGTCATACCCACAATCATGCTCAAAATCATGGCAATTCACAGTTGTTGCAGCCACAGCTAAATAGGAGGTAAAAAAAGTCTTTGCCCCTTGCCCAATCTTTTGGGATTATTTTCATGATTTCATCCCTTTTTTTCATAAGAACAGCATTCAAAACCTTCTTTGAAGCTTTATTCACACAACATACACTGCTCTCTCACTTGTTTCAATAAGAACCACCCACACCAAGTGTTTGCCAAAACATACCTACTTCTCGGTTTTGCACAAACTGTTATGTTGATAGTTTGCACATCCTCTACTGTCAGTTCTCACAAAAAGTCTTCTGAGAAGTGAGAAAAAGGTACAACCCTTTCTCTGACTCTGTTCGGTCACTCACCCTTTTTTTCTTTTCTAAATCCTCATTCTGTTGTACTTGCTCACCACTCTACCCTATCTTCATTGGTCAAAGATCTGAGTCTTCTGACTTTTTTAACTTCATTGGTTACCCTTGACACAGTTCTCATATCATCCACTTGGAGGCTTAAATTTATTTGACTTGAGACTTATTGTTACTAACTTGTGTGAATACTGTATAGCTTAAGAATTTGACTTTTGATTATTTATTGTGAATATATCTTTCACTTTGGGTAACTTTTTATATTTGAGCGTTTATATAGGGGTAATATAAATTATATAGCTTGTATCTACAATCTTCAAAATTGCATTCATCTGGCTAACTGCCATCCCCACTATAGCAGTTTTGAGGTTGGTCCCTCTGCCCCACTATTTGGGATTGACAACTACATGTCCATTCAGGGAACAGAGCACTGAAATCTAAACACTTTAGCTTCTGATGCTTATACAACTTTGGCAAACTTAGATGCATTTGAAGGATAAGATTCCATTTACAGAGATAAATACCTGAAAGGCTTCCTTCTTTATCCTGGCACCTGACCTAAGAACCTTCAAGAGAGACTCAGATCTTTGTGAAAAGAATTCATCATAAGGCAATCCATCTGGTGGAGAGAACTGGGCATGTGTGAGTGCTAGAATAGTCTTGCTCCATATTCCTTTTCCAAAACTATCTGTTATAGCTTTGGCGACTACCTTATCCAAGTTGTCCACTCTATACACATCCAAGCGATCCACATAAAGCAGTACATCTATGGTCTTGTTCAGAAGGAAACTACTCAAACAAACACAGATTCCCACAAAACAAGGGGAAAAAAAGGGGTAAGTAGAAAGGACAGACACAGTAAATCACTTTTTTAAGACCAAATACATGCTTTACAGGTGAAGTGTTACATGTTAAACATAAGCAATTAAGCATGTACCGTTTTATTATATCAAGTGCCATATCATTGATGTATCCCCCTTCAATGAGACCAGGAGTGTCAATGATGTTCAATGTAAAACCAGCCCTTGATCGCGACACAAT
This sequence comes from Glycine soja, assembly GCF_004193775.1. Taxonomy (NCBI): domain Eukaryota; kingdom Viridiplantae; phylum Streptophyta; class Magnoliopsida; order Fabales; family Fabaceae; genus Glycine; species Glycine soja. The sequence continues at coordinate 330,930 of NC_041004.1, forward strand.
CACGGGTCTTGGCCCTTCCGACTTTGCAACAAAAGAACAAACATTATAATCGGACAACAACACAATAACCACCCATAGAACATCACAGGAAAGTATCATCTCATACCTGGAAAGGATTAATCGAAACCACTCTATCCCCAATGATGGAGTTCACAGTTGAAGATTTTCCAACACCACCTTTTCCCATCACAAGTATAGTTAAGGAGTTCACATTCTACACCATAACAAACATGAAATTCGCACAGCAGAAAAAAAAAAAAGAAAAAAAACATGCATCAACAGTAAAGCATAAACATAAATAAGCACAATTAGGTATAATTTGAGAGAGTAATAAATAAAAATAAAACCTCTTGTTTAAGTTTTCCCAAGAGTTCAAGCAACTTAGTCTGGGTAGCAGGTGCGAATGTATTGATTCCAGACCACTCACGGGTAATTTGGGACGCCATTGAAAAGATGTTCTACAAACACAACATTGGAAAATAGAAAGAAAGAAAAAATCAGAACAAGAAAATAATTGTGTTCTATTGCATATTCCACAACACACCAAGAAAACCTAACCGATTAAAAAACAGTAGATATTATTAACAAAAGATTCGGCAGCACAATTAGGAAATGTAACATGAATTCACAACAATAATCTACAAAATAGATGCATGGAAAGGTAAAATGTTCGAGAATCATAACTGCGAGATACTAAACCTTACTCGAAAAGTGTGAAAATTGAAAACTTTGGAGAAGAAGAAAGGAACGAAGAGAGTGATGAAATAAAAGGAGAAGAGAGAAAAGGGGATTGAAGTACTGCACTTCACCGCCCTTACCCTCCTTATCCGAGTATTCGATAGCAGCAGCCTCCGTATCTTCGACTATTGGCTTGTGACTTGTCCATTAAATACTTCACTTTTTCTGCCTACTCATCAATCATCATATTATGTTTTTTTCTTTTTTTCTTTTTTCTTTCCCTACTTTTGGAATCAAAGGAGAAACTACGTCTTTTTTTTCACTCCACAATTCTTAAAATTCAGTTTTAGTTTTTCTATAAAAAAAATATATTCATTTTTCCTTCTTCTAATTATAAAGTATTCATTATCTATTTTCTTAAAATAAAAATAGATCACTTTTAGTCCTTCAAGAGATATTAAAATTATTTTGATAAGTTTCTTTTATGATAAACAAGGTTCGGGTACTAACATGGAGGGTTAGAAATACAAGATAAGGAAAGCAATTTGAATTATTATAGTAAAATTCACTTTGAAGAGGTAAAGAAAGACCTCAAAAGGGAAAAATAAGAATAAAGCTATTGGTTCATATGGTATCCCTATAGAAGTTTGGAAGTGTATGGGAAAACAAGGTTTCAAAGCTAAATACTTCCCTTATGAGAATTTCTTGGACTAGAATATTGGTGATAGTCTAAGTCTAAGTCATATCAGGCATAGCATTTGAAGATCTCGGGTGGGATGAACAATTTCTGAATTGGTCTTGCTTCTCATGAGGCTGTATCCAATATGACGGAACCCCATCTTCATATCAACCTTGCTTCCACAATAGGTGGTTGAGCAAATTTTCCAAGTTCTTATGGTATTAAAGGTTGAGGGAGATAAAAGAATCTGGAAATTATTCCAAGGATGGTTGCTATAGCGTTAAAAGCGGGTATAAACTTTTTTATGGAGCACTTTGGAGGGATTGCTCAACTTTATGCAGCTGGAGATTGGACATTGCTTTGGAATCTTGAGATACCTCGTAAGGCAAAAGTTTTCCATTTTTCTTTGGAAGGCATGTCGAAGCTTCTTACGTACAAGAATTCAATTACAATCTTGAGATATTCCTTGCCCTGCCATTTGTTTATTATATGAACAAAATTTGGAAAACTCTTTTCATTATTTTGTCACATGTCCTAGAAGTGAGTTGGTATAGGAACAGGTTTGGCTTATGGTCTTTGATTAAACCTGTTATAGATATGGTCGAGTCCATTTTGGAACTGGTTTTAAGGTATTTAATAATATAAGTCCTAATAACGTAAAAAGTTTGTGTGAAATTTCACTTCACACTTGTATTTCAATAATCTCTCCTTGTTTGAGTTGGTTACCAGGACAAACCATCGACTTTAATACCAAATGTTGTATAACCAAAAAGATTTAAATCAATGAATTATGAACAATCACATAAATGAACTTGACATCACACTTTCACTCACAACGTTAAAGTTCAAATTTATGAGTTTTTTTCCCCACTTATATGGTACTCAACTTTTCAATTCTAAGCAATGTGAGTAAAACATGTGCTCGGGTTCCAGGTTCAGGCTTCAACCATTACATCTAATTCTTTATGGAGTAAACCAACTTTGGGAGTTGTCAATTGTAATATTGATGTTTCATTCTTTCATGACAGTAGGAAAATGGGATTTGGTTGTTGTTTGAGGGACGATAGAGACTCTTTTATTCAGCCTCATACTGGTTGGCTAGATTCGATGATGGAGGTCCAAGAGGGAGAGGCATTTGCACTGCTAGCAGCTTTGAGATGATGGAAGAGTTGCCACATCAGGAAGTTATTTTTGAGACAGACTGTAAAGGGTTGGTAGACCAGCTTGCTAGTGGAAGGAACAACATCTCAGAATGTGGTATCTTGCTGAATCACATTAGGCAATTGCTTAATTTACATCCTAGGTTTAGTTACAAGTTTGTTTCTAGAAGAGCAAACTCAATGGCTCACAATTTAGCCCACTATTCTAGGGAGAATCCTAATTATAAGTTTTCTTTCCATCATGTCCTAACATGTATTCAAACTATTATATCAATGGAAATGAGTTGATATAAACCTGTCTATTTATGTCATTTTAAGTTTATCAGCTACTTCATCCAATAATCATAAAGGTTTTAATTAATTATTTGATTACTTATAAGATAAAAAGAATAAAGAAATTTAAAAAGAAAAAGAAAAAGAAAAGGTAATCTTGGATGAGTTTCTAGTTATGTACCATCCCACACGCGAAGAGCAAGAAAGACTTAGTAATTTTAGAGATTTTCCCATAAAGACAACCATTCCAAGTTTCACACAAGCATTCTTTTATCTAACAAGCATGCCAAAAGCAACAATAATTTCATCACATGCATGTGATCCCTTACCAACCTTAAATGTCTTTAATTCTCTCTCAAACAACAAAAACCTCGCCACATTCACTTTGCAAACCCATTCACAAGACCAACGTCTCTAATGAAAGTGCAAAAGGGAATCACAACAACTAGCATGTTAACAACTAGACTCAAATAAATAATTAGTTAGAATGTTAATCCCCTTGTTGCTTTATTAGGAAGTTTTAAAGGTATATAATTCTTGTCCAATGTTTGAGTAAGATAATATTTCTCTTTGATCATCTAGATAAACCAATCGAGCGCAACAAGTACTTGTAAACCAATTGAAAAAAGTTTAATCAAAATAGAAGTTAAATTACAAAATTATATAGAACTTAAAGAAACCTAAATTAAACTTAGCAAATGAAATTACTAATTTTACCCTTTTCAAGACAACAACTTTATATAATTTTTAATAATATAAATTTTAATTTTAGTAATAATAACTATTTGTATCTCTTAATCAAATAGTTTAGAATTTAAATTATGATTTATTCTTATATATAAAATAAATTATGTTACAAAAATACTGATATTATTTGACCTCCCCTTCTCCACAAAAAGAACATTCTCAAATTACATTTTCAATAAAAATATTCTTAAAATTTAAAAAAAAAATCCGTGAAACAAAGATCCTCTTGATATTTCACAAATTTAAATTTTCAAATATGGATATTTGATATTTTATTGTTATTATTATTTTCACCTAATTTAATATTTGATTATTAAGAAACATTGTTTCGAATTAGGGTGCAAAAGAGCAACGGTATAGAATTTGATCCACATGAAAAAGCAGAGAAGATAATAAAAGAAGAAATCTGCAGGATGAGAGAGGAACACAATGCTGGTGACGTGGTTCCTACAGAGGCCCCACTCCATACCCTTCGTCCTCGCCTTCTTCCTCTTCCTCGCGTGGATCTCACTCGCCCTCCAGCGCGCGTCCTACTCCTACGCGCCGCCTCACTCCTCCCACACAGACATCAGGGCCAACCTCGTCAGGTTCGACGCTTCCGAGGTCGCAAAGGACAAGCGCGGTTGGATCTTCGACCCCATCGCTCTCGCCCTCGCTTCCGGCATCTCAGGTACCATTGTTGTTGGATGCAATTGGAATACGGCGTCGTTTTTGTGTTGAGAATGGAACTTTTGAAAGTGCAGGTGGAGCAGTGACGTGTGCGTCGCTTCACGTGGGAGAAATTAGAGCTGGGAACAAAAGAGCCAATCACAGACACCACCATTGTAATGAGACTTTCCTCATTTGGGGCGCTGCTACCAAGTATAGGGTAATCAATTCTTTTTCTTTTTCAAAATTGCTTTAGAGATTATGATTATTGTTTATTAATTTTAGTCATTTTGTGTTCTACATATCAATTTCTACTTGTTTTTTTTCATAATTTATCATAAAAAATTAATTTTGTTTAACAATTCAAATAAAATAAAAACTTCAAGGAGTTTCGTTGCTTAGTATATTCAAACGTAAATCTTATTTATATAATTTAATAATAATTGATTGTAAATATAAGTTTTATTATTATTATTATTATTATTATAATATGTTCCCAATTACACACATAATATAAGTCCATAAAATATTCAGACCCTTGATTAATAATGAATAATTTATTCAGACCCAATGACAAATTCACAAGTTCACGTGTTTAGGATTTATGAAGTACGGACACTCCAATCTTTTGTCGTTTTTTGTGTTCGACATGTGTTATGTCAGTATTTGACACTGACACAACACTAATATTACGTTTTATATTTTGGACATTACAGGTATCCACGTGTCCGTGTCGTGTCCGGTATTCATGTCGGTGCTTCATAGTTTAGAACACTTACATTTCGCATGAATTTGTCATTCATGACTTGCAACCTATTTGTTTTGCAGTTGGAGAACAACGATGAAGATAATGGTTATGCTGAAGTGATGCTTGGCAGAGATGAGATTGTTGTAGCTGCAAGTCCAGTTCACAAAGCGCATGCTTTAGTGAACATTGATTCTATTCGGAGTATCTTCTTTATAGGATGTCAAGACAATGTTATAAGCTATAATGCCTCTAGTACTGACTTTAATGTTTGGAAAGATCTTTGAACATTTTTCATATTTTTTTTGTTTCTAAATCTGAAATGTATCTGAGCCTCATGTTGCTGCACAGCATGATGAAGTTTTGATCTATCAGTTGTCTATATATCTATGGAGCTTAGTTACAAATTCGTTTGTGAATGTGAGGATTTTATTTTATAGGAATAGAAAGACAGAACCAAGGGAAATATAGTTAATTAGTTATGTATGACCTTAAGCCTAGTGGGGAAATATAGTTAATTAGTTATGTATGACCTTAGCCTAGTGGGGAAATTTTCATATACCCAAATACATTTTTATTCGTTGCAGGTAAGAGTTTTGAGGGCATGTTAATCAAGCTAATAAAGTCTCACGTTATCCATTAATACAAAAAAAGTAAAAATTTAAAAATGTTAGATAATAAAAAAAATATTTTTAGATAATAAGTTGAAAAAGAATTATATTATAAGTATGAAAAAGCATATTTAAATCATTATTTAATTTTAATTTATAATTTTTTTAAGTACTACTACGATTATGCAAATTTAAATTTTACTACTTATTCTTCAAATATATATATATATATATATATATATATATATATATATATATATATATATATATAATTACATTCATGTAAGTTAAAAAAAGTTACATCAAATCTTAATCGTTTATTCTAATTTAATCTAAGGATCCTAATTAACAATTAAAGTGACTCATCTGACTACACCACCTAAATCCCTAAATAAGTTTATGCATAAATTGTAAAATTAAAACCCTCTTAAAATAAATAATATATTTTGATATGGTAACAAATATCTCTCTCAAAGAGATATTTGTTATTCACTATGAGATATTAATATATATTGTTTACTTTGAAAGGGTTTTAGTTTTACAATTCACCCATAGACTTGTTTAGGGATTTAAGTGATATAGTCACCTAAGTCATTTTAGATGTTAATTAAGATCATTAAATTAAATTAGAATAAACGGTTAAAATTTGATGAATTTTTTTTAAAATTATATCAATATAATTTGATCCCATATATATATATATATACCCTTAGCAACTCATAAATCATAACAAACTCTTCCCAAAACACTTAGTCACTAAGTACTTACTCGAGATAGTAAACATAATCTCCTTTTATTTTCCTTCATGCCTTCGTTTCTAAACTATTATCTTTTGGGCCTAGCAGCATTTTCAGGGCTGTTGCTTATTGTACTTCAAAAATTGTTTCTTGCACCTTTTCAAAATGTTTTTTTTTTTTACCTTGGATATTGGTCATTTCACAAGCCAAAAGGTTTAAAGTGTAACCATTTTGGAATGTAACTTTACTCTTTACTTTAGTTCACAACTTTCATCTCTTTTCTTTCTACTCTACCAAACATAGACTACAAGGGTGCAAAAACCATATTTGATGCAAAAAATAACAACACAATTTCAGAAGCACTAGAACACATGAGTATTCTTATGGAAATATTGTTGGATAATATAAACTTGATTTAACTCATTAATCAAGTGTTAGGTCCATTAAGTTTGTGTTACTACTTTAAAGAAACTTCTAGAAAAGTGTAAAAATAAGTAAAAGTAATATTCAATTAAAGAAGTGTGTAGAACTAAATAGTTGGGAGAAGAGTGTAGAATCTCCCTTGAAGTGTGTGGAAACTTTCTTGATGTATCTAAAACTCTCCCTTGAAGCCTATAAAAGGGAGAGGTTATCATTTGTAAGTGGATCCAAAAAAGGCAACGAAGCCAAAACAAAAGCATTTCTCAAGTAATAAAAACTAGCCTTCTTTCAAATATTCTCTCCTCCTCCATTTCTCTCAAATACTTCCTATAATCTTCTTCTTTCCAACAAAGTGGTATCAGAACTTAGGTTCTTATAAGAAATGCCTTTAGAGTTATGACAAGCAATGGAGCGACATCTTTCCAAGTTCCATTCTAAAGGGGAGCACCTATGACAATTGGAGCATCAAAATGAAAGCCCTTCTTGGAGCACACAATGTTTGGGAAATGGTTGAAAAAGGCTATAAGGAGCCACAAGATGAGACTTCACTATCCCAAGCACAAAATAAGATTTTAAAGGATTCAAGAAAGCTTTCTTCATCATCTATCAAGCATTTGATGATGATGCGTTCGAGAAGATTTCTGTTGCAACATCCGCTAAAGAGGTATGGGATAAGCTTCAAACCTCTCACAAAGGAAAAGACAAAGTAAAGAAGCTGCATCTCCAAACAGGTGAGTTTGAATCCTTACATATGAAAGAGTCGGAGTCCATTTTCGATTATTTTTCAAGAATTCTCACTATTTCAAATCAACTAAAAATAAATGGTGAGAAGTCAAAAGATGTAAGAATTTTGGAGAAGATACTACGCTTGTTAGATCCCAAATTTGAGCACATTGTTGTGACAATCGAGGAAACCAAAGATTTAGAAATCATGATAGTAGAACAACTTCAAGGATCTCTACAAGCTTATGAGGAGAAGCATAAGAAGAAGCAAGAGATCATTGAGCAACTCTTCATGATGAAACTGAAGGAGAAGGAAGAAAGTCAAGGAAATGAGAGAAGTCAATGAGACCGAGGTAGAGGTCATTGTCACAGCCGAGGGCAAGTTGGACGTGGCAACAATGGACGTGGCAACAATGGACGGGGTTCAAATTTCATCAACAACAGTTACGAGAAAGGAAAAAGTTCAACAAGAGAACGTGGAAGAGGCTATGCAAGCACAAGATATGATAAATCTTAAACCCGATGGTATAATTGTTAAAAGATTGGTCACTATGCTTCAGAATGTAGATTCGCCAAGAATAAAGTTGAGGAGGAGACTAACCATGTGGAGCAAAAAAGACGAGAAGTTTGAAACAGTGCTCCTAACAAGTGGAGACAATGAAGGTAGCCAAGAAAACACATGGTTCCTTGACATGGTGCAAGCAACCATGTGTGCGGAAAAAGAAGCATGCTCGTGGATCTTGATAACTCGATAAGTGACAATGTCTCATTTGGTGATAATTCTAAGACTCCTATAAAAGACAAAGATAACATCTTAATTCGTTCGAAAGATAGAAGACATGAATTCATATCAAGTGTCTACTACGTTCCAAATATGAAGAACAATATTTTGAGTTTGGGGCAATTACTCAAAAAAGACACTAATAATAATATATTTTCTTTACATAATTATCTTATCGCAAATTGTTATATATAAGAATTATTTTAAAAATTATATTAATAATATGATTTTATCGGTTAACAATATAAAATGTCTTATACTAACAATCATAGGAATTAAACTCTTGTTTAAGAAAGTATAATGATTGATATATAGTGGAGTCTTTTAAATATATGTTTATTATGTTTTAAATTTTATCTATGTGGGTGAAAAATAATTTAATAAAAAAGTAGAAATTCAATTCCCTTGATGATTTCTATATTTTAAAAGTAATTATTTTTTCTTTTGCTTTTTTTATATAAAAAAACACAATTTTCTTTAAAGGATTACATCCATTGATGGAATTTGGTAAGTTAGATTTTTAAATGAGTTTTAAAACATATTAAAAATGAGTAGTTCTCATATATAAAAAAAAAAAGGTGAGAGACTCGTTATCCTAAGTCTTTATTTTGATAATATGTTTGTTGAATGTAGAATTGAGATAATAATAAAAAGTTATCCTTTTGATTTTAAATGAAATCAGCGTTCCAATGGCACCAAAAGTCATCAGAATAAATCAATGAAGTATATTGAAGAGTAGTATTACATGGGCGTTATAAGCCTGCACAATCAAAGTAGAATCGCATTCAATCCACAATCCCCTAGAGTCACCAAAGAGAAGAGAACATGGACACCTTACCATGTAGAAATCTCCAGAAAAGTGATGAACACACCATTGTTACTCCAAGACACCAGTTACTGGCGAGCCCTCAAAAAGTCATAATAAGCTCACTTAATTTAACAGACATAAGCAGCACCACACGATTCATATCAAATATATTGCTGCGTCTCAGTTATAGTGGATGTGGATGATTGTTTCACTTTTTATTTATTTATTTAGTTAAGTAAAATTACATTTGTCTTGCAGGAACGGGGTAAGGTAATTTTTTTCATAAATCACCAAAATGCTAGATATTTAAAAAATTATGGAAATGGATAAATCGTTTTTTCTAAAAGTCTATTTCTAATATGAAAATATCATGCTATGTGTTCAAAAAATGATTTTACTTTTGTAATTTTGTTTAAATGTGATAGTTAAAAATGATCATAAATTACTTTTTTAGTTGCCATAAAATGGACATTTATATGTTTTTCTGAAGAAATTTGTAACGGTTAAAAGTCACCACAATTTCTTTTATAAAATAATAAAAAAAACTAGAAAATATTGATTTTGGTAATTTATAAAAAAATGCACAAATTTTGTACAAAAGCCAACGGAGTACATGTAGTATTATTCTGGTATTTATGTTAAAATAGGCCAAAGAAAGCCGAAAAGAAAGATGATTAAGTGGTTTAAAGATTTATTTTTAAATATTTATTTATTTTATTTCCCTTAAAATAATAGGACGATCATATTTGTTGAGTTGTCATTCATTAGGATTGCTATTTATTTTTTTTGGACACACAGGATTGCTATTTAACATGGAGTTACAATATTGATGAGGTATCAATGAAAGAAATGAATTATCTTATTTTCTTTTCTCTATTCTCTAGTGTGTGTGTTTTTCAAAGAAATCTATTAATTCTCTAGTTTTTTTTGGGTTATTTCCAGTAGTTTAGGATTAGGAATGGAATTTCCTTAAAATCCTAACAATTTTCCTTTTATAAAAAACAAAGTGCTATATTTTTCCAAGACTAGTCAAAGTGCCTTAAAGTTGCGGCGGCTAATAGTTATTTTCTCTCATGTTGTTGGTTGAGTTTCCTAAACAGTTAGGTCAATATTTACTACACGTAATTAAGTAGTAGTAGCTAACTGGGTACATTTTACTATATAAGGCATTATAAAGAAACTTCTATAACGTCAAGAAATTAAGCTTAATTATGAAAAACATTTACAGAAAGAGACAAATCTGATCGGTTACGTGGATCACCAAAAAATAATAATAATCTGGTCGGTTACGTGGACTGTAAATTAGACTTTAAAAAGTTACATAAAAAACTAAAAGATAAAAAAGCAATTTGACTTCGATCAAATTAATTAAACAATTATTTTCTATGTGACGAGAAAAAGGATATATATATATGATAGAGTAGACATTGAGATGTAAAATTTGAAAGAAAGCTTGTTTGGTAACTATTTCTAAAAATATTTTTTAGTTTTTGAAAATATAAAAATAAAAAAACTTATTTAATGTTGTGTTTTTTTATCAATTATTTAAAAAATAAAAAGAGAGAAAATTGTTCTTAAAAATAAAAAAGCCACAACATCTTTATAATACTTTTTTAATTCTCTGTGTTAATTGTTTTCTAATTTTTAAATCTGTTTTTAAAATATTTTACCTTAACTTATTTCCTTTTCTTGTCTTTAAAAATAGATTTTAAAAGTTATTTTACAAGATAGTTTTAAAAAAATAGAACAGAATCAATCAACCTGTATGTTTCTCTCTTGTCTTTTTTCTGAAAACAAATGTTACTGAAATTTAGCCTTAAATTGGGTATAAGAATAAGAAAACCCTAACTTCTTTTGCAACAGGAAATCCAGGTTTTTATGAAGCAGAAAAATTCCATTTTCTGGTCAACCCACCAGCTTGGCATCGATGAGACAATGACTATAATCTTTCTATTTTCTTTATCTTCTCCTTTTTATATATAAATCGATGACTTTAGATTTAAGCTATGAATGGTAATCATGGAATAAGCCAAAAGCAACGGGGATTATTTTATATGTCTATCTTCCTCCTATGTAAGCTCTCTGTCCAAAAAAAATAAAATCTTCCTGTGCATTCTCTAGTAAAAGGCATAATAAAACATATTTTATTGAATAATGTTCGGGACATATTAATATTAATACTTGACAAAATACTAAGGCGACTTTGTTTCATGGCAGATTTTTTAGTTCCGGACATACAAGAGAAAAAATAATTTCACATTTTTAAGTAATTAATTAATTAATCTCCATATATTTTTTTATTTGGGTAAACAATAATCCTACATTCAGTCAAAATTCCCCTCTTAATGAATATTTTGTGAGACAAAATTCTCTTTGTGAATAAAAATAAACATATACTCCCTTCCTACTCATTATCACACTTCCTTCCTAATGATCTCTTCACCTTGTTCTTTAATTTTTGTCATTCTCATAATTTTCATTTATGTGGCAATTTTTATTTATTGTTAATCTTATGAATTTTACCTTCAATAATTTTTCATTTTCCCTCGATTGTTCCTTGTTCTAATGTGATGTGGATAGATATATCTATATTTTGGGTCATACTTTAATAAATAATAAAAAAAGTAGTGAGAATGATTTTGTCATGGAAACATGAGATATATAACATTTTGAGTATAATTTGATTGTCATTTGTTGATCTTATAATGAATTTTTTTGTATTATGAAAAAAAAACATATTTAACATAATAAGAATATTTTAGTAATTATAATATATATTACAAGAAAAAAATAATTTAACCAAACTTATGTCTTAATTATTCTTGGGAATATAAAAAATATTTGCTACTATTCTATAATTAACCAAACACACTTTTTATTAAATATCCAAGAATAATATCCTCATGTTTTATTTCCACACATGTTTTTTTTATGCTTAAAAAAAATACAACATATGGATTTTTTTATGGGGCTACATACTAAATATGGATATGATATGTTTTCAAAAAATATCATTCTTTGATATCTTCTCTCTTCTTTCTTTTTTGACAAAACTTTGGTATCTTATTTTTTCAGGAATGAAGGATTAGTTTCCGAAATAAATACAACTTTAATGAAGTTGGGTACTCCGCCTTAGCCTTGTAGGTCAGAGATGACCTAATAAATAAATAATGCACGGATAGATTGATATGAGGTACCAAATACTAGAATTAGAGTATTCCTTAGCCTTATAAATTAACTAGGTCAGATGACCTAATAAATCATGCAAGGATTGATATATATGACCCTAAAATCATAAATTCTATCATGTGTAGAGCTTTTGAAAACCATATATATATATATATATATCTGTGTGTGTTTAAAATCATCAGGTTGATTTAAATGAAATTAAATTCATTTTGAATTTGATTTTTATGCTAAAAAAAAGATTTTTATTAAAGAACAAGATTTGATCCTGATTTCCAAGTTGAACTAGATTTTTGACAATTTGAAAGCAGGTTAATAATGAGTGTCATGGGCAATTGACCAGTGGCCATTATTTGACGAGTCTTTGTGGTGGCACTCATTGAGATCCCGTGCAACAAACCTCACTCAACCACTCCACGGATTTGCCTCACTACTTATTATTTTCTACGAAACTAATCCAAAATCAAGTAACAACAAAACCTAGGAGTTTCTACTTCCATTTTTTAAGGATTTGATTTGAGGCTATGTTTAATACGATCTCACAGTTAATTTTTAGCCTTTTTAACTAGATTTCTGGTTAAGAAGTAAATAAGCTTTTCTCAATAATTTTTTAGTAGTGTTTTTTGCATGTTAGTTTTTTTTTATATTTTTCTTCTTCTTTTTTAATATGTTTATCAAATGTTCTGATTATCATTTATAAATAAATCATAATTTTTTTATTTTTTTATTTTATAATTTTCAATTACTTTAATAACTAGTTTTATGAAATACTTTATAAGTTAATTTTTTTAGTTTTCAATTAACAATTTTACTATTGTGTTGAGTTGGGGTTGTACGATTTCAATTTCAAATCCAAATTGAACAAACCCATTTATACGGGTTAATCAAATTTAAACATTTAACGGATTGGGTTAATCAAATTTAAACATTTAAAATTATTTTTTATTAGTATTTTGTAAAAATTAGAATTCCTTAGAATAATTTATTTTTTCCTAGAGTTTTGAAAATATATATAATGACCAAATTTCCTTTAAAGAAATTAAATTGTGATAATATTTGATTAATAAAATAAATGATTTCAATGTTAATATCATATTTTATTTTAGATAAAAATAAATGATTATATTAGCATGAAAAAACACAAAAAAAAACACATAGAATTAAGATAAAAATTAAAATAACAACTAAAAAAAGGAGAAAAAAATTCATGTGTTGTTAAAAATTAGCCAAAGGTTGTTATTATGTTTTGTATTTATTAATTTAATTTTTATATATAATAAATTTAATTACATGTCACAAGTTAAAGAAATGATCGATTATCCAACTTGTATATTAACCAGTTCGAATGAATTGAATCGAGATTAATCCAAATCCTATTTTTTTTAATGAACTAATTGATCGGTTTGTATTGATTTAAATTTACAAGTTACTTATATAGGTCAACACCTGTATTTACTAGGCAATTCTATTAAGAGAAGATATCTAGAAAGACTGAATAAAAATAATTGGGATTCTCATGTTTCAAGATTTGGATTAAAAAAACTTTCATTCTTTTTTTTTTTACTGCTGTATTCATTTATTTTTTGAATGGCTAGAATCTGATCCTGTTTGTAGTATAGAGTTTAGATTTTTAGTTGTATAATAAATTAATAATCTTCTAACTCTAAGTATGCTGTCAACTCTAATATATCATTGTGGATTCTCATTCTAAAACTATATATTCTTCATAAAAAAGAAAAGAAAAAAAAATAGACACAAATGAAATTAAGAAGGAGACACGTAATAATTACAAGCAGATTAATTACCATCCCAAAAATCCAAAAAAGTAAAAGTAAAAGAAAAGTGAAAAAAGTAACCGAAACATGATAATTAACATTCCACGTGCAATTTGCTTTAATTTACGTTGTTCTTGTGATAACCGTTACTTACTCTTTTACGCGCAAAGAGAGAAACAGAGAGAGTAATGAAGCGACAGAGCAGCGCCGTGTCGCCGTCGTCGTCGCGGCGAGAAACTCCGCCGGAGAAGATTCACGCGAAGACCATCGGTTGCATGTCCGGCATTCTCCACTTCATCTCCAACTCCAATTCCCGTCGCTCTCGCCGCTTCCTCACATTCGGTGCGCTGGGCCCCACACCATATCTGTTTGCGTTTTCTTTCTCTGGAAATTTTTTTAGTCACACAAATTACAAATAGTATTATTCTTTTCCTTTGTCCTTATTCTCAGGAAAGAGCCGGATTAATAAGAACCCCGCCGACGCCGGAAATTCGAAGCCAGCCGCCGATGAACGGAGGCTGTCGTCCGACGTGCCGAGGAGTCCGACTTTGCCGGCGGAGATTCGGCTATCGAGTGTTAAGGCGCCTCCGGTGGAGAGACGCCGCGAGGCGCCGGCGCTAGTGGCGAGGCTGATGGGGCTGGAGGCGGCGCCGGCGGAGCCGCCGGATACGGTGGCGGAGAAGAGGCAGAAGCTGCTTGGGGCGTTGCAGAGGTGCGATGAGGATCTGAAGGCGCTGAAGAAGATCATCGAGGCCGTGCGTTTGACCGATCCTCTTCCGCCGTCGACGTCGCCGGCGGTGGCTTGTGTTGGCTTCGAGGATGAATTTGGAACGGTTGCGGAGGTGAAGTGTTCGGTGGTTAACGGGGAGCCACAGCAACCGAGTCCGGTGTCTGTGCTTGACGAGTTCACTCGTTCGCCACTCAGTCCGAGTTGCCACTCGGGACGGCATTCATTTCGTAAGCCCCCCCCTAACCTTCGTATCCATAATCCATTGTGCACATTGTTTTTTTTTTCATCATTTTTTTTTTATTTTTCTCGCTGCTAAATTAGTTATAAGTTTTAATTTTAGTTTAATATGGTCGATGAAAATGAGTTTTAATTGCCTGCGTTTAAATTCTGGTGAAGTCCATTGGGAATTATGTCATAGATGGTAAATATTTTAAGACATGCTTATAATAATAAATTAGCTTAATTCTACCTTTGCATGATTGCTACACATTCTGCATGGACTCAAGAAGTATCATTTGCTTCGCCCACTGCAAAATCAATGATAATGAACTTGCACTTGCACTTTTAGAAAATAAAAAATAGTACATGTTTGGTTTCAGTTTTATAAATGTTCACATGTTAAGTTTGATGTTAAACAAATTATTCTCGTTCTAGAAATGATTTTGAGTCGGGACAACTTTACATTATTATCGTATTCGATCGATAACAAATTTTGTACTAAATTCTCTATTACCATTTATCCAAACACATACTTTTGGATAAGACTCAACATCCATCTTATTTTGGGGTAGATTTGGGTGATAAAGAGTTTGAAATAAGAAAGAAAAGAAAAACAAGAAAGTTATATATATATATATATATATATATATATATATATATATATATATATATATATATATATATATATATATAATGATATAACAAAAAAAGAAGAAAGATAGAAAGAAAATGAAGCACAAATGAAATAAGGAGAAAATGAGTAGATAATATTTTAGTTTTAACTTATGCCCTGAATATTCCTTGTTGCTGTTTCGTACCCATGTTTTTACATGCAAGGTGTTTTAAGAATAATTAAGAAATAGGGTTTACATCATTAGATGAGCTGATTACCTCTTTTGATCGATCTCATCTTTTGCTCATTTTTAAAGTTGATATGTCAAATTTCAAAAATGTTTTCTTTTCTCCTTTGAATTAGGTATGAAATGACTAAAGTAGAAAAAGAGTGGGCTCGGTTTATTCAGCTTCGCTGTTATGTTTTGGATTAATAGCAAAATTGTTTCTTTTTTAATGTTTGGGATTAGTAGTAAGATTATGCCAAGACTAAAGTAAAATCAATACTCAATTAAAAAAGTGGCATACTCAATTCACGGTTTATTCAGCTTCGTTGTTATTTCACAATCCCTAAGCTAGAAAGAGGCATAGTTTGTAATTAACTTTGATGGTGTTAAAGGAGTTACTAGTACTACTTACCCATGAATAGGACAGACAATGATCTTTGATCAAAAAGCACATGCTGCCGCTACCCATGATATTTAGGATTCCAAGCTTTGAAATCATAACTTCTTGTATTCCACACCATCATGACCATCATAGTGGGAGACAAATTAATTAATTTCCTCTTACCACTGCAATCATCCCGCACCCAATTTAACATAAAGTGATTCACAGCTATCTATTAGGATGAAAAACAGTGAATAATTTCTCTTTTCCAAATGTTCTTTCTATGTATTATGTTTCACCGTAAAATTCAATAATGAATATAATTAACAGATTAAATTTATATAAAAGAACTTAACTTTAATTATCGCAGAATATATTTCTAAAAAATGATAAATTTTAAGTGTGCAAGTTATTAAAGTTGTTGTTAATGAAAAAAATTTAAAATTAAAGAAGCCCAAATCCCTTTTTTTTATTTTTCTGATAAAAATCTAATAAATTGTGGTACTTTGGTGGATGGATCTTGGACCACAATTTGGTACTCTAGAGACTATGCCTCATGACTTGAGGCAGTCAAAAGATGTTTAAAAGAAAAAGAGGCACACAGCTTAGGAACTTTACCTGTCACTGTGCATGCAGAAACCCACTTTTTCAGGGATTTGTTAATTTATAACCCCACACAACACAACCACTCTCTCTCTCTCCAACAACCAAGAGCCTTGTTGCTTGCCTGTGCAGGTAGTACTGCACTACTGCAGCTACATCCATGCGGGTTGTGGCTTGAGAAAGACATTGCCTTCATTCATTATGTTTCTGGAAAGAACATCTCCAATTTTGTTGTAGAAAATGTATATTCATTTTAGACTTGATCCACTATTAACACACTTCATCCCCTTCAAATTGTTTATTGTTTAAAATCATGTACACACTTTTAAATATTATGAATTGCACTAATTAGTATTGATAAAATAATATTTTTTAACTAAAATATCCTTATTAATAAAGTTAAAATGTATAATAACAAAAGGTACCTTTTCTTTTTAAAATACTTCCTTAGTTTTTAACTTGATTTTTTTAAAAGCTTTTTTTTTAACTTGATGTGTTAGGAAACAGACTAAAATTATCGGGTAATTAAAAAAAGAGTGTATTTCAAAGAAATTTAAAAGATAGGCAATATACCTATATCTATTGTATAACATCAACAGATATATTGTTAATTAGGAAGTTTATATCATTTACTAGGTAATTTATGTAAAATATATATCTACATTAGTTAGTCTATTTATGTATCTGTTTACAGAGGGCTTAATATTTTTTGAATGATATAGCCTTTTTTAATACTATTTCTGTCTTATAAAAACAAACATTAAAATTACTTCCCCCCTAAGTTTGAGTTTTGCAAATTCTCTAATTATGTTAATTTTTACACTCGCATAAATAAATAAATAAATATATATATATATATATATATATATAATTATAGAAAAACCTAAACAAAAGGAACTCAGATAGTTTCCAATGTTTCTACATATGATCAGTTTATAAATCCAACAAAGGTTAGTCTATCCAATTTCTAAATAAGCAGAGTAGAAATTATTAGTAGTATCTATCACATCACTTGTTTATCTACAATTGATCAAAACTTAAACATCATTAATGATGATGATGGCATTTTTGTGTACAGCTCGAATACAACTACAGAAACAACAGTTATTAAAGAAGCCAGGAGAGGAAGAAATCAGCAGCACATACATCTACGAGAGAATGACATGCGAGTCAGTGAATAGGAAAGTCAACGACGAAGATCATTTGGCTATGTGGAGTAGCAAAGCCATGATAAAAAGTGTGGATGAAGTGTGTAAGGACGTTACATGGGGAGAAAAACGAGAGCTTGGAAGAATTGGATTGGCTTTGCAGGATTATATTTGCAGAGATTTGATTGAAGAAATTGTTAGAGAATTAGGATGCTTCTACACTCTGCCTTTTGAGGCATGTAAGAGAAGACTCTGCTTCTAAACTATACATGGTCATAATTAATCGTTTTTCTTTTTTCCTTTTTACAATGGGTTTATTTCAGTTATAAAAGTGTTCAAATAAGAAAGTCATGTGAATAGTATTTTTTGTTGTTATACAATAATAGTTGCATTAATGTTTTTGATTCTTATTATTATGTGTAAAAATAATTTGAATTGATGATAGTCACCTATCGTGAACAAAAATTATTAGGTAGTATAACTTATAATTTATTCTTTATTATTTCTTTTAATGAAGATGTTTTATAGAAAGAGAAATTAAGTTATTGAGATATTTTATTGTTTTGTGAAGGTAAACAAAGTGCAACACTGAAGCTATTTGAAATGCAATACTTAATAAAGTGCAACTTTCAATGCCTAACACGGTAGTTGAGGGATTATTAACAAACATGCATGTCTGTGCTAGCCTGCTAGGTAGGATTAGGGTAAAATGATTTTCCATTTCTAAAAGGAATTTTTAATGGGGCAGGAAGGTTAACCTTGGAATTAACCCGATTTTGAGTTTGTCCTAGTATAGGGGGAATACGTTATGAAATGGGAAGCACAGATGGAAAGGTCATTGCCCCAAGATGAAAAAGAGATGAAATGGATTGTCCCCCTTTAAACTTAGGATTTAGGAGGATAGATGAATCACCCCAGTCCAAATGATTTCATATGCAAAATATTTTGCCTTAGTGCTTATCCTCCCTTAAGAAATTTTGGACCAGTATTTTTATAAGGCATTTATTTTCTTCTTTCTTCGTTCTTTTTTTTCTGAGCAAACATATTTACAATAGGATGAGTCGAGCTATTTTTTCTTAGGATTATGGTTCTGATTCAAGAAAATAAGAACAGCCAATCTTTGGTCAGTATAGACTTTAATAGGCTTGTAATGTGGCTAGCTAGTGGGTGAAAAATGGTATGAAATTAAGGAAATAGATAAAGGCTTAAACAAATGTTTGAGGGATAAAATGAGGCTTGAATTGGTCACAAAAAATGTTTAGACTCATGCGTTTCACTTCTTTACAACGCATTACTGACTCTTTAATTAGAAGCAGATCCACATCAGGTGTTCAAGGAAATTACGTTGTCTGGCTATAGCAATTACAGTCTACTGCATTTGGCTGGCTCGGAACAAGCTGATTTTTGAAGATTATCAATTTTCTGTAATAGAGTTTACTAACAAGATTAAGTTTCTTATGTATAGACAAACGCACCTGTTGCATTTGTCTTAGCATCTTGATATAGATCTTCTTGTATTATTCTTTAACTGTGGGGTATGCTCCGTTTATTATTGTATCATTTTGGGTTTAATATAATTTACATTTTTTTTCCAAAATGTATAATTAATGTATTATTAAATATTACTATTTCAAATTGTAAAACATATTTCAATGAAATGGATTAAATGTCCCAGTTTAAACTTGGGAGGATAGATGAATCACTCCACTCCAAATGATAATTTTAAGAATGCTGTTCGTTTTAATTTTTTCCCTTTTTTTTAATTATTTCAGCAACTTATCCTATGATCGGTCAATATTGCAGAGACTAAAAAAGATTTAGTCGTTGTAGACACAATTTCGTAGGTTAAATTAATTTTCTTATCCTTTAATTTATTGTTTAAGTTTGATTTGATTCGTTAATTTTTTTTCCACTTCTTTAATTTTCTAATTTCTAAAACTAATTCAATTTAATTCTTTCCACTAAATTTTACAAATAGATATGGATCAAAAGGGAAAACTAATTGGATGGAAAGTAAAGTAATAAATATCAACATATAGGGAAAAAGAGTAGCAAAATTATTATTGAGATATATTTCACCAGAGTCTCACATCCCATTTATTGAAATTAAGGCATTTCCTCATTGTCTACTTTAATATATCAAATGATGTAACCGAATAAGGAGAAAGTACAACATTCATATCCCCATGAGCAACCTCAAGTGAAGTGTGTTGTGGCGCAACCTGCATTTAAAATGAACCAAAAACAAACATATATATAAGGCATTTTTTTTATAGACCTATATCTATCCAGCTATGTACATATATATATATATAAATTAGATTTTACCCTTTTTGGTTCTGAGAAGGAATTCTCTTCTTTTACGTTAGGCCCAGTGAGCACTGTCTTAGCTGCTCCAGATCGCTGCACATTTGAAGCCAGTCCACTTATAAAAAACCTAAAGTTCTGGGGATCACTTCCAAAGTTTACAACCTGCAAAAGTTATTCCAATTGAGTGAATATTTGTGATAAATAAATTCAATTAATATAAAAATCAATTAATTACTTTTATTTTCAAGTAGTTCTTCTTGTCCTCAGGGTTTGTGTACTCAATTGCTGATGCAACTAGGGAGTCAGTAGAATTTTGAAGTGTTGTATTAAGCAAAGTGGCTCCACTTGAAGCACTAAAAAGATGTTGAACCCAATAACTAGGAGTTCCATAATGCTGGTGAGAGTCAAATACAATTGCATCCGGTGTCCACCTGTAGTAATAGAAATTAAATAATAATCTCAATAACAAAAGAAGATGATTGTTAGATTGTTAAATGATAAAGTGTGATAAAATTACCTTCTGTCATTTGTGTTTACAAAGAGTGGCGCGTAACTGACCATGTGAACGACGTCACTGTAAAAAAAAACAACAAATAGAAACATAAGCAATTTATGATAATTCAAAGTGCTACACCAACTAGTTCATAGAATAAAATTTATTGGAAAATTGTAGTTATAAATCCAACCTATTCCTTTCTAGTCCAATAAGAAATGCAGCTTCAGCCACAGCAGCCAGAAGAGTTCCATTTCCAGCATCATCCTTCCAAACAGCATACTCACTAACAAACGCCTATAAAGGAAATAGAATCAAAGTTGAGCTTCTACGTACATGCATGCCCATGAGCATAATCATTATATACTCCATGAGTAATTTGATGAAAATGATTAAACTATCAAACCTTTGGACCAGATCGTGGTGCGTCGTCGAATTTGGTAGACTTTGAAAACATGTCTTTAGCATTTGTATAAATCTAAAAAATGTATATATATATTAACAAACATATCATTCACAAGACAAGAAAATTTTTAAAAAAATTAAAAAGTTACTGATCATGAAACGTTACATGAAAATCATAGAGGTCAGCTGGATGATCCAACGGTTTCTCAGAACCATCACAATTTGTGATTATCTGAATATCTGGATAAGCTTGTTTTATGGCTGTGTGAAATTTGAGATAGTTTGCTGGACAACAAAAATACCAAAATAAAATAATGATACTAATTCATTATTAATTCTTCTACCAAACATTATTGTTTTAAGCAGCCTAAAAATATATATATTTACGAGAGAAAAAAAATCAAATAAAGAAAGCATACCTTGATACTTAGACATGCCACACTCTTCATTTCCAATGGCAACAATTCTCAAGTCAAATGGCTCAGGATGTCCCATGGAAGCCCTAAGAGATCCCCATTGTGATTTGGGAGAACCTCTAGCAAACTCGATTCCATCTAGAGCTTCCTATTAATTAACGAAAAGATATAGATTTTTTAATAACTATTAAAATTCAGAAATACGAATTAAAAAAATGAAAACAAGATGGAAGAAATTATACTTGGATAAAAGGTGCTATGGCAGATGTATTAACTTCGTCCTTAAGGCTGAGACCTAAACGAAATATTTGATTAATTAGAAAGACAAGCTAAATAAAAATTTTAATAACTGTTATCAGAAGGATTTATGGTAGCTAGTATATTTTTTCAACGGACCATGGCTTCTAATAAAAGAATTACTTTGAAAAAATTGTTACAGGAAATCTTTTTTGTAGAATATAAATTCTCTACTATTAAGATAACAAGCTATACCATTGTTAAACACCCATGCTGGCAATGCACCAACATCCTCAGCGAACTGCACGAGAAACAAAAGGATCAGTTTTTAAATTCAATAGGAAAAATAATTAAATACCCATATGAGTTTATTTGTTATTTGTTATTTATATAAAAGGAAAACCTACTTGGAGTCCCTCAAAAAAACCAAATCCATCGTCAGTCCAATAATTCCATACATCATTAAAGTGTCCTGGTCTCTCCTCCCATGGTCCAACCGTGTCTTTCCACCTAAATGCATTTCTTAGATAATTTCCTTCAACATAACAGCCACCTATGTACACATAATATATTAGGTCTAAGAGAAGATATTTAATGTTTGCATAATCAAATTCTAAAAAAAAAAATAAAAAAAAACTCTTTAGAGTGGAATGGAGCTAAAAAACATACAACAATTAACAAGTCTCGTAAAATAGAATAGAATAGAATGTTATAAATCTCCTTTAATAAAAAAATGTTATAAATGTAAATCAAATTAAACCTAGCTTTAGAAGCATAGAATTTTAACGTACCAGGGAATCTGAAAAATTTTGGTTTCAAGTCTGCCACCATTTGAAAAAGGTCCTTTCGATAACCATGACCCTGTGCCAAGAGAAGATTAATTAAGTGAAACGATTATTAGAAAAGAAATTGAGAAAAAAAATGAATTGTCAACGATCATATATATATATATACCTTAAATGTGTCTAAGGGCATAACAGACACTTGGTCTAACCATACAACTCCTGTATTGCTTGTTGTTATTTGAAGACTTGCATTACGATTTGTATCATTGGCTTCCAATATAGTCTCCATCTTTGTCCACATTGAAATATTATGTCCGGGAGCTCTACCAAGATTGACCAATAATTACTAATCGATTAGTTTTGTAAATACAATGTAGTCTCTAAAGGATATATGTTCTAATTAATTGAATTGAAAAACTTACCTAAAGTTTTGTGAAGCCAACTTTTCACCTCTCTCAGATCCAACAAACGAAACGTCTAGATCAAGTCCACCACGTGCTTTGACATAGAAGACTGCTTTGTACTTCTGCCCTTTCTCAATATTCTGATAACAAAAAGAAAATTTAGAAATGATCAGAAATAATTCATATATTGCTCTTTAAAAAAAATAGTGAGATTACTAACCATGCCCCAGAAACCAGGATTTGAGATGCCAACACCACCAGCGGGGCAAGGATTAGATTGATTACAAAGAACGTTCATACGCAATGCGATTTTATTTCTCTCAAAGCAAGAGCTACGATCAGTTGAGACGAGTATGGTTGAATCATCTCCAATAATTGACCAGGGATAAATATCTGAGGGAACGTTGGGGCCTCCAGCTTCAAAACCTGATCAAAGTGATTTTTTTTTTAGTAAAGGAAAGTAAGAAAATTTTAAGAACTCATGCATTGAGCATTTGCATGTGTAAAACCAAACATGAAAGATAATTTTAAGAACACATAAATGACCTCTATTCCGCACCAGCTCAGCCCACAATCCCCCAGCTCCTGCATGATTGATCTCCTGCAAAAGATTGAACAATTGCTTCATTTGCACTATAACACACTCTAGAATTTTCACCGACTCTAAAATATCATATTATTTTAAAATCTATCAAACAAAAAAAGTTACTCTATAACCTCAAAAAATGCTCCAAAGAAAGTATCTGGAATTTTTCTCACAGATCCTTTAGCATCTACAATCAAGGTTGAAGTTTGCTCTGCAAAGCAGGAAACTGTGAGGCAGCTCAAGTAAAGAAGAAAAAAAATCTTAATAGAAAGAGACATTGTTGTTTGCATTCTGCTCCGAATGATTCCATTTCTCTCTTATTTATAGAGGAAAATAGGAGATTACAGGTAAAATAACTAGTTTAGAAATTAAAATAACAAATTAGTTAAGATAATTTAGCTTTTCTGTTTATGATATCTCAACTATTTTGATTTCAAGTCTGCTTCAAAGAATCTCTCAACTTTCTGTTCCGGTTTGAAATTTAAAATTACTGATTCTAATTTAAATTATGTTAAATAAATATTTTAGTTAAACTCTTATAATTAATATTAAAAACGTTACATAAAAAAACACTTCTATTTCTGTTGTTTTGGTAGATATAAGTATATAACTAGATTGGTGGCAGTCAAAAATAAAATAAAATACTGCATTGGTGATTAACTTCTTTACAGGAATGATTGGGAGATAATCTGGTGGTGTTGGCTGCAAGGGTTTAATGAGAAATTCTACCAAACTCCTTCAAATTTTAGGAGTTTTGGAACAGTTGATTTTTAAACCAACACTAGTAATTATTAAGTTGTTATCATGTCATCACTTTGTTATTTTAAACTTCAATCAGATCAGTTTCCTTATTTGCATGGCATGTTTCTGGTGCATTGGTGAGATACAAGATGCGCATCATGGAGGCTTCATTTTATTATAGGATGACTTGTTATTATGGTTACAAAGGGTGCCTCTTGGACGGCTATATAAAGTGCCGAAAATTCCTTTATTGTTATATGTTCCTCCACTGTTATTAACTAAGGTTACATTGAGGGGGATACATTTTATGTTGTTATACATATATGTTGAAAATCCCTCTAATATTGAGGGGAGATGTTCCATTATATTGTATAAACGAAATTAGAATGACAAAATATATATATAGATGACAAATAGTGATGCGCTCGGCTTGCTAGGTGGAAGAGAACTTACACAGTGGGAATTGAAGAGGGAAAGGAAAATAGGGTTCAGAGAATTGAAATGTACTTAAAATAATAAATTAAGATAATTATAATTCTAAATTAAGATTAGTTAAGGTTTAAATTGAAATAAATAAAAGTTGATAACAAAAAGGATGACATGGCAACAACTTATAATTTTATTGGCAAAAAAAAAACAGTTGTTCAAAAAAGTATTTATGTAGGCCACATATGCTTCTTTCTTCATGCTTCCAAATTTAAATAGTCCTGGCTAATTAAGAACATTTAAAGTAATCCTTAGTATAACGTGAGATTTGTTTTTTAATGGTTTGTCATCATTAAAATTCTAGTTTCTGTATTCATCTCCTTCCCATTTGCTTTTTCTTTCACATATTTTATTGTTTCTTATACATGTCACTAAAGCTTCCTTGCAAGAACACCACGTTATAACTGTCCACTAAACTCAAATTAAAGAAATCAAGGTTTGTCATTGTCAAGGGTTTCGGCCAAGGTTATCAACAATGTGGCACCTTAATTATACTACAAAAAAAGCTACCTCATACACACAAGGTATGTTGTGTTATGAATAGAGATGATTTCTGAAGTACAAGGGATGGTGTCACACGGAGATAAATGTAATTTTAGAGAAAGCTATATAGTTGTGTCTTGATTTTTCTTTGGTACTGATATAAGTACTATATCAACTCAAGGATTGCAGTTTTGGGTAGAGGGAATGTAGAAGTTGCATCTCCTTAATTTGGTGCAGCAAATTAATGACAAACTCTGAAGTTGGGCATTCGCCTAACTTGAGACCCCAATCTAACAAAGAAAGATTGGTTGGGTGATAAAAAGGAAAAGGGAAGAAAGAAAACAGGAACGGAACTTTTCAGAAATAGGGGGGAGCCATGACCCCCCAAACTTTTCGAAAACGTACTATTTAATATATGAGTATGTTTCACTGGATCACGGGTGGTGAATAGAAAATGAGGTAGATGATTTGATGTTGAGGGACTGATGGGTGTGTGTGGTTGGTTAACTTGGTTCACGAGTGCTTCTGAGTGATGGCTGATGAGTTTGAATGGTTATTCAGATGAGTTTAGTATGTTCGTTATTGATTATATGTGAGACTATGGGTGGATTGATCAACCATTTTCACGGCCATATGTGGCTACATGGACTTATATGTGAATATTCATCAATTTCATTCCTATGTCAATATATTTTACTAATGTTTACAAATTACTTTGAAGGACTTTTCAACACTATTTAGTATGATTTCTAATAATTACTCATATGACTTGTTTACTTTAGAGGCTATTTAAGAAAGAAAATAATACTTTAAAAATGAAATTGATAGTTTATTCTCTCATTCTTTTTCTTCTTAGTTCTCAGCTTCTCGACTTTACTTTTTCTATAAAAAAATATTTTGGTCGGATTTTGGTATGATGGGTCAAGTAATTTAGTAGAAAATTATTACATAATAAGTTATTTTAAGATTTTTTTTACAAAAACTAAAAAATGCTCAAAATTTATACAAAATTATAAAATAGAAAAATTATGAATAAATTATTTTATTAAAATCTTATTTTTGGCTCTCCCAATTTTTTTGTTCAAACTCTTGCTACTGGAAGAAAAGGTGATAGCTAGGTTCAATTCTCCTTCCTAACAAAGAAACAAAAAAAAAAAACCTTGAGATCCCAATCTATTGTGCTAGGGTAAAACTAACTGATCCAGCACAAGAGTTGTTTCCTAGAGTAAGGACTATCGATGGGCATAGGAGGAGTCTTGAATCTGTTTCTTCTTCAGAAGGGATTTTAACTTGAAGGCTCCTGCTTCCCCCCTTCAGTTTTCTCATTGACCCCAAATTTGATTAATGAGGATCTTCTTCATTAATTAATCATTTCCTAATGCACTGGTATGCATACTTTTTCCTCTTTCAGAAACTACTAAGGTGTCTTACTTCAGTTTGAGCTTTATGATGGAGGAATTAATGGATGATGGTCTCCGTGATCAACTAGAACAGGATGCATGTAAAGAAACGGTTAGGCGTGGAAAAGCTGAAAAAGATGCCATTGATGTTATTCGCAGGGTAACTTTTCTTTAGTTGAGTCCTTATTACTTCTGCAATGTGTAGATGATCATGTTTTTATAATGTGAATAGTTAATTCTAGTTGTTTGTAAGATTGTATCCAGTTTTCTAGTTTTTAAATTATATGGGTCAAGTGGTAGGTTCCTAATAGATTGTTTGGCACACTTTTACCTATTGGTTGGTACTTTGGTGGCGAGGGGAGAGGGTATACATGTTAACAAATTAATCCTCTAGTTTTTAAAAAAATTGAACAACATAACATTTTTAACTAAAAAATTAATAATTTAAGAAACAATTAAGAGCAGAGAAAGATTAATTATATTATTATGGTAGAACAATTTATAGAACTGTCATTTTCTATATTTAATAAAAGAATATTCTTTTACAGTGAAAGAAAAAAGTAAAATATTTTTTATAAGAAAAAAATCTTTCAAACATATTATTTTCCTAAGATTATATAAGGGTATTTATGTCACGTACACGACTTTTTTTTAAACTTTCTACACAACCAACCATGAAAATGAAAAAAGTTATAATTTTCTTTTTCTTTTATTTTTTCCTCTACAGGCAAAAAACCTAAATAGTAGTTTCTAGTGCTTTTCATTCTTTTCATATTCTCTTCTTTCACTTTTCTTCTTAAACCAAACATATCCTAAATGCTTATGAATATTCAAATTCTTTACAATTTAATACTGACAACCACCTCATTACTATTACATCGATCAATTATTGGTTTAATTTTATATTATCTGTAGATAAAGTAAATGTTGAATATTTTATTCTTTCTTATATATGATTTTTGCAATAAATATTTTATCTTTTAATTTATTAATCAATATCTTAAAAACATTAGTTCTTAAGAATCATAGATTTTTTCTTTGTAGTTGGTTTTCAATTACTATTGCAACAGATTAATATACAGTATTAAAATTTGATGGATGTCGTCTTTTGTTTTTTTTTTTTTTTTGTCAATCTCTTTTAAACCTTTCGAAACAGTTATTTGTCTTTAATAATCTCCACCTCGTGGTATTTTCATTTACACATTCAAATTGATATCAATAGTAAGTGAATAAAAAGGGAGGCAAAGACTATTAGCATCAAGAGAGAAGGAGTTTATTTCTTGAAAAAAGATTATATACACAAGTCACTAGAGTTCTAATATCCCCATTGATTGAAAAAAACATTCCTCCATTATCTACTTAATTAATAGATCAAATGATGTAACTGAGTAAGGAGAAAGTATAACATTCATGTCTTCACTTGCAGCCTCAAGTGAAGTGTGTTGTGGCACAATCTGCATTTAAAATGAACCAAAAACAAATTAGCATAAGATCTTTCTATAGATGTATCTATCCAGCCTATGTATAATTATAAATTAGATCATTTTACCTTCTTTGGTTCTGAGAAAGAATTCTCTTCTCTTACATTAGGCGCTGTGAGCACTATCTTTGTTGATCCAGATTGTTGCACTTTTGAATCCAATCCATTTACAAAAATTCTAAGGTTCTCTGTATGATCTCCAAAGTTTACCACCTGTTATATATGTTAATTAATTCAAAAGGTGAGTTTAGCTTAGTACCTATATATCTATCTTTAAGTTAAATTTATTTTAAATTCATTGTTAATGAAATTTTAAGAGAATCAATTACCTTTATTCTCAGGTAATTCTTCTTATTTGCAGGGTTTGTGTACTCAATTGCAGAAGCAGCAAGGGATTTATTAGAAGAACTGAGGAGTGTTGAATTAAGCAAAGTTGCTCCACTCGAAGGAATAAAAAGACATTGCACCCAATAACTGGGAGTTTCATAGTGCCGATAAGAGTCAAATGCAATTGCATCCGGCGTCCACCTATATGTATATATATATAGTAATAGATTTCAAACCATCTCAATCTATTCATATCATAAAATAAGGTATAATACTAATAATAATGATGAAATTAACCTAAGACAACAACAAATGATCATTTTTTTAGGCTAGACCAAAGCATAGGAGAATTACTTTCTATCATTTGCGTTTACAAAGAGCGGTGCATAGCTGACCATGGAGACGATATCACTGTAAGAAAAAACCGATAATTAAAAACACAAGTAATGCTGTTTAACTCAAGGTAACACCAACTAATTCATAAAATTTAAGGAATAAAACTATAGTTAAAAGTTAATTAACCAACAAGAGTTATAAGGTTGATGGGTTGATATTGGATTGTAAAAGGAGAAACAGAAAGAAAATGATTATGATTTTAACATTTTCTGTTAATAAAAAGTTAATAATTATCCATAAAAAAAATTAATCCAACCTATTCTTTTCTAGTCCAATAAGGAATGCAGCTTCAGCCACGGCAGCCAAAAGTGTTCCATTTCCGGCATCGTCCTGCCAAACAGCATACTCACTCACAAACGCCTGTAAAGAAGATGTTAGGCATTTATCTGAGTACAAAACAATTATGCATACTCCATATAAATATTTTAATCAAAAAATTAATTAATCAAACCTTTGGACCATATCGTGATACATTATCGAACTTAGTAGACTTCGAAAACATGTCCTCAGCATTTGTATAAATCTAGTATAGAAAAATATATATTAACAAGGATAACATTCAATTGATCAAACTAACATAGGAAAATTAACATTTTTTGGAACTATATATCTTGGAAATGTTACATGAAAATCGTAAAGATCAGCCGGATGATCTAAAGGGTTTTCAGAGCCATCACAGTTTGAAATAATTTGAATATCTGGATAAACACGTCTTATGGCATCATAAAACTTAAGATAATTTCCTGGAAAAACGAAATTAATATATCAATAAATGAAATATGATAACTAATTAACTCAATATGCTATAAAAAAATATGTCAAAAACAAGGAAAATCGTACCTTTGTAGTTAAACTTGTCACAATCTTCATTTCCAATTGCAACAATTCTCAAGTCAAATGGCTTGGGATGTCCCATGGAAGCCCTAAGAGATCCCCATCTTGATTCGGGAGAACCTCTAGCAAACTCAATTCCGTCCAGAGCTTCCTGTGAGTTAACGGAAAGATACATAGAAAAAAAAATATTATAATTAAGAAATAATAAATTTAAAAAATAATAAAGCATAAAATGAAAAAAAAATTATACGTGCACAAAAGGCGCGATGGCAGATGTATTGACTTCATCGTGGTGGCTAATACCTAAACAAAATATTTGGTTAATTAGAAATCTAAAATAAATAAATAAAATAGTTATTGTATATATTGAAACGATGGTTTATAATAAATAAAAAAATATATTGTTACAGAAAATCCTCTTTTACTATAAATTCTCGACTAGCAAAATTTTAGTTAAGATAAGAAACTATATACCATTGTTAAACACCCACACTGGCAATGCACCAAGATCCTCAGCTAACTGCTCGAGAAACAAATAGATCGATTTCTCAATTCAATAAGAAAAATTAAATATCCATATATGCATGAGTTTATAAAAGGAAACCCTACTTGAAGGCCCTCAAAGAAACCAAATCCGTCATCACTCCAATAATTCCATACATCTCCATAGTGTCCTGGTCTCTCTTCCCATGGTCCAACTGTGTCTTTCCACCTAAATGCATTTCTTAAATAATCTCCTTCAACATAACACCCACCTAATAATGCATGCCAAAGTTTCAACATAAAATTAGTAGGTCTAAGAGAAACTATTTAATATTTGCATAACTAAATTCACAAAACTTGTATGGATACACACTTGGAATGTGACTAATAAAAAAAAACAAATATATTTACCATTTAGTTACAATATTTCTTTTTTAGCCATAGAACCTTATAACTTAATTATAATCGAACCTAAGTTTCAAAAACATAGAATTTTAATGTACCGGGGAATCTGAAAAATTTTGGTTTCAAATCTGCTACCATTTGGAAAAGATCCTTTCGGAAACCATGACCCTGTGTCAAGAGAAGATTAATTAATTAAGTGAGACAGTTATTAGAAAAGAATGAAAGAAAAAAATGCATTGCCAATGCCATCATGCATATATACCTTATATGTGTCTAAGGGCATTGCAGACACTTGGTCTAACCACACAAATCCACTCTTGCTTGTTGTTATTTGAAGACTTGCATTATGATTTGTAGCCTTGGCTTCTATTATAACCTCCATCCTTGTCCAATTTGTAACATTATGTTTATAAGATCTGCCACGATAATTGACCAATAATTAATCTATTAGGTTTATATAATACAATGTATATATAGTCTCTATATGTTCTAATTAATTGAAAAGCATACCTAATGTTATTTGAAGCCAACTTTTCACCTTTCTCCGTTCCAACAAATGAAACGTTTAGGTTAATTGCACCATCTGCTTTAGCATAGAAGACTACTTTGTACTTCTTCCCTTTCTCGATATTCTGTTTACGAAAATTAGAAATGATCAGAAATAATATTTCGCTCATTATTAAAAATTTAAAAGATTGTAACTAAGATTACTATTATACTTACCATGCCCCAGTAACCAGGATTTGAGATGCCAACACCACCCGATGGGCAAGGATTAGATTCATTACAAAGAACTTTCATACTTAATGCAACTTTATTTCGCTCAAAGGAAGAGGTACGATCAGTTGAGACAAGTATGGTTGAATCATCTCCAATAATAGACCATGGATAAATATTTGAGGGAACATTGGAGCCTCCAGCTTCAAAACCTGACAGAGAAATTTATAACAAACAAAAATTAAGAAAAAAAAATCCTAGAAAATGTTAATTAAATCTCATTGTGCATAAGTGTCCAAACAGCATGAAGGAAAAACTTTAAGAGCATGGAAATGACCTCTATTCCTCACAAGCTCAGCCCACAATCCCCCAGCTCCTGCATGATTGATCTCCTGCGAAAGATTGAACAATTTTTTGAAATGCGCTAAAACAGACTAAAAACTTAATGGACTTCAAAAAAATCATACTTAAAAATCTACAAAACAACAATTTAGTAGACTACCTCAAAAAATGCTCCAAGGAAAGTATCTGGAATTTTTCTCGTAGCTATAGCATCAATGATCAAGGTTGAAGTTTGTTCTGCAAAGCAACAAACTGTGAAGCACGTTATGCAAACAAGAAAAATCTTAAAAGAAAGAGACATAGTTGCTTGTTAGTACAACTCCAAGTGATTCTTTGAACTTGTTTTTATAGAGGAACAAGTGAGGAAGATAACAACAAAGTAGACCGATAAGACTAAATCTTAACAAATTAATTCTTTTGGTGCAGATGGAAATAAAATCTTAAAAAGTTAATTGTTTTAATTTCGATCTATTTCAAAGAAAAAATCCAAGTTTCGCAGTGGAGATCTTCCTTAATTCTCTTTGGATATAGTTCAAGTTTCGTAAATAAAACAATATTGCATAAAAAAAAAACTAAATGAGGAAATGGATGGCTCATATTGCCTACCCTTTCGAACAATATCAAAGATACTAAAATGTTCATTAAACACATGTATCAAAGACCGTTCATAAACAACTCAATCCAGACTGTAAATGACAAAAAGTATAAGGAATACTGAAATGATAACATAAATGTTGGCTTTCTTCTACTAAATAAACTTTTAATTAATATATAATTTATTTATTCAAAATGAATAGAGTGAATCACAACTGTTTTTACACCACAAAAAATTATTTGTGATCCTCTTATGAGTTCATTTTAAATGCATTGAACAATGAAATATATAGGCATCTATCTATCTACTCTAAGAAAATTAACCCCTTCCTATGCCACATGTTAATTTTTTTAGCAAGTTTTTTCCTCCCAATTTTTTATTTCTTCCATTTCTCACTCTTTTCTCTGTCTTCATTTTTTTACATTTTTTCTTTTCTTTTTATTTTTTGTTACGTTTCTTTCTTCTTCTTCTTTTTCTTTTTTTATGTTTTTCATTTTGTTTTTAATTTTTAGCGTTTTCCCTTTTTATTTTGTTTTTCTTATTTGAAGTTCTTTTTTTCTTTCTCTTATTCTTTTTAAATAATAATATGCTCAATATTATATAAAAGTATGTTGTTATTATTATATTAATTGAATGATATATATATATATATATAATATATATATATATATATATATATATATATATATATATATATATAATTACTTATTACTCATTTCTTGTTAAAACTGATTATAGTTTAGTTAACTAAATTTATTTTTACTTTGAAATATAGAAAATCATTTTTACATAGAAATCCTATAAAATAAATTTAAACAGCTTCATAAATAAATATTTTATTGATTGAAATTTATATTATAAGATTAAAAAATTATACTAAAAATTAATTTAAATTCTATTAGTCAATATAGTTATTACAAAATAATATTTTAACTCTATCTTTAAAATTAAATCATTAAATATATTTTTATTATAAAATAACTTTATCATAGAGACTACAAATATATCATTCACATGAGCTAATCATGCTCGAGACCACTGTGACGAAAAAGTTCTTTCTTCAAATGCACATAAAAAATTAATAATATTTAAAATAGTTTTAATTCTTTTTATGCTAGTGACTATAAATATCATTCACACGAGAAACAATCATACTCAAGATCATTAAGGGCGACAAAATTATTTCTTTAAATATTTTTAAAAAGTGCATACCAAAGATTCAATAATATCATAAATTTAAATAATTTTTTTATGTAAAGACTACAAATATCCTTCGAAAGAGACAATCATGCTCAAGATCACCATGAAAACCAAAGTTTTTTCTTTGAATATTTAACATAAATGCATAAGAGAGACTTAAAAATAGTTTTGTTTATTTTAAAATCCTATAACATCATTTTCATTCAAATGTATAAAATAATTTTAAACAATATCATAAATAAATATTTTGTTGAAAATAACCATATTATGAAATTGAAATTTCTATACTAAAAAATAATTTAAATCTAATTTTAATGTATTTATTATAAAATAATATTTTGATTATATGTTTAATAACTTGTGTTGATTAATATTTATATAGTACTGTTAAATTTTGTATATAAATATATAATCACTATATTAAAATTAATTTATTAACTATATTGTTCTTTAAAGCATATTTAAATTACCAACAAAATAATATCATAACTTAAGTTAATTTTATTTTTTTTATTATGGAGAACAAAAGTATTATTCATGTGAGACAACCTTACTTAGTTAACCCTATTAAAGATAATAAATCTCTTTTAGCGAGTATTTAATTCAAATACATACATCATATATTAAAATAGTTTTACTTAAAAGTCATATACAATAAATTTAAATAATTTTATAAATAAATATTTTTTTTAATTAATATTATTTATACAAGTCAATGCATATATAAAAAGAAAAATTATTAAGTTATTAAATTTAACACAATAAAAATGTGTAAGCACAGTAGAAATGTGAAAACATAAACTAAAAGAAAAGAGGATATATAATATTTTACTTTTTTTCTTCCACTAGGGAAGAATATTTGGACAAAGTATAGTGTAAATGACCAATCAGTTTTTCTTCCAGCAACTGATGATGAATTTAAAGAGTGAGAAGATGGTGGTAGATGTGGTTTCCTGCTACGACTCTTGATAGGATTTGGTGGAGGAACCATTTATGGAGTTCAAATAGATATGTATGGTTTTTCTTAATCAATTGCAATAATTTGCTTTTTGGAGGTGCTGATGTCGTGAATACTGTGGCTGATGATGTGGATCACTCCTTGAGTCATTGTTTGTAATGGTGCTGATGAGATTGCAGTGAGGCTTCTCCATCATCTTTTGTCTATTCCTAGCCAATTTACTGATCCGATTCCTCAGATTTGGAGGCTCAAGGACAATTTTTCCTTGTATGGATACTCCCCACCGATGTTAAATATATATATATTTTTTTCTTTTTTGTTGAATTAAAATTTGAAATGCTAACTTTGAAAGTTGAAATACTATTTTTGTATAGAACTTCATTCAAGTATTTTTTATTTTTGTGATCATGTTAATAGTATAAAATATTTATTGTTAGATGTCGTAATTAGTTATGTTAAAAGAAAAATTATTAGGTGATTTAAGATCATTATATCATATATGATAAAAAAAATATTAATTAAATGAATAATATACATGATAACGATCTAACAAGAATTAACTATATTATTATTTAATTTAAAAGATTTTAGTCAATTTAAAATATAAATTTATCTATGTGTCACACGATTACTAGACTGGATCATGGATGACATAATCTTGTATCACCTACTAATTCTTCTTATTAGTGAACATGCATAAAGTTAGATATTTTTTTTTCTCAACATAATTTATTTTATATCTAACACTTTCATAAATCAGTAATGTTGATTTCATTTAAGTGTTTTCACTCCTTGGTTGATGCCCAAATTAATTAAATAACTTAAAAGGCTTAAATACATTTTTTGTCTTTGCAATTTAATGATTTTTTATTTTTTTGCAAAATTATTTTTTTATTTTCAGTTTTTATAAACTATGTTTGTTTTATTTTTTGTTCTTAAAATATTTTAGATAATACTTTAAACAATCATCTAAAGTACTTTGAAAAAAAATAAAACAAACATAATTGGTAAGGATTAAAAACAAAAATAATTAAAAAAAAAACAAACATGTTCTCAAGTGTAAGTATTATAAAAGGATATTTTCATTTTTCAGTGTAATTCCTCATATAATAATAAAGTATAATGAGGGGCTTAATGGTAAATTTAGTATCTTGATGATTTGGGAGGAGTTTTTGAAGGGTCAAAGGAGAAAAGGGACACAAGTCAATTTTATTTATGGTAAAGAAGTTGGTGGCATCGATATAAGAAAGGCAAGTTTGGTCGGAATAAGATTCAAAACGCTGTTTTTTTGCAGTTTCTTCGATTCTCTCTTTCTCTTTCTTCAGAAAAATTAAACCCATTCAAAGAAAGAAAGAAAGAGCGATCATTTCCAATCACAATGGCAGATCAACTCACCGATGAACAGATCTCGGAGTTCAAGGAAGCCTTCAGTTTGTTCGATAAGGATGGCGATGGTATGTTTCAATTTTTTTTTAACGGCAAATTTTAGTTGTTAATATGTTAGTTTTTTTTTGTTAGTTGTACCATTCGAATCTCTATCACATCTTTTTTTGTTTTTTTTTTCTTATTTTCCTTTGCATATTTATTTCATTACCATCATCATTTTAGTTATAATTAGTTCCTTTCCTCCCTAGATCTCTTTTCTTTTTTATAAAATAAATTTATTGTTGTTATTTTTGGCTAGCTTCTGTTTTGTTATGTTTTTTTGGTTCAAGTTACCAGAACAAAACAGAGAGAAAAGGATACATATGAATTTATAGTGCTTCTGTTTCAAAAGAAAAGATTAAAGGAAACAATTTATTAATTTTGCTTTTGTTTTTGCTTTCTTTTTGGTTTCACATCCCAACATTAATACCCCAAGTATAACATGATTGCAAGCTGAAAGAACTCTAGGTCTTGCTGATGCCTATGATTCATATTATATTAAAACATTGTATTCTTTTTATAGATTTTTTTTATCATGAAGATTTTAATTGTTAAGTTGTTATTTGTGAAAAAAAAAAATCTCATTTTTTTAAATATTTAACAAGATTTTAATTATGAGATATTTTAAAGAACGAAATAATCAGAGCATGTAGATCAATTGGTAAGGTTGTTTGACTTCGAGTCTTAAATATGCAACTAATAAAGATTATCTTCCGTGAAATATACTAGCAATCTTTACCAAAGAAACAAAATAAGATTTTTCTTTCTTATTCTTTTTTAATCCAAGGGAAGAAGGGATCAGAAAATTCAGAATCAAAACTAATTTGGAAGATTTTTATGCAGATTGCAGAAGCAATTGAAACTTGTGGCATCTATTCCTATGAATATGATTAATACTTGTAAGCATGTGCTAAATTGTGAGGTTCTGTTTGATGTGTACTTGGTGTGTGACCTGATTGTAGGTTGCATCACAACAAAGGAGCTTGGGACTGTTATGCGTTCGTTGGGTCAGAATCCAACAGAGGCTGAGCTCCAAGACATGATCAATGAAGTAGATGCTGATGGGAATGGCACCATTGACTTCCCTGAGTTCTTGAACCTCATGGCTAGAAAGATGAAGGACACTGATTCTGAGGAGGAGCTGAAAGAGGCGTTCCGAGTGTTTGACAAGGACCAGAATGGGTTCATTTCTGCTGCTGAGCTCCGCCATGTGATGACCAACCTTGGGGAGAAGCTCACTGATGAAGAGGTTGATGAGATGATTCGAGAGGCTGATGTCGATGGCGACGGCCAAATAAACTACGAGGAGTTTGTTAAGGTCATGATGGCCAAGTGATGGTAGTACACCATCTCCACTAAATTCTGAACTGATGGAAAAAAATGACAAGGTTGAACTTGTGATATAGTACACCTAGTCCTTGCCTAATGTCATTACTGTCTTATTTCTAGATTTTTATTTGATGTTTTTGAATTCAATCTAAACGACATTTAGTGGAAAGCTCTGCTGCTAATAGTAATTGTGGTGGAATGGTGTCTTTCTAGTTTCTGTTGTGACTTGTGTCTCAAGTGCTTGATGTTTATTCAACTCAGCTTTCTTCTGCTCCTAATTTTTTTTGTCTCAAGTAAATAAAAGAACCCCTCTATAAGGAAGCTTGAAATGACAACCATCTATACCAAACCATGGTTGGTATCCTCTCACAAATCATTTTTTCATTGCATCCAAACATACGTATCGCCTTTTTGAATTCTAGGTTTTTATAGATTCCAAGTTCTGATTCTAATTTTACTATGCTTCCTAGATTTATTTTAGAAACAACTCACTGAAGAGGAATAAACATTATGATTCAAACCCCTATTTTCATCAATGACTGTCCTTAACATTAGGCTCCAATCCCTACTTCTACATCAACTCTACCTATATTCCAGCATATGACATTTTAGAATCCTATCTAAGTTTGCTTTCAAGTTTTTGAGCAATCCAAGCAGAAGTAGCTTCCTTATCCTTGTTTTTGGTTTGTCTTATGTAGTTGTGTACAACATTGTAAGTTTTGATCTTATTTGTTAGTCTATCCGGGCATAGAGAAGCATGAGTACACCATGGACAATCTTCAACAGTACATTTAGCTTTCACCCTAGACTTCTCATTTTTTAAGTCTGAGAATTTGAAATCCTTCATGTATAAAAGCGTCTATAAGAACTTCTCTAAAAGATAGACATCAACAAACCAAAATCCTCTTTCCCTTTCCCACTAGTATGTCAAACAAATGGCCTGCCCAAATACCCATGTCTTGTATATCATCATCTGAATGACTGAATGTACATGTACCTTATCACCATGATATCTTCTTGCTCATATTCAAAAACTCGAAATCATCACCACTCTTGCGATTAGATTCACTACTCTCATGTTCTAGAACTCGATTTACATTAGATTCACTTATTTCAACTTCATTCTCCATGCCTATATGAAACATTTTCACTATTTATATTAGCATTATTTTCACCAAAAACAATATTGATAGCTTCCACTTCAACATTCTCACCTCCGTTGCACTTTTCAATATAGGCAAAGCAATAACAAAGTAACAATATGTAGACCTTAGGGAATTTAGTAGCTAATACCTATGGTACCTCAACTAACATATAAAAATAAAAATAATATTTGCGGCAAACAACAACTCAAGTACAATGCTCAACATTTAGTGGATTATGCAACTTCATTAGTTCATTAACATCTAGGCCCTCCGACACCATTTTAATCACATCATTTCTTTTTTATCCGAAAATATTAGTTTATTAATTTTTTATTAGAAATATCAATGAGATATTTAAACTCTGACCTCTTTCTTCTCCTTCACTCTTAAATCCTATATTTCCAACCATGAAATTAACCTGGTTCCACAATCCATAAAATGAACCATAATATCATTTTTTTTATTTGCAAAGATTAAAGGGAAAACATACAAAATATTAATACCCAAATCTTAAACCCATTTTCATCGGTAGATTTATGTAAGGCATATTTTGTCCAAAAATATTGAAGAATGCAAAAACAGACGAATCAAATCAATTTCGAATCCCACTTAAGTGGTCCCTCTACTTTTACTTTGGTCATGTATGAAGGAGATAAAGCTAGAGAGTATGATCCCAATATGGCAAACCTTACGGGTGGCATCTAATGGCGCTTTATGCAAAGTTTTAATTTTTTTTTTTTACCACTGAATATTTGTCTAGCTGCATAATCAAGGTTCGAATTTTATATCATTGGTTAAGTTAGAACAAATTACACCAATTAAATATATGCGTAAAATAAGTAGAGTATCACAGGAAGTTTACAAATAATTTTAAGAAAAATAACGAGATTAATTATAATTTTAAAACCCTAATTTTAATCTGGGTTATAATACTACTCGCTAAAGTGGAGCGATATCTAAGAATGGAGATAGCATCGGATACTAAGTGTGTTTAATATAAATAATTAGAAACTTATAGTTACCATTGAATGATTGATAGCATATCTTAAGTGTTGGAATCATTTTTAAAAAGTGATTTTGTCTTTTGTTTTTTAAGAAAAAGTGAGTTTGCTATATTAGCCTTAATAATGATAAATAAATAAAAGTACACTTCTTTAATTAAAACTATTATATTTATCGAAAATTGTGTAACATTTTTTCAAACAATTAAAAGTAATTAATAGAATGCAGTATTTAAGCTTAAAAAAATAATGTAGTATTTAATATTTTTTAATTTCAATATTAAATGACTGTCAAAAAAATATTCCAATATCAAATAAAGTAATAAGCCGTTCTAAAACATAGGTATTGGAGTAATGTGTAATAGTGGCGTAGGTGAAAACTGAATCTAAACATAAAAAGAAAAAGAATAATGAATCTAGTTAAATAGTATAAGAGGAAAATCTAAGATGAATTGTAAAAATAAAAGCCGGATAACACAACAGTAAATATGCAGATGTTTTTGTCTCGGACTCACAATAACTTAGATTTAGTTGGTATAAATAGTAATTTTTGTCCTAGGATATGTAGAACGTGGATAAATTTGTTCCTCAAAGATAAAAATTCAAATTTTAATTCCTAAAAGTGAAAAAAGTACAATAAATTCAT
This sequence comes from Glycine soja, assembly GCF_004193775.1. Taxonomy (NCBI): domain Eukaryota; kingdom Viridiplantae; phylum Streptophyta; class Magnoliopsida; order Fabales; family Fabaceae; genus Glycine; species Glycine soja. Next base: position 370,851 of record NC_041004.1, read on the forward strand.
TAGTATGTTATAGTTAATGGAAGAGCTACGTGACATATTCAGAGATGAATTGGTCAATATTTTATACATTCATAGATAAAAATGACTATTTATTTAAAATATAATTTAATTTTTATCTTTTTTTTAATCGTTACAAACATAACATTATAATAACACTTGAAAAAATAGAAAAACAAGCATAGATTAAAACAAACATAATAATAAGCATAATATTGATTAATAAGCATAATCTATATGTTATTCTAAAATTTCTAACGTTTGAATTAATAAACATAATAATAAAAATAATATTGATTAATAAATATAATACACAGTATCTTTGGGTACTTTATTGTAAAAGTACTTATGTTTAAAAAAACCTTACCTCTATAACGGATCCAACAAACGTTGATGGAGAAGTAACCCATAGTTGCTTCCGATTGAACGCTCATTTGCAATTGTTAAACATCATGATATTTCATTTGATGCAACTTCAACGATGGTTTAGAGACCCAAAAAAAAAAAAAAAACTTGTTGTTGCACTAACGTATAACATTGAATTGTCTTAGGCAACGTGGTTTCAATATTGAACCGATTTGCCCTTCTTCTAAAGTCCAAGAACTTGCGAAGGCAAATACTCTCCACCTTGACTAAACCACTGTGGATGGATGTAGAAGGCATCGTCAACTTTGTAAAATTTAGCAGGGTTTAGAACCCCACCTACTCACCACAATTTTGTCAAAATTGGTTGATTAACATGTTGAGATCATCTTTGTTTTGATAACCAAGCAAGAGATTTCTTTTTCAATTCATAATCTAGCGTGATACAACCACAAGTATAGATCCGATTGATGATTGTTTAGTGTTTTGCAAATCGATTAATACTTGTGTTTCAGTTAAATAAAAACAAATATTTGATAAACATAAAAAAGTTTGTGACTTTTTCTTTCTTTTTACTTTTTCGTTCATTTCAAAAACACAAAGCTAAAAGCTATTTAAAAATTTTAATTCAAACTCTATTTTGTATCGAGAATCAATTTTTTAATTGAAACTAAACATTTACTTAAAATCATACATGATATTTAAATAATCTAACATGAATCTAAGTACGCACTTAACTGTATTTTGTATAAAGCTCCATTAATATAAAAATGTGAGGTAAACTTGTTCATTTAATAAACCTTTTATAGTTGTTAAATTAAAATAAAAAGTTGGTTAAATTGTTTGAAGTAATGAAAAATGACATAATTTCTTTAAACAGTGTTTCTCTAAATTGTTAAATGCTCACATTCAGCTAGATTTTAGTTCTTTTTGTTCATAACTTGAGTTCAGCTTAAATCAATCCACAAGAGCACAGTTTGGAATTCAAAAGAAAATTTTTAATCCCATTTTCATAAATGAGTTGAATCCAAAAATAACCTAACTTAAGTCTACCGCTACTTATAGAGCATTCTTTCCCTAAAAGATCAATATTTTACCAAAGAGTATAACACAAGTCCAAAGACAACAAGTTCAATTTCATCCATTTACTCCTAACAAGAAATTACTAATTCATTATATAAAACAAATGTTGAACCCAGGAGACCATATCTCCACTCCTTCCTCTTTCTCTATCAAATTGTAAAACTAAGACACAATTAAAAAAAACATCAATAATTGAACAATTTTATTACAATCTTTTCAAACTTTTCTTTCTGGCATCTATCTTCTTCTTGTCCACCTGAGCTTTTGCTTGTCCACCTTCCTTCTTTTGGGGTGCAGAAGCAGCAGCAGAAATGACTGTAGCGGCAGCATTAGAACCATTAACAGCCGCTGCTGCCTGTTCCTGATTATTTCCTCTTGTTGCGGTGGCTGCTGGCAATGCAGCACTCGCCGGTGTGGTTTTGATGTCAGCACTAATCACAGAGGTGTTTGTCTGATCCACATTCAGAGCAGTTGTTGATTCAGATATAGCTCCGCTCTTGAATTTGGGCTTTGGTTTTGCATGGATTCCGGTGTAAAGCCTGCATGCCACAAATGATACTCCTCAATTCATGCATAATGGAAAATAATTTATGAACCAAGTAGATAGAGTAAGGTAACAATAGCATGGAGAAAAGTTTATCAAACGCGAGAAAATTATCAAATCCAACAACTAGCTCCCAAATGTTTATCAAAGTCAAGAAAATTTATCAAATCCAATAAAAAAAACACCCGAGTCTAAAATCAAAATTAGTGTAGCCCCTTCTCCACAAAAACATAAGGAATTATACGTCCCACATGTTACATCTCAACTCCTGTGCAATTGAGCAGCTAAAGAAACACAGCTCCAATGAGGTACATGAACTAGTTTGTTTGAGATATAAATACTACAGCTGGGATCACATTCAGCATGTGTCCCCCAATGTGGGAAACAAGGAAGAATGGACTCCTTTCTCTCAAACACCAAGGGTAGATATATATAGATGTCCGACTGATGAACTATGGCAGATGAAGAAAGCAATCTGTAATTGGGGGGGGGGGGGGCTCAACATAGCTCTTGGTTCAAGTTTCATTTGCCATAAAAGATTTCAGAACAGGGTCTAAACCAGGGAGAATGCTAATGAAAAGGAACATATATATATTTTTTTTAAAAAATATTTAATATTTTTTTATGTAATTGAAAGCATCTAATAAAATGCTCCTTAGCAACACCATTCAGCCACTCATTAAATTTTCAAAATTCCAGTACAGGAATACCATCATTGGCTCAACTTACCTAGCATGTCTAGCATACTCCTCATAATTTTCAAGCAGCATTTTGCCAGCCTGTTCATTTAGAGCTGATTCAGGAAATGGTTCAATCAATAGACACCTAACAACCTGTTCAAAATGGGAATCAATGACAATAAACACAAAGACCAATCAAGCAAAACTTGACTCAATAAATCAAGAATATCTACTGCACTTACAATAAGAACATGCCGTAACCCAAGGCTAGGATTCCAATCCTTTTTAAGTGTCAAATCTCTCCATTGTTTGCAATGTTTGGATGGAAAATCTTAGTCAAGAAAAAACCTACAACATTAAATTTAACAGCTTCATAAGACTCACAGCTTTGCAACATACAAAAGACTAGTAAGTGATTCTGTAAGCATTATAAATGTCATTTGGTTAAATAAACAATAAATTCCATCCAATAAAAAAATTTCAAAAAGAAAAGAATAACCAAACTAAAATTCAAGTAAAAAACAAACAGTATAATTCTGTCTCAATAATGTAAATAGAAGATTATAAAATGGCCCATATGGGGAGTCTAAAACACACCTTTAGGTGGAGAATGCGGGAAATCATGAGACAGCAACAGCTTCATTCGGAAAACTCCATTCTCATAAGGAGTTCCAGCTGCAAAATTATAGTACTGCAGTTAGTTTGAGCTCCTTACCAAATGCGAGTGCTCAATCATACAACAAAAAACATAAAAGCTACTTACCTGGGCCTTCAATGTCAGAAAATATTGTCGAAAAATCATCATCATTTACCACAACCTTAATGCCCTCAGGAGGGGATTCATCAAGACTTTTCAACTCCTTGGCAAGTTGCTTAATTACATTTGGTGGAAGATTTTCATTAGTGGCCTAAAACAAAAGCACCATATAACAATGTAAGAATGTTAATCACACCAATGAAATGGAATTAAACAATCATGACAAATAATATATTGAATAATGGAATGGCAGATTGATGACACATATCTGTATTAAGATAGCACCAGTCATACACTCTTATGAGCAAAAGCAATTGCTTACCATCAGCACAAAGGCACCCTCAATCTGTTTTGTACTAAAGAGGAATGGCCTTTCCCAAACTGAATTCTCAAACTTGTTGATCAGATCAAAAGATGCAACCAAACCAAAGAAAAATTGCCTGCAAATGTATTTTATTTTATTTTTTATCACGAATGAGAGGAAATTGTATCAAATTATCATGCACAAACACAGGATTCAAATAAATATACTAGAATCGGCACTAGAGGGAAGTATTGGCTGTAAAATAGCCGTTCACTGTTAATTGTAAAGCAAATCATGAATCTCTAATAACCCAAACTAGTCCGTTATTTGAAAACCACTAGTCCATTTCTCAGCTATTCTCCATGAAAAAAAAAATCAACAAAACACAAATAATCAACAGTAAGTTGTGAATCAAACTCATTTTAAACATCAAAATAATAAAAATTCAAACACACACAAGAGCACAACGAGACATCTAAGGTTAACACCTTCTCAGACACTTCTACACACAAAAGAACAGAAAGTTAGAAAATTTGTACACCCAATTGCAAGGGGAGAAAAAAAAAACCCACATAGATTTTTGTCTTCAAAAACATAACAACAACTCAAATAGAGCTCCTGAGCCTGAATTATCTCATTTACCACAAAACCCTACATATATACAAGATTTAAATAAATAAAAAACAATTTTCAGCCAACCAGTTTTTTTTTACAAAAAAAAAAGACTTAAAATTGAAAAATCTCATTTTTGAAAAAAAAAAGACTGAAAAGAGAGCCAAGCAAAACCCTACTGGGCAAAATGAAACCCCAAGAATCTCAATAATCCTAATCTAACACGAAACAAAATCACCCCACAAAAACAATCATTTCTTTGATTGGTAAAGCATCAGTCACAGGACACGATAAGACACTTCGAAAACAAAATCTGGTGTATCATCGAAACCTCCAATTGAACAGATTTTTTAACCCAAAGAGAAAAATTGAATGAAAAAAAAAATGAAAAACCCACAAGAGCAAAACCATAACGAATGAAACCCAGATGAGGATTCACCTGCACGGAACAGAAGAAGCTTTTGGGGGTGTGAGAGGAGAGAAAGAGAGAGAGAGAGAGATCCCTCCTTGGAATGAATGAACGATTGATTGGTGGAACTTTGAGGCACAGAAATTTAATATTTATTCAATTCATAAGGTAGTAGAATTTAATTAATTTTCGGGCTGCATTAATTATTACTAGTATTTAATTTTAAAAATAGTAGTAATTAATTAATTGTTCACCAAAAAAATTAATTAATTAACTCATTAACTTGACTGAATTAATTATTAAATAATTGTAGTAATAAATCAATTAACTTGACTGCATTAATTTTTATTTAATTTAAAAATTGTAGTAATTCATTAATTAATTACTTACTTTGACAGCATTAATTATTAATTAATTTTAAAAAATTATAGCTATGTTAGTATTTTATTTATAACAAATATTAATCAGTGCCCTTAATTAAAAGAATAAAAAAATTTAAAATATATAAATTATATTGTTTTTAACTTTTTTTGTTTTTTATGATTTTTATAATAAATATTTTTATTTTTATTTTTAATTAATATTCTAAAAACACTTATTAGCAAAACTCGTTGTTTATTTGATGGATTTGGATATAAAGTAACTTATTAATCAAATCATTAATAGCTTAATCACAAATTAGGTCTAAAAATTATTACAATATTTTGAAAAGACGTGTTGCTTAGCCCAGATCTCCTGGGTATGTAGACGTTGGATTCTTTGTGTCTACCTAAATTGGATGGGTGTTCCACGCGTTCTCGCTGAGCGTGAACCTCACTTTCTGTTTACCCCGTACGATTCATTAACGGTCTAATGATTTCAAAATAAGAAAACAATCATTTTAGGCTAAATTATTCACATGTTCTTGTTGGTAGAGAGAGAAGAAAATGGAATAAATAAAATGAGATGCAACACATACTTATATATTTTATTTTAATTTAAAATTTTCATCTTATTTTTTTATTTCTTTTCACTCTTTTTAAACAAGCACCCTAATTTTATTTCATATATTGTAATTTAAAGTATTCTATATGAAAAAATATTTATAATTTAAAGTATTTTATAAAAATATTCATAAACAATTTTATAAAGAAAACTAAAAATTATATTTGATATAGTGATTCTTTAAAAATGCATTTATTTTTTAATTTTAAAAAGTTTTACATTTTGTATCCTGGAAAGAATTTTTTGGAATGCAAAATCTAAAATTATATTCTAAAAACTACTTTTTTTTCAGAACTTTATTCTTTATTATTATATTCCAAAATCACAGAAAGTAATTTTTGAAATTCTGTTTTAGATTTTGCATTTTAAAAATTACTTTTTAGAATATATGTAAAACAGTATTCGAGAGAAACTACTACTACTTCTTTTTTAGAAACTGATAAGGGGAATTTAAGTATAAAGAGCACTTATGACAGTAAAAAAAAATAAAAATAAAAGGTGAATGTACTTAGAGAAAATGAGAAGTGAATATAACATTTGCCATATATAGTAATGGCTTGAGAGCCCAAAAAAGCCTGGTTTAGGCATTTGAATCATGTATTTTCTTATTTGAATCATGCACCTTTTATTATATTTTAGAATGTTTATTACGAAATGTAAATTTACATTCTGAATAGAGTTTTTGAAATATAATTGGAGGTGCATTTTCAATAGTGGGAGTGAAAAAACAAATGCCCTTGGTTTATGTAGCAGCCCACCAGGCACTAGTGCGAGGCTTACACGTGCAATACCAACCCGCAGAGTCAAATAAGATGGTTGTTGAAATCCAATAAAAAAGGGGGTAGGTAGGAAGAGTCTCTACACTTTCCACTTCCTACAAATATGTCATTTTTCCTTAGCTTGTGAATTGTGAGGCAGAAGAGATTAGAGAAACAACTATGGAAGGAGAAAATGGAAAGAAGCTGAAAATATTGTGCCTCCATGGATTCAGAACAAGTGGGAGTTTTCTTAAAAAGCAAATCAGCAAATGGGATCCTTCTATATTCACTCAATTTGATATGGTAATTAATGTTTTTTTTTAATGTTCAAGTTTGTGCATGCATGAAGCATTTTTAACCTTAAGCCTGTTGTTCTTAGACATTTCAAATTCTTCCTTTTATTAGTGTTAGTGCTGATTAGCCCTTGTTCTTAATAATTGCTAATGTTTTTCAACTCAATATAGTATAGTTTACTGCTAAGTATAATGTAGTCTTTTAATTTTTCCTGAGTACAAAAATATACAGATGGAAGCAATAGAACCAAAAAAAGTTAAATGCATTATTGTGTTGGAGTGATCAAGAGATCATGCGTTCGAATCTGCCCACTATCATAACATACTAATTGTCAACGTTTGCCGACAAAAAAAATGTATTATTGTGTAAGCGTGAAAGGTATGGAGCATCTAAATTGTATTATTGTGACAGGTTTTCCCAGATGGTAAATACCCTGCAGGAGGGAAGTCTGACATAGAAGGCATCTTCCCTCCACCTTACTTTGAGTGGTTTCAATTCGAAAAGGTAGAAATACTATATCCTCCTATCTTTTCATTTCAGATTTGGCTGACTATGTAGTAATTGAAATTTACTGAACATGTACACAAATCTTGCTCAGGACTTCACAGTGTACTTTAACTTGGAAGAATGCATCTCATACTTATGCGAATATATTACAGCCAATGGTCCCTTTGATGGCTTCCTTGGCTTCTCACAGGTAAAACATTCATAATTGTTCCAAGAGTATATCTCTTCTTGATTTTACTTGTGTATATTCCTATTATGTATAGCTAGTATTTGACTCAAATTTCTTCTTTATGTAAATTAGGGTGCAACTCTTTCAGCACTTTTGATAGGTTACCAGGCACAGGCAAGTAAAATACAACTATGATTTGTTTTATTTGTAATTTCAATTCAACTGCAAACTTCTGACTGGTGAACATTAAATTAACAGGGAAAGTTACTAAAGGAGCATCCACCAATAAAATTTCTCATATCAATATCAGGATGCAAATTCAGAAATCCCAGCATATGCGATGTTGCCTACAAAGACACCATCAAAGCTAAATCTGTTCATTTCATTGGGGAAAAAGATTGGCTGAAACTTCCTTCTGAGGATCTCACATCTGCATTTGACAAACCCCTGATAATAAGGCATCCCCAAGGTCACACCGTACCACGATTAGGTATGTTAACGCTCTCCTCTCCATGCTTCTTGGTTATGTTTTTCACACTTCAAACTGAACTTTCCTTGTCCTATTGCTAACAGATGAAGTGGCTACCAGTCAATTGAGAAAATGGATTACCGAAGAAGTCCTATGTCAACCAAAAGTTGGCATCTCAGTTTGTGAGCATGAAACAGACCATGAAGAAAAGAAGTCAGAGAAGGGGACCAAGCTAGAACCCTGTGGTACCAATCAAGACAAAGGTGTAAACGGTGTTGAAATAAACAAGGGTTCTGAAACAGTAGAGGTGGCTCAAGCCTGACGATAAGGACTTCTAAGAGGAAGCACCTGAATTTTTAATATTAAATTATGTATCATGTATGATTGGTGATTCATATGGACATGTTTTATGATTTCTCGATCTTTAATAAATTATTATGTATTGTGGATGAGTGGTGATTCATATTGATACTTGCTGTCTAAAATGAGAGGGGAGTCCTTAATGTACTGCACAGATATATTCAGCATTAAAATAAAATTCGACGTATTCCCCTTGAATCAATCGTGAATGTTTCAAACAATTATATTTTATAAAATAGAACATGAATCACAAGTTGGGTATCGCTTTGGTTCCACTATTGGTGCAATACACATCCCTAACTCTCCATAATAGATACATTAATTCACATGACAAAACTGCAAGCTGGGACAACAAAACAGATAACTCTCCCGTCATACACTGCGGTTTAACCAACTCTGTTGCTGATAGTTTGATAAAGAGATTTAAGCTGTGTGTTCCATTTGTCTACGGCAGTGTACTTTTTCATTCCTTTCGACCTGGAAATGTATTTAGAATGTTAATAAAGATACGAGGTTTTATACGAACAAACTAAATCCAGTAAAAAAGAATTCAACATAAAAACTCACCTATCAGATCGTTCTAAGAGCCGGTTGACTTGATCAATGTGTCCTTGAATTCTGTTATCCAAAATAAGTGATACCAGTAATTGCTCAACATCATGCTCAGGCACATTAAGTTCCTGCAAATTAATAAGTTTGATTACATAAAAACTACTAGAATAACTATTAACTCATAAAATGATTAAAATCAACTGAACAAATAAACATAACTACTACTATGAGGAAAAGGCAATAGTAACTTTTTACTTGACCATTTACACAAGTGAAGGGAAGAAAAAAGAGAGGCAGGAAAGAGTCCCCAGAAAATGTTTGGCTCATTCTCTTCAAAATGAATACAGGCTTACCAAACAAAAACACTATACCTTCACTACTAAAACCAGAGACTAGATGGAATGGTTGTTTTCAAGGTGTATTTTGGCTATTTTTTGATAGAAAAGGTGTATTTGTATTAGACTATTTATTTTCCTTTTTATTTCATTAACATATATGATGGGCTGGGAGGGAAGAAAAGCTTGGAAATGAAGTATAGTGAGTACATTTACCTTGGATATAAACGGAATCCTGATCCTTGTATATGGTTTGATGAGCTTCAGCAAGACTTGAGTTCTGATATTCTTTAGCAGATCCTCAATGTAGTTTCTGATAAATGGATCATCCATGATGGTTCTTCTGTTACTCTGGAAAGTAACTTACCAAATATCAAATTCCAACAAATATTGGATGAAAAATAAGAGAAATATTTTATGGTCAAGTTAGTGCAGACATATTCTCGTGCTAGACTCAATAAAAGTACCTTCAAGATTTTCTCAAATTCCAATATTTCATTCCGCTGATAGGCTGCTATCAAGTTTGTCATTGCCAAAATTTCAGGGTCATTCTTGTATCTGCAATACGTGATATACAACGGTGAAAACAGAAAGAGGGAGGAAATTCGATCAAAGAATGGGAGAAACAATGATTATGTACACTTAAAATAAATGATGAGTAAATTACACTCTCCCTTGAGAGTTGCTCAGACAACAACCCCTTCCCCTCTTATTTTAAAACTGACCCTTACCCTCTTATTTTAAAACTGATACCCTCCCCTCCCATACACTAATTCTTTTCAATATAAGCAAATCTCTTAACAGTGGTGAATAATAATGAAAGTGTCTTCCAACGATGTTTTGGCTTTCTCTACAACTCTCAGTGTCATGAACAACTAATTTTAAATGTCTTATTGGTTTTGGTATTTTAGAATATAAAATGAAGTTTTAAATACCTTTATTATCAGCTTTGAAATTTCATCCAAAATCTTTATTTAATGTTCAAAGATCGCAGAGCGTGTGTTTGGTACTGTGGCACATTGAACTCAACCAGATTAATTTTTCCATTCACTTTGAGGCAACTTCTTCCTGTGGCCAACTTTCCATGTTTTTTATGTGGTTTTTCTCTGGCCACCGTGGAACCAAACACACGCAGAATTAATAATAATTATTCAAATACTAATCATGCTGAGAATCATCAGATATGAAAAGAAAACTCTAAAATACTCATTTATATTAAAATGGATTTAAATGTGACACATATTGATCTTTATAGGGAGGGAAGTGCATATTTTAAAATATGTGGGAAGGGGAATGCAATTTAAGCATCTCTAAATGGAGAACACAAATAAATTAAAAACAGAGGACTTACGGCTTAGCCTCCTGCCCATCAAAAGGATTTACTTCAGACTCCATCAACATGTTGGCCAGAACAAGGTACCTGACACGAAATAGAAACTATGTTACAAGTTAAATACAAAAGAAAAAAGGTTGCTTGAATGGTTTGTTTCCAAATAGTCAAGCTAAATGCTAAATCTCAGGAAATGATGGATTTCATAAGACAAGTATATCATATATCTTTGTAAGTATTACTGCCAAGATTTATGATTTACAGTTAACTGCATTTTTTTGTAATTAACAATCATGAAATGAAAAGATATATTGTTATGCAAAATGTTTAAAACTGATAACTAAATTTAAAACTAAGACAACACTTTATTGCTTACTTCAAGCATTGGATACGCCTCTGATTCCCAGCTTCATCATAATTCTTAAAAGCTTCAAAAAAATCTGTAGCTGCTTCAGCCCACTGGCGCTCTGCCATATGCATTTTCCCCCCACATTCATGGATTATTCCCATTATCCGTGGATGGGGAATTGCTGATTTAATAGTGAGTGCTTTCTGGTAAAGTTGCTGCATTTAATACCAAGGAAACTGAACGTAAATACAGGTAAACAACTTTCCTCTAGCATAAGATTAATTTAGAGGGATGCACTATATCACACCACCTTGTTTTAGAGTAAGTGATTTTCTGGGTTTTGAAAAGAGAACTATCTTTCTAATATTTTATTGTGTTTGGATGAACTTGATAGAAAACAGCTAAAGCACTAAATGTTCCTCCATCAACCTTTGATTCCATTCAATGATTTCTACATCAAGAACACTTTCACTGATTTCAACTCCCAATAACAAATGTCTTTGTAAAATATAGTTAGTGCATGCTTGGTTTTCAGTTTGAAAAGCTGCAAACCATGTCTTGGTCAAAAAATTTATCTCTTGTAACTTTTTCCCAGACCATGCTTTGGAGATTCTCAATGGAAAACAAACATAATTTTAATCCTTTTAGAATAAAACTAACAAAAAGATGTTATTCGAGAAATTGAGCTCATCCCACGAGCAGCAAGAAAAGTTTGGTACATAATTAAAAGCTAAATTGTACAAAAAAGCAGTAATATATTGGAAAGGCTCATTATTAGTCTTATGCAAGTTGCATAATAAGAATTTATTTCAAAAATCAATGCTGACCTTGAGTTTTTTGTTGTTTTTTGTCTCTGTGTACATTTGGATTTCTATTGCATAAACCTCTAAAAGTTGGGTTCCTTTCTTATGGTCATCTGTACCATCTTCCCTTTGACAAGATTTATGAAGTTCCTTCAATATCTGAGGGTTCAACAAAATCAATAAATTACTCAACGCTCATGGATACCAATAGATACAGAAACATTCAAATTAAGCTGGAAAACAACCAACATCATTGCACAAAATACTAATATGTTACCTTACTCATCCGTCCATATTCCCCAATGTCAAAGAAGATCTTACAAAGCTTAAGATTTGTCTTAAACCATAATCTCTGTAAAATGAGTGACATAAAAAATAAACATAAGATTGAATTATGACAATTACCATGAGCCAAAGATAATGTATAAATGTATTAACCTCATTCTTTGCTTCTTCAAGGGCTTTCAGAGTTGTCTGATAGAATTCCTGCAGAAGGCCAAAGTTCTGGCTAGCTGAACCTGAGACATAGTCCATAATGCTGTTTATGCATTTTTCACTATAGTTACGAGTCACTGCCGACTTAATGTAAGTCAACATCTCCCTGTAGGCTTCCATCATCTCTTTATACCTTCCAAGTCTATAATAGAGCTTCACAGTTTGCTTTAGAGCTTTAAATCCCCTAGTAAAATGTAAGATAAATATGAAAAGCAATACGTAATGGATTTTTATCACTGTGGAATGATTTTAACATAATATTACTATTACTATGCACTACACAAGTGAATACAAGAAACAAAGAAAGGGAATGCAGGAAACAGACACATTAGCTTATTTATTAGTAGTAATATTGTTTGACCCAATAAAAAGGAAAGAGAAACATTCTTGATTCATTAAAAAAAAAAAACAGATCATGGAATTAATTAATTATGAAACAAAAAAGGATACAACATACACAAAATTATAAAATCATTCAAGCTCTCCAACTCCAGCATCCATATCTATTTTTTATTACACAGCACACAGAAAAAATTTCTTACCATTCTGCCTTCTCTTGTTCCATGCGCACTACCTCAGCAAAACCAGCAAGTGCACCTTCTGGATCACTTTCGACCAAACCTATATACCAACAGGATATCATCTTAAGCAATCAATACGAAAAATGGATCAACTGCCCTTGAACCATAAATTATGGAAAACAAAAACTTATGAATAAGCAAAAGAAATTTAAAACATTAGAAACTATTTTGACAAATCATTTTTTAAAACACTTCCATGAGGAAGAAATGTAGCATGACTAAATCAATATCAACACGATAATGAATCAATTTTGACTTTTGGCAGAAATATCCAGCAATAGAACACTGATTTGAACAAAGTAGTTTTCAACACAATCTAATTGAACACTAGATTCCCAAAAAAAGACATTTTCCCAATTCATAAATGCAGGGAAATACCTTTTGAATTGTAATATTGATTCTCAATATCAACATCCTGTTCCTCTTGCTCCTCATCTGAGTACTCAAATCCATAGTCCTCCATATCAGCATCTACAGAATAACAGAAGCAAACACTTACTTGTGTCTTCAAAGTCAAATGGTAAAATGAAACCAACTATTATGAATTCGTCAAACAAGAATAACTAGCAAACTTCTTAGGCAAAGATCACCCATAAGCTAGCTTCCGGGATTATCCTTCCTTTTATAACTGGAGAGTTTCAAATCATGGAATTTGTGGTACAATATACCACCTCACAAAAATTAGGGTCGGAGGGGGGCGGGAACTAAAAGCAGGCATGTAGAACGAATTCATGTCATAAAGATTAAACAAGTTTTAAATCAGCGGGCAACTTTCCAACACCAGCCCCTCTTTTATCCAAGTTTGGAACCATCTAGACAAAGTTTAGCAACAGAGTACAACATATAGGAAAAGCCCAACCAAACCAAGTGGGATAAGGCTTTGTAGTTATTTCAGGCATGTTGAGGAATTAAGCACAAAAACAATAATCAATCGCATTCTCTCCAAATACAATCCACAAGAACATTAAAACATTGCAAACAACAGAAAACCCTGCTTCACTCAAAGCTTCACAGTTTTTTTGGGGGATTCTCATAAATTGCCCTCAACATTTCGATTCGTGGACGCCACCAACACAATTACGGACTCAAATACACATCCTAGGGCTACAAAGATTGTGCTCAATTGCTCTACAACGAAGTAAAAACCTCCGAAACCCCCGAAGTAGCGATCAAGATTTTTCCATGGCATAAAATCACGAACATAACCAAATCAGGAATCAAATTTCAAGTCTCTTCAAACCGAAAAAGCGAATAAATAAAGGAAGCGATTTTAGCAAGCGAAAAAATTAACTACAGGAGAAAGATTACTACGACACGAAGTGGAGAGGGGGAAATGGAGAAAAAGAACAGGTACCCGAAGCCATGTTGTATGAAATCGATTGAGTTTGAGGTCCGAGTTAGGGTTTTGAATCGGAGGCGATGAGTCCGAAACTCCGAGTTGGTATCTGAGTTGAGAGCGAGAATCCGGTGATGAAGCGTTTCAGCTTCGATTCATTGCACTACTAAGTACTAACCATTCCTTTCAAAACTCAGCAAAGCAATTTACACTGTTTGGTTGGTTTGTAAAAATAAAAAGGAAAGAGAAATAACAAAAATATAAAAAGCCCATTTTATAACTTCAATCATTTCAATAAAGTATATTATATTTACTGGTTTTAGTTATTATTATTATATTCACCTAAAAAAGTTATTGGTATCATATTAATTTGTTAATTGTTGATAATGATGAGTGTTAATTTATTATATTAATTAATTAATAATATAACATTAATTTTTAATACTCAAGCTGTCGTCAGAGTATCGAGACGTTGAAACCACTGCACAACTATCAAGATCCTACAAAGCATCTACACTTCCTATTAGTATGAATCTTCTTAGACTAAAGTGGTTCAATCCAACACAAAAATAACTGAATCAAACTGAAAAATGATTCTACCAGCATAAATACTTTTGCAAAATGGTTCTGATTTTTATATAAAAAAATGGTTCAATTTTTTTATAAAAAAAAGTAGTTCAGTTTGATTCTTAAATAGTTGTGTTTAAATTAGTTTTTGGGTAAATAATCATTTTGTATCTCAACGTGTGTAATTCGATGATAAATACGTTACTGAAATATGAAAATACAAAGTTTGATTTTCAAAATTGTAAAAAGTGCGACAAATATATTATGTCGTTAACTTTTATCTGTAACTGTTAATAAGATAACCTAAGTAGCACAAGGAATTAAAAATGATTGTCGTGACCATCTCTAATTATCAACATATGGACATATTTGTCATATAATATTTTTGGAATTTTCATCTTTCCACTTTTTGGGTATATGAATGGGTAAATAGTCACTTTTGTCCCCCTGAATGTGTAACTCAGTGCTAAATGTGTCATTGAAAGATGAAAATATAAAATTTAGTTCCCGAAAGTATAAAAAGTGCGACAAATATATCTGGTCATTAACTTCCGTCCTTCACCATTAATAAAATAATCAAGATTCAAATGAGTGAAATATGAGATATATTTATCTTTTAGGGTAATTTGGAAAATTTGTAATGATTGATACATTGTTACAATGTTTTATTTCGATAAACTGATACAATTTTATTTTGGATAATTTCTATTGTGACAGACAAATATGATTAATAATCAATATCATCGTTATTATTATGTTTGTTTTAAATTATGTTTGTCAATATATTTTAAGTGATTATTATAATCTTCTACTTGTAACGATATAAAATGGCCAAAATTTATCATAAAATTATATTTTACCCTAAAATGAAACAACATTTCGAGTCTAATAAGATAGTCCAATAGAAACATACTGATATTTAGGTCCAATAAAAAATTACTGACATTTTCATCTAATAATGATAACTTATTAATATTTTTTGTTCAATAGGTCCAAAAAAAAATTACTAACATTTCCCTCCAATAAAAAAAATATTGATATTTTCGTCCAACAAAAAATTATTAACATTTATGTCCAAAAATAGTATCTTACTGACATTTTTGTCCAATCTAGTCAGCATGACCGTATCGGCAATCAATTCAGTAACAAATTCGTCTTTTAGTATCATGTAGGCTATTTTATTAGCAGTGACAGACAGAAGTTAACGGCTGGATATATTTGTTACATTTTTTACACTTTTGGGGACTAAATTTTATAATTTCATCTTTTAGGGACTCATTTGTCAACAAATTACACATTCAAAGACAAAAATAATCATTTACCCTTAGTTTTTTTAATACCTCTACTTTTTTTACGGTCAACTAGCAAAAATACAGTCATTATTGTGTCTGTGTCTATATTTTTATTACATTATTTGATTTTTATCACACTAAAATTGTTTGATATATTATTACACTCTTTTAATCAAATGTGGTCTAATTTTGTCATGTATTTGTATTTGTATGTTTATTGGTATATAGTTTAAATTTATTTTAAAGTAATTTATAATGTATTAAAAGATGTTTGTTAATTAATATGTCAATGGCGGATCTGAATGAAAATGAGCACAAATATTTGAAGCAAGGTTTAAACCTTATGGATGAAAGAAATATAATAGGCAAAATTGCACTTTTGGTCCCCCACTTTTGTTCTAATTTTACATTTAGTCCCTCGATAATTTAATTCACAAATTTGGTTCCCCTTTTTTATAAATTCCTGCAATGTTAGTCCCCGGACGCCTCAATTGGACATTGACCGTTAACCTCAGACGTTGACTGCCACATGTCAACGTCTGAGAGGTTTCCTAAAAAGGCTTGCATTTTTTTTACCCAGTTTATTTACGCTGAGGATAAATAGAGATTGTTGCTTGGCAAAAAACTTTCTCTGTCAACAAAATCCCATTTCTCTCTAGAGGGCCCTCTCCCCCCCCCCCCCCCACCCCACCCCACCCAATGCGCGATGGAGTTGTTCTCGCCGAGCCACGAGCCCAATGCATTAGCACGTGCAATCGCAAATTGCTTGTAGTCGCCACCATTAATATTGTTTCCATCATCGAAAATGACATGGTTTCTGAAAAGGTCATCTTCCTTCATAGGTTTTGGAAACATTGCACTCTTCTTCATCTTCTATAGTGAAGCATAGCCATGGACAACACCAAAGCTTCATGCACTTGAACTTCTAGGTGCCAATCTAGCGCATTTGGAGAAGGAAATGAAGAAACCCTAATCAGCGAGAGTAGAAATAGGTTTGGGGGAAGTGAGAAAAGATGGGAAATTAAAGGTAGAGAGAGAAAGTGAAGAGACAGGGTTGAATGGATTTGATCGGAACTTGGGAGGTGTTCTGCTGGGTTTCTTGGGATGTTGTTTTTTGTCTTCCTCTGTGTGGGGTTGCTTTGTATCTGAGCAAAACGAAAAATTCATACTTTTTGTGCGCAATTGGATAAAAAAATGCAAGTCTGTCTAGGGAACTTCTTAGACGTTGACACGTGACAGTCAACGTCTGAGGTTAACGATCAATATCCAATTGAGGTATCTAGGGACTAATATTACAAGAATTTATAAAAAGAAAAAGAACCAAATTTGTGAATTAAATTATCGGGGGACCAAATGCGAAATTGGAGTAAAAGTGAGGGACCAAAAGTGTAATTTTGCCAACATAATATAATATAATTGAGAGGAAAGATTCATCTAAAAGTAGCTAATCATATTTCTCAACAAAAATTAGGAAATATTTCACACCAATTTCATGCTAAAATAAATAGTTATTTGAAATTTTTAAAATTATATGAAAAAATAGTGATACTCAAGATTTGTTTATACTTCAAGACAATATTAAGGATTTTGTAGTGTGTTAAAAATAGCTAATTAAGATTTTAGAAAATCATTCAAATATATTGGCATAATTAATTTGATACAAAATGAATTTAATTTTCAATTTCCAATTTTTAAAATTAATTTTGAATTTTTTATAGAGAAATTTTGTTGATAAAAAATGTAAATGTTGAATATAACAAATTTTGTTTTATTTCTCTCTCATGTTAATCTTAGTTACGGGTACATAAATTTTGTAAAAAAATGGATAATTTCACACAATTAAAAACCAACAACTTTCTTCAAACAAGTAATCATTGTGAATATAAGGGATAGTTTAGTTTTAAAGTTACTTTTTTCTTTTAAGCACTTGATTTATGGGCAACCAAACTTTGAATAATTTTTTTTTTTTCTAAAAACACGACCAACCACACTAATTAAAAAAAATACATTAAATTTTATTTATAAAATTAAAAAAATAGTATTTTGTTGTGTCTGTGTATGCGTTTCTATTAAAGAGAGAATTAAGAAAACACAATCGTTATGGCTTGTCTATGTGTCGTATATTTGTTTTATAGTAAGAAAATAATTCGCATATTTCTTTAATACAAAATCATTTTAATTTAATTTTTTAAATTTTTTTAAAATTAAATAAAATAATCCTTAAAACTCATCATCCATCCGACCTAGCTTGGTAATTGAATTAAAAATTCAACCCATTTAAGTAAAGTACTCTTGAATTTTACTGTCAAACATTTATCACATTGTTGCACTCACATTCATAGCCATCTTTGAAAAATCATATTACAACGAACATTAAATTTTATCTAATTTTTTAAATACTCTTACATTTGATAAATAAAAAACTTGACATCATGGTTTAAAAACAATAATAAGTCTTTACCTATTAAGTGTAATTTTAATACAACTATAACAATTACAATGCAGAGAAGAAATTAAACAAATATCAAGTTGAAGATTCCAAAAAAACAATCAAGTGAATGCTTCCATGATGCTCCTTTCACTCTTTCAATGTTCTAGTAGAGAGTGAGAGTCCTTATGACCATAATGTATGTATGCACCAAACTAAACTGTCTGGATTGAATTTCACTGTCAGATTGTTTATTTATTGGCGATAAAACAACATCTATGAACTTAAAACTAAAGCAAAAATATTGAAACTTCATGAATTAGGAAAACCTAGCCATACTCATGAAATGCATGAAAGTAGCATAAAACATGTATTATACAATAGCACAAATAATTAAACCAAAAAATGTTTCTTTCTTAACTTATTAGAATAGGAAAATGGTTTGCCAAAGCCAAATTGAATTGTTAAAAAAACAATTTGATTCAGTTAAAAAAAAGTTCAGTTTTTATAGTTTTGTTTAGTTATTAAACATTTTTATTTGGATTAAGAAAAAAGTAACACTCTCCTAAATGACATGCATGAAAAAAGCATCACCATAAACACCACCAACCATTTTCACACCCTACCGCAAGCCTAATCATAAAGTTTTCCTTCAACTTCTAATGTTATCGACCAAATTTAATTCATAGCTAGGCAACCATCAATCAAGATGAGTCTTGAATCTTGAAACCAAAATCAAGGTTATACAAACAAATGATAAGATAAAGAAGAACAATAAGAACACTAAGGCATGAGAAGTCCATTGAAAATGTCAATTTTGAAGGATTTATATAGAAATATCAATTTGAAATAAGAACCTTTGCTTTATTTTATGTCATAGTAAGAAGGAAATGTTTTTTGATGGGTCCACCTAAATTTAGGCATCCTTATTCCTATTTCATTTCAATCAAATAATTTGTCTCCTTCTCAATTCATTTTTCCTTTTTTATTTTTTTGATATTAAGGATGACAAAACACCTAAACCATACTAAACACAAATTCTATGGGATGTGGTTAAACCCATAACATCCTTCAAAAGAAAAAACAAAGAGCCAACAGGTGGGCTATCTAAAAAATATGCAAATCAAATCATAGTCATGAGCTAAGCTTGCTAAACAATCAACTAACACATTCTCATCTGTATAAACATGAGAGATTTGAACTTGCCAATCTTTTTGGATCCACCACTTAATAACTTCAACTATAGACCTGAAAGGGTGTCCATGATGCACTCCTTGCAAGACAAAGTTCATAGCCATTCTTGAATCACAATCTACATAAATGTATTAATATGCATAAACCAGGCTACCTGAAGAGCAATTGGGACACCCCAAAGTTTTGTCATTAGCACACTAAAGGACCTAAGGTTCCTAACAAAACATGTGAACCATGTCCCATTTGACATTCTAAAAGCATCAACATATGTTGTTTGTTGGTTAGGACTTCTAACTGATGCATTTGTATTCATCTTAGTCCAACCAGACTTAGGAGGAACTTAAGCCAAGGGCGTCAATTGTTTACTACCTGTGACCCCTCCTGAAAACATGCCCTTGCTCGAATATCACGAGCTATAAAGAGTCCCCACCAAAATCATTCTCAGAATAACACATGTTTATTATGAGAAAACCAAATGAGATGAACTCCCATAGAAAAATAGTCTTCCAAATAGCTCCCTCATTAATATCAATCTTAGATTTCAGGTTTTGCAAAAACCAATCCAACACATCCATGTCAAAGAAGTTGTTATCGACATCAGGAAAAAGTTTGAACCAAATGACTTGGACCTTTTCACAGCCTCACAACAAATATAGAATGGATTCATCTTCATAGGACAAAGAAGACATAAAGAGTTGTTACCAAACTCGCTTTGTTGCTTAACCCGCTTCCCCATTGAAACACATTAATCACAACTCCTTTACGCACATCTTTCCAAATGAAACAATGGTCATGAGGTTGAATATCCAGGGACCAAACGTGCTTCCAAATACCACTTACCCCATGAACTTCCTCACCTTTAAGCAAAAAATAAGTAAACTTTGTAGTAAATCCACCATCTAGTGTATTTGCTCAACTAATGTGATCCTCCCCAATGTCTCGTGAGGTGAAACACAACCAACAATCTTTGCCAACAACCAAACAGGGATAAAATGCTGGAAATGAGAAATATCCTAAAACCCTCTATTTTGATGTAATCACTTATAAATAAATTTACTTCACTATAAGAAGGGTTCTGAATAAGAAATTTAAAAATAATAAGACCAAATGACAATCATCTGTCTTTCCAAAACCTAATCCTTTTCCCATTTCCATCAACTCACCTACATCCCAAAAGAACAAAATTCCAGACTAAGAAAATTTCTCGTCAAACATCTGAACAATTATTCATACGTCTAATAGAAGGTAAAGAATGATCATCACAATTATATTTACTTTTAAAACTCAAACCCACAAAGCATCATGATCAATCACCAAATCCCAAGTCTATTTCATAACAAGAGCACAATTAAAAAGTTTTAGATCATGAAATCCCAAACCATCAACATCCTTCTCATGACAAAATGTATTCTAACCAATCGAGTGACATCTCAGATGATTCGAAGACTTATCCCACACAAAAACTCCTATTCAGGCCCTCTAGTTTATTACAATCCTGATTTAGGAGAAGAACCATTTGCATGATATACGTCGGAAGAGCAACAATAATCGCTTTGGCTAAGGTACATCTCTTTGTAAAAGAAAGGTTATTTGTCTTCCAAGAGCTTTGAATTCATGGAGTTGTGGGGGTGGTTGGGGAGACAAAAAAGAGGAAAACAAGAAAAAGAGAAAAAAGAATGACTTGTCGTCGTCAAAAATCATCTTCAGAGGCACTGTTCGATGGTCCAAAGAGGTGTCTTTGATGCAAGTAGTTGAGAGATAATTATTTAACAAGAAAGATAAGGATAAATCAAGAAAAAGAGAAAAGAAACTAAAAAATAAAAAAGTAAAAAACTCAAATGTTACTTAAAAAAATTAAAATATGTAATGGTAAAAAAATAGTGTGAGAGACATGCTAAACTCTGTCCACTCTAACTAATGCCACAAACAAAACAAATCACAATCCACCGCTATTTCCTCTTTTTTTTTTCCCAATGGACGGCCACTCCTCTTATTTTAACCGTAGGGGGTCCAATTATTCGTCTAAGAAAGCAACCCTTGTCATTGACTCTTTCTCCCTTTGGAACCTAAAAGATAAAAAGCTAACCAAAAAAATTCACAACAAAGAACAAAACGTCGCTTTCATTCCCGTCACCTCTCTCTCAATTGCACTAAAGTGCTAAACTAATCCTTTCGTAATTTCCACTTTTATTAAATATAATAATAACACCCCGGAAAAAGAAAAAGAAAAACAGGAGTCGCTGACACTGAGACCCTATGTCCCCAATTAAAAAAAACAACACCAAGGAATTTGTTTATTAACAAGATCAAGAGAATGGAAATTATTATTACTACCCCATGCATTTATACTTTAATAAATTATTATTACTACACAATGAGTTTGTGAGGGGAAGATTGTTTATTTGATTTATGTAAAATACACTTTTAGGAATGAATAATAAATTTGAAATTTAAATTCAAAAACCAAAATTTATAGGAATAGCTAGAGTATAATTGAAATTGGAGGATATAAAAGTTTAAAATCTTAACTTAATAATAATAATAATAATACTAATAAAATAAGATTAAATTATTTATTTGATTCCATAATTTTACGATTCGTATCTTTCAATTCTTATAGTTTGAAAGTAATATTTTTTTAGTTTTTATATTTTATATTTTAATTCTCTTTTAGTTTTTATAGTTTAAAAATTATCTTTTTAAGCCTTATAATTTATATTTTAATTCTCTTTTAGTTTCTATAGTTTGAAAATAATTTGTTTAGTCTATTTAGTTTGTATACCTTTTAGTCTTTATTATAAAAAATATATATAAAAATAATTAGTTACATATTAATTATAAATTATCAACTATTTATTTATTATAAATTATCTTACGATAAATTAGTTACGAATTATTTGTTAATATTTTTGTAATTGATAATATTACTCATACTTTGATGACAAAGACTAAAATAGAATTAAAATATAAAATATAGATTAAAAAAATACTTTCAAATTATAGAAACTTAAAAAAATAATAAGAATAAAAAAATTACTTTCAATTACAGAAACTAAAAAAGAATTAAAATAGTATAAGAATTAAAATTTAAAATTATAAAAACTAAATGATAAAATTATAAACACCTGTAATTAAACTATAAAATAATAATAAACACCCACCAATGGGTAATGCCCTGTTGTATTGTAGTAGTATTGTACTGTACAGTTCACACAGCACAAAACTAACACACGCATGAGCAAACTGAAAAAGTGAAAAAAAAAAGCTCAAATATCTTTACCAATAGGCGACATAACTTTGTGTAACGATAACAAAATAGCACCGTTTGTTTGTGTTTTTGCCATGGTTCCCAAAACTGTAGCGAAAACCATCACAACCTGGTGGTGGATCGGTTCGATCTGCGTCTTCCTCTGCTAAACTGCGTACTTCATAACCCCCCAAAAGAGAATTTTTTAAAAAAAATTTGGAGAGAAAAAAACAAAGAGGTGAAGATCTGAAGGCTTTGTTGTACCCGCTTATAACACTGAAAAATGCAAGGTATCATTCTTCATCTTCCTTTTTTTGTTTTTCTGAACCCTAAATTCTCTCTCCTTTGACTCTGCTTTGACTAGAATTCATTTACTCTTTGCTGGGATTGACTCCGCTCACTTTGCATTATTTTCTCTTTCTTGTTTGTTATATTTCTTTTTCAATTCTGTTTTTTTTTTTTCGTTTTTGTGTGTGTATTTGTTTGAATTGTGCTTGTGGTTGCATTCTTCGATTAGAAACTTTTGTGGGCGTGGGGAGGTTTTGCTTTGAGAAATTGATGATGCAATTCAACAAAGGACTTTAGGGTGTTTCTGTTATTTTGCTTAAGTTGTGGAATTGGTCACACTGTATTGTTCTTCTCAAAGGTCCTGGTTGGATAAGTTTCTCTATATTCACCCGCAAGAGAAAAAAAAATTAGAAGGAAAAATGAAATAAACTTTCTCCCATAGTCTAAAATTAGCTATGCATATGTTAAAATCAGCCTTTTGGCTCCAAAATTTAGCTTCTCCAATAAGCTTATTTTAACTTGCACACAAGCTATTTTTTGCTTGTGGAAAAAGCTTATTTCATTTTTTTCTTCTTTTATAAGTGTTTTTGGAGAAACTTATCCAAACAGGGTCTTGTTGGTGGATATGGTTCATTAGTTCTTCACACACAATATGAATGGTTGCCTCTTGAGAGCCATGTGGACTTTAAGCTTATATTGATGCATTAGGCTTTTGGGAAAGACCAAGCTGTGGTCATCTAATTCAACTGCAGATAATTAAATTTAAATTAGTAATGCTAGGACCTCAGTTTTGTATACCTTAATTTGACTGAACATAAAGGCTATGAAATTTCCTTATTATCGAGGGATGTTGGTAATTGTATTTCAGCTGGAACTGTGGGACCACATTATTTTTTAACTTCTGACTTAAAGGAAATTCACATTAGATAAGCTGATATGTTAAATCTGACCATATAATGAAAGGGGTATTATTTGTCAAGCTTACCTGTCAAAAAAGGAAGTGGTGTTGTTTTAAATCACACCCCTGCCCCCCAAAAAAAACCCATCCACTTTTTTTTTAAATTTTTTTTTTTGAGAGGGAACAGCTATTAAAATGGAATCTTCCAGAAGGAGCCTCTCCAGGATGGATTTGTTATGTTTGATTGTTTTGATGTCACTTTACTAAATGATATAGTGGTTGTGGGCTTCCACATCTAGTTATAAGTGAATATGCCACATTTTTCAGTTTTCTATATTGAATTTCTACTGTCAGTTTATGCATTACTTTTTTATCTCTGAAATTTTGGATCACTTGAGAACTATTGCTATCTTTTCAACTTAAACTAATGAAGGCCTGATTTTACTATCTTCACATAAAAATGAACTATAAATAGTAATACTAATGAACTTGGATACTTGAATACTTGTCTACAGGTAGATCCCCAGACCAGGAATCAGTAGGGTCTGGGACAAAGAGGTCCAGTGTATCATCGGGGGGTAGGCCTCGAAATCAGAAGGAGTTCTTCTATAAATTTGTTGAAAGTGACAGCCTGACTGCAAAACTTGTAGATTGGTTTGAATCTGTAACAGAAAAAAGTGAATTGAAACAGCAGGCATTTGATGTTCCATTTGAGTTGATTGAACTTCAAAAATTTGATTATGCATTGGAAGGAATTTCATTTCAGCAGCTAACACGAATGCCCAATGCTGTTCATGCTTCTACATCTGATGCTGTAGAAGCAACAGCTTATCTTGCTATTGAAGATTTTCTACATGCAAGTATAAAAGGCTTGTGGGAGGCATTTTGGAGTCAAGATGAGCCCATGCCTTTTTCTGTGGATTGTCTGTATAATGCCAACATGAAGTTTTATCAGGCTGAAAAGGCAATTGCAAATGGAAGGCTTGGAGGTCTTTGTGGCACTGGTATATTGCTGAATAATCCTAGACATCCTCATGGAAAATGGGATCATGTCCTTGAATTGGCACTGCTAAGGCCTGATATTGGAGGCCATGCTGTTGGCAGTGACCGCCAGCCTTCTCCATCAGTTCTTGGAGAAGCTCTATTTTATGCTCTTCGAATGCTATTGGCAAGGAGTTTAAGTAGACTGAGTTTCTTTCCAGATCCAAGCACAGTGTTTGTTCTTCTTGTTGATTCTCAATACGGGGGTGTTGTAAAGGTTGAAGGAGATGTAAATAAGCTCAATTTTGATATGAAAAATGTTTATGAATGTGCTGCTGAATGGGTAAAAAATCATTCTAGAATTTCTGTTTCTCCAATTGATAGGATCTGGAACAAACTTGGAAATGCAAACTGGGGAGATATCGGTGCTCTTCAGGTGCTATTTGCAACCTTCCACTGTATTGTGCAATATGCTGGAATGCCCAAGCACTCTGTCGAGGATTTAGCTGCTGACCATAGTTCACGCCTCCAAACAAGAAGAGTTGAGAGGCAGTTAGGAGATACAGGTGTAAATGGAAATGGCCTATTTCGATACCAGCAACGTAGTGTTTCCCCTGAAATTGTTGAAGTTCAGGATGATTCTGTCAAAGTTGATTCCAAAGAGTCAATGATAACAGAAGGAACCATATTATGGCTGGAGGATTCAGATTGGCAAAAGGGTTATCAGATAAAAGAGGTAATCAACACTAGTGAATTGACATACTTCATTGCATCTCATGTTGAAGACCCAGGACAAAATCTGTTCCTATACGTGGGTTCTCATCCGTCCCAGCTGGAACCAGCATGGGAAGATATGAATTTATGGTATCAAGTTCAGAGGCAGACCAAAGTATTGACTATAATGAAGCAGAAAGGTCTATCAAGCAAATATCTGCCTCAATTGAGTGCCTCTGGTAGGATCATACACCCAGGCCATTGTCGCCGGCCCAGCTCTGGTGGAAATTGTGATCACCCTTGGTGTGGGACCCCTATTCTTGTGACCAGTCCAGTTGGTGAAACAGTAGCTGAAATGGTACGCACAGGGCAATTTGGTTCAGATGAAGCTATCAGATGTTGCCATGATTGCTTATCAGCGCTTTCAACTGTTGCTTCTGCTGGAATTCGGCATGGAGACATCAGGCCAGAGAATGTGATCTGTGTAAAGTCTGGTGTGAGGCACCCTTATTTTGTTCTAATTGGATGGGGCCATGCCATTCTTGAAGATAGGGATCGCCCTGCCATGAATCTTCATTTCTCATCTACTTATGCACTTCAGGAAGGAAAGCTATGCTCCGCTTCAGATGCGGAAAGCCTAGTTTATATGCTTTATTATTCATGTGGTGGAGTTTTCCCTGATCTAGATTCAGTAGAGGGAGCGCTACAGTGGAGAGAGACATCTTGGTCAAGGAGATTAATTCAGCAGAAGCTTGGTGATATCTCCACTGTGCTGAAAGCTTTTGCTGATTATGTTGACAGTCTCTGTGGGACACCATATCCCATGGACTATGACATATGGCTGAGAAGGTTGAGGCGAAATATTCGCGAAGATGATCATGGAAAGGAAATCGATGGAACGGGCTAGGCTTTTAAACTGGGTACAATTTCAGAAATGAAAACTCTTCATCTTAACGTGTTTCTCATTGCAATGCTTGGACTTTTGGGTGGAAAGTCAATATTTAATCTCTGATGCTCATGCATTTGTATTCCTTGAACAATTGGTTTGGGGAATGGTTAGTGCATTCCATGAAACGAGCATATCGTGATTGGTCTTGTTGGTATAGGTTGGGCTGGCTGCTCTATATCTTCTATAAATCTTGAGACTTGATTGGTGGCATATTTGGGTATATGAAGAATAGGCATTCCTTCATTTTGAGGAGCCAAAACATGACTTTAACAGCTTTCTTTTCCATTTCATTTTTCTGGTGTTGAGTTTCTAATTGAAGTAATCAAGCTGTATTGATAACATCATTCATTTGTAAAGATAAAAAAGGTCTTTCTAGAATGCATGGTGTTTGTGCAGTTGCTTGGTTCCTGGCCATTCTGAACGGTACAAACTGCACATGGCATATAATCCTATTCTGTAAATGTGTTGTTTTTCTTGTGTTCGTTCAGTTTCTTTTTCATTTTTTACATACATCTTCATTCAGTGTTAGTGTGAAATTTCTTGATGGAAGTTAATGTTCTTTCCTGCATCAGTCTAGTAGGTGCAAATGCAATTTTGGGACGAGATTGTTTTTAACTTTGTGAAAATTTAACCGATTAAAGTTTAAAGGGAATCAATGAATAATAACACCATAGAAACTAACAGTATTTGTTTGCTTAATTTTAAGGCTTGCTTTTCTACTTTTGCTCGTGCATGCATTAGAATTCTTCTTTACCTCTCTAGTCCTTCTTGGAATTACTTAAATGAATAGCTGCCAAATAGCAAATGTAGTTTTACAAGGGACAAGTGGACAACCAGAAAAAAGGATAAAACTTGTGTTTTTTCTTTAGGCGTTTATGGTATTATACTTTAATCAAAATTGGAATTTTACTTTATTTTAATGATGACTCAGATAAAATTTTAAACTTTGATTGGACAAGTGTTATAAGTAAGGTTTTTGAAATCGGATCGAAGAGTGAATTGATGAAGACACTAGTTCAAGGTTTAATGATTCAATCATAGTTGAATACTATGAATTGAATTTAACTGTTTTTACTTTTTTAATATTATATAATATTTAAGTAATAAAAAAATTTAGACTTGCAAAAATTTAAGACCTAAAGAATTACTCATTTATTTCCTAATTATAAGATTTTTTAAAATAATCTGTTTGTCCCTTTTTATAAGATCTTTTTTTAATTTCTAGATGTATTAACTACTTTTTTTCTACATACTCTTATTTAATTATTTTCTATCTAAACATTAATGAGAAACAAGTAAGTGGATAGAAGAGAGAATAAAAGGATAATTTTAAAATGATAGTACAAATAATTGACAAATTTAATGCGATAATTATTTTTCTTAAGGGGCATGAATTAGTTGAAATGACCTTATAATTAGGGATGAAGTGAATATTAATTAATATAAATAACTAAATATATGTTTATTGTTAAAATTTAATAATAGTAAACAAAATAATTGATACATATTTAAAATATTTAAATTGTATTTTTACTTATCTTAAAAAAATAGATTAACTAAAAACATATAACATAAAATAAAAATAAAAATTAAGAAGATCAGTTCGATATCAATTTTTTGTACTAGTTCAACCCACTTTTCATCGGTTTTGAGCCGGGTTAATCGGTTTTCATCGATTCTAAAATGCTCTAATTTTTAAGAGTGTTCAGATCAATTAGTAGGTTGATTCCTGGTTGAATTGGACGGTTTAGTCTGTTTTTTAAAACATTGGTTATAAGCACTTAATCGTAATGTACTTTTAAAGTTTTGTTGAAAAAAAAAGATGAGAGGAGGGGAGGCAAAATTTTAACACATGTTAAATAAAATTAACAATGACTAAATTTCACTTGTCTAAAGTTTAGTTAATTGAAAACAAAAGTAGTTCTTTTGGTGAATGACCTATCAAAGTAGTTAACAAAGAGTATTATGACTAGACAACTAATTTTTATCAAATTATTAACGTTTTTTTTTTTGGAAGGAAGTTTATGCATTGTAGCTGTAATCATTTTTTTTCTAAATAAAAATATCTACAAAACCAATCAAAAGTAATAAGGTGCTGCTGCATCATTTCTAAGGCACAGGTTTATGAAGCCAAACTCCAGCCTCTTGCACTTGGATGACTTTGATTAGATCTACTCGTTTCTTTTACTTGAGATAATTAATTTAAAAAACTGTAATTTTTAATAAATATTTTACTAATATCATCTAAAAATAGATACTAGAACTGTAGCACACACAAACCACTCTAAGTCCTTTTACATTTGCGAACAAGAAAGCAAAAGCATTAACATTCCATGTGATGATCGTGCGCATTCCATATTTTCCTTTAATTACTTTGGCCTTGGCTAACACGATTTAAACTATTTTGGTGGATACCAATATCATAAAATACTACTTTGATATATTGTGAGAGGATAAAATTAAAGAATAACATACATTTAATATATGTTGTGGTTCATTTCTTTTTATCAGTTATGTTGTGGTTCAATTCAATTTTAAACACAAAAACTAAAAAAAAAATCAAATCAAATGAAAAAAATGTTCCTGTTTGTTGGATGAATCCGGTGTATCCATGAGTCGAGAGTCAAGAACTAATTCACCCATGTCCAAAGATTGATTTAAGGAACTCACTTTTTCCAACAAATATTTTTCCTTATGCTCGGACCAGAAATCAAATCTTTGATCATATAATTATTATTAACAATTTACTGGAGTTCTTTTTTTTTAATTAATAATTAATTTAACAGTTTGAATTGGTTGCTAGACACCCCTAATCGAATTTCTTAAATCCCATTTTTTTCATCTTATTCGATTCATTACTGTCTACTGATGTTCATGTTTTTTTTATGTTCTTTTATTATTTCTTGTCTTTTCCGCATCTAAAGAGCCTATTTTCCACTGTTTACGTTCTTACGCTTCTCTGTGCATGCCACGTGTCCTTCCTCACCCTCTCTTCCTCTTCGTGATCCTAATTCTTCTCTTAAATTCTCAACGTTTTTTTTTTTTATTATAAATATTCTCTCTTTTTTTCTCTCCATTTTTGTTAGGCTTCGTGAAGAGTCCATGACGCCATTGTTTGATTTTTCTACGCCAGCGTAACATTTGTGATGGGTGCATTATTAATATTTACGTGATCAACATTTGGCTACAATAATTGGTTACCCTTGTTTGTTTAATGATCTTGTGGGATGAATATGAAACTTGTTGAGCTGAATCATAGTCGACCAAAGCAATAAAAATGCTAAGGAATTACGTTATTCTATGTAATAATGTCACACAAGAGTGCTGCTGAGGCATATTACTCGTGAAAATTGTGAAACAAGGTCTATTACTAAAGAATTGAACTGTGTTTTATTTTATCCCTTTGTTGATTGTAGTAGTTGTTGGAATTTATTGCCATAATGTTCACTCCTTTCTTTGTTTGTGTCATTATTGCTTGAATTTTAATTTGTTGTTTTATAGATGGTTCTTCCAACAAGTGGATGAGATGGTTCTTCCAATTTTGATTGAAGTATAATACCATAAGAAAAGAACTCATGCATTGGCTGCATTGGTGCAGACAATGATGTGTCTTGCTTGTTTGATGAAAATTGAGTAGATTCTAGTTAAATGAAGACTACTAGAATTATGTTTAGTCCCTCAAAATATTTTGAAATTTTAGTTTGATCTCTATAAAAATTTAATATTTTTTTTCCTCCATTATTAAGCACGTTTATTAAAAGTAACATGGTTTTGGTCCATTAGGTTTTTTCCTACATCAAACACATTTACAGTTATGTGATTTTAGTCCCTTAGGAATTAAAAATCACGTTTCTCTTGTTAAAATATAGGAATTAAAATTAGAACATTTTGAAATATTTTGAGAGATTAAAAATATATTTTACTCTTAAATAAATTGTAGACAAATACTAGTATTTTCTTTGGCCTGTGGTTAGATAGCTTGTTCTTGGCCAATGTTAAAACTCTCCAAGTTCATTGAGTTTGAGATAGTCGTGGTAGGAAACTTGGTTCTAGTTTGGGGTTTGGGGGGGTTCTGAGTTCATGCTTTGTGGATAGGGTGTGTGTGTGTTCATTTGATTTATGTTTGTAGAGAAAATGATGCTTCGTGGTGAATATGAACCAATAGAGTAAACAATGGTAAATTGAATGAGCTAGATTGTGAACAGTGTTTGAAACAAAAATGGTACTACTTAGTCCTGGTAATATGTTGAGGAAACTCTGTAAATGCATTGCCATCCGTTTTCTACTTTTCTTTAATTCTTTTCTTGTCATTTTTCATGATCCAAATGACACCTATAATTGTCCCAGCAATGCAATATTAATCATCAGTCATGGATAGACATGTATTTTGTTATCCTATAATCACATATATCCTCTGTTATGACCGTTTTTTTTTATTTGTGTAATATTTTCCAGATCATTTTTAGGCATAACAAAAGACAAAAAGAAGATCCAAGAAGCTTAGAGATCTTGTGCCAAAAGATAATATCAAAGCGCTGGTATTTTTCTTTCTTCATTAGGTTCAGAAGGTGAACTGTGCTATTCTTGCATATTCTTTTCTTCAAATTTGTGGCAAAAGAGGGATTATGGGGCATTATTACTACCATTAACCCTTTCAGATTCCTTTTCTTTTTCAGGGAATTGGGTATGAGGTGGCGAAAATCTTATTCTTCTTTTTTTTCACTTGTCTTTGCATTAGTTATCACACAAAGAGATTTTTTTTTTCTACCTTTAAGAAAGTTTAGCAAATAGCAAATGAGTTCTTCTCTGATTTTCTTACCTTTTAAACCATGCTAACATGAAACAGTGATAAGAAGACAACCATTAAATCAGTGGGACATAATCAACATAAGTTTAATGAATTGAAAATACTTCATCAATTTCATTAGTACATATGCAATTGCAATATGGTGATTTTGGGAATTTTAATCCCAAATTTAAAACCAATATGCCTTTTAAGTTGAAGCTGTCTATTTAATAGCAATTAACTAGAGTATAATGGGATTTTTGTAGCAGTTTTTCAATTCATGCACTCATGGCAAACACCTAGAAGTAAGGCTTATTTTGATGAAGATATAAGGTTGACTTAGTGGTAAAGGGTGAAGAGAGGGAGGGATAAGTCGCGGATTTGAATCCCCCTGCTAACAAAAAACTAATAAATTAACAACTAACATTTGCTGATAAAAAAAAAGGCTTATTTTGTTGGTTTTTCATATTTCAGGATGTTTTAGCTTGATTGGGATTTGAAAAGAAAAGATGTCGTTTAAGAGATCGAAATCAGAAGCTGAAAAAACTTTATCTCCTGAAGAGCAGCAGACCATGGTACTAGACATTAATCAAGCCCTATTTTATGAATGTGAAGTGATAAATTTGATGTATTATTATTGTACATCAATGTAGTCTCTGATATTCTTCTATCTTCATCCAAGATTTGCATGTACTCATATATTATTTGTTAGACAATCAATTATTTTTTCTTAAAATTCCCAACCTAACAAGAGTCAGTGGTGCTAAGTAAGGATAATTGATTTTCTTCCTAGTTTCTATTTCAATTTGGGTGAGCAGGGAAACTAGTCTACAATTATGGGGTTGTTTGAGGGTCATTTTATGGAGAAATAATTTTGAAGTGGAAAAATGTTTGATTTCCCCCCTTTTTTTGTTTGTTTTAGATTGGAGAAGTTAGAAAGATAATTGGTCCAATTGCTGACAAGTTCTCTACTCTGTGTTCGGATGCATCAGTTCTAAGATACCTTAGAGCACGAAACTACAATACTAAGAAGGCTGCAAAGATGTTGAAAGGATCCATAAAATGGAGGCTGGAGTTCAAGCCAGAGAAGATCCAATGGGTGTGCATCAAATATTATTTTTTTTATCTATCTTTTTCAATAAAATAAAATGGAATATATTAGAGTTCAGTTTGGAATAGAATGAAGCATGAAAGTTGGTTAAATATCCTAGTTTTCTAAATGCTTTGTAGTACAGTTACTGGGGAAAAACTTGTGAACTCAGATATATACATATATAGCTCAAACCCAAAGAAAATCAACTATCTAGTTTTATAGGTGTACTAACTGTAACTAGGATAGATTAATCATTTTGTAATACTAATAGTCAATGAAAATAAGTAATTTCGGTGGCTTTATCAGTGAAACTCTCTCGGTCTAAGTTTTTTTTTTTTGTTTAGCCAATTACATAATAGAGTTCCTGGGCATGACAAGAATGTTTTAACTAGTGATGAGTTGCATACTGTTTACTAGATAAGTGAAACTGAAAGACAATTGTCCTTTTTTTACTTTTTATGCAATTAGGATGATGTTGCTCAAGAAGCTGAGAGAGGAAGGCTATATAAAGCTGATTACATGGACAAGCAAGGAAGGATTGTTTTTGTTATTAGACCTGGTATTCAGGTAGTCTATATAAATTGATGAGAATAAAGTTCAAATTTCATTTTTTGTTATGGTTGTACACTTGTACTTGAGCAGTTGAGCCTTCTTGTTTGGATGTCATTGTCATTGTCATTATTATTGAAGTTTGAGTAAATGGCCAATTTAGTCTTTGAAAGTGTGATTTACTGTCACTTTAGTCCCTATAACTAATGAAATTCAAAAAAAGTTCCCAAAACTGTAATTTCTCACTCGTTTGAGTCCAAAGTTACATTCAACATGTGACTTACAGAGATGAAATTTAGGGACATAGATAGAATGAATTACAGTTTCAGAGTTTTTTTTTTCTTAGTTTTGTTAATTCTATGGACTAAAGAGACAACAGATCACAATTTTAAAGACTAAAATGGCCATTTACTCATGAAGTTTCAATGCTTTGACAAGACTTCATTTATCCAATTTAGAGTGCAAGCAGCTCATGTGCCCAAATCAAGTACCTTATTTACTGTTTGGAGAATGCCATATGGAATATAAGTTCCAATCAAGAAGAGCAGATGGTTTGGCTTATTGATTTTCAAGGGTGGAGCACAGCATGCTTATCGTTGAAGATCGTCCGAGATACTGCTCAAATCCTGCAGGCTCATTACCCTGAGAGGTTGGGCCTTGCAATCTTTTACAATCCACCAAAAGTGTTTGAGTCATTTTGGACGGTATGAAATCACAATATCTCCTGTCTTCATCATTGTCTCCTTTTCATTGGGAAGGAAGTGGGAGGATTTTGTGAGATGAGAGACTTGTATATGTAATGATATTGGCTTACTAATGTTGTCTGATATTGATTATGAATGGATAGGGAAAAAGTTTGTCTCAATTGCCTGGCTATTTTGTTTAGTATTTGTGGTTTCTGCTGTAAAAATTAAAAGGAAAAAAAATGTATTTATTCTTTTGGTTAAAGGTGGTCAAAGTCCCTATACTTTCACATTGATGAATTTGGTTCTCAAATTTTAAAATTGATTTAGCCTGTCATCTCTATGAATTCATCCTGTTTTCAAAAGTTAGGAAGGACTAAATCCACTTGGTTTTAGGAGAGACTAAATCCACTTGTTTTTTAAAGTTTGAGAACCAAATTCATCAATATGAAAGTATAAGGACCTTGGTTACATTTGACAGAAAATATAGGGACTAAAAACACATTTTTTCCCAAATGAAAAATTCCACAGGAAACAGAAAATTTGAAGATACTTTTGGTTTATTTTTGTTCCACTGTGCTGAATCATAAAATCTGAGAGAATATTATTCCAATTAGAGTGAAGTAATACTAGTTTCAAGTGAGTTATGATAGTTCATATCAGATGAGTCTTGTGATTTATAAATAGAAAGACAAGCCAGAATTTCTTTTGCTTTCCTTTTCTGTTGAAATTTGTTATGGACATCTCTTGAATTTAGTGTTGTTATATTTTCTTTGTGTGTTTTATAAGCATGTTTTTCATGGTACCAGATGGTGAAACCATTTCTAGAACCCAAGACTTACAAAAAGGTGATATTTGTTTACCCTGACAACCCAAGGAGCCGCCGCATGGTGATGGAGGAACACCTTGACATGGACAAGCTGGAATCCTATTTTGGTGGGAAAAATACGGTTGGATTCAACTATGAAGCCTATGCTCAGAAAATGAAAGAAGATGACAAAAGCATGTCTGATGTTTTTGATTCATGTTGTTCATCGTCGCCAGGTTTTTTAAGCTCCGAATTTCATGAATCGGTGTAGTCAGGAACCAATGATTCTGAGGATGAAGCATCTAATGATGGAGTAGTTTTTTCCAACTTGGAGAAAGATGATGATAGTAGTCCATATCAGAAGATGCCTTGCTCCCAACATGAATCAAAAAAGACATGAAGAGCTGAATTAGAAGAGAACTAGGCACTTGGCAGGATTAACTATATTATATTACTCATTCAAATTTTACACAAACACTGAACTTAACCAGTTTGTACTATTGGTTTGAATTTTGAAAGTGACATCTGAATCATTACTCTCAACCAATGCCCCACATGGTCCATTCTCCATAGCAGCTGGCATCAATACATGGATGCACCTTTTCCACTGAAAAGGAGAAGAAGTTTGAGTTGGCTCATATGGAATGAGAATTTCAACCAGCACTCAGGAAATAGAAAGTTCAGATTTCTTTCATGTTACTTTTTCCCCTCTCTCTATGCTGGAGTGGGGTTATGATAGGGTGTGTTTCAGTATTCTTTATATCTATTTTTTCAATGTCAAAAGCTATGATGAGAAACACCACCTACCATCCTTTCTTGTACTAAGGTCCAAGTCCTAATTAAATGTGTTCACTGCCTGAAATACTAACACAAAAATGCCTTTTCCTATAAACATCAAAGTTTAGTAGAGACAACGCATTTTCCATTTTGATGTATATGCTAGTTCATGATGAGGTGTCAATGTGCTGGAGAAATTACATCATCAGATCAGCATTATAGACTTGGATAGTGGTTGTGCCTTTACAGAAAGGTAAGAACACGATTCATGTAGGGTAACATCTAACTTAAGAATACATCATACCAATTAGTTAGTACGATGAGATTGTAATATAAATTAGGCTTAAATATATTGTTTTTGGGTAGTTGTAAGTTTGTAATTTTTCAATTTTAGTCTCAATAAAAATTTATGTTCATTTTTAATTCTTATAAGTTTGTATTTTTTTAATTTTGATCCATATAAGATATTTTGTTTATTTTTAATCCTTGTAAATTTGTGTTTTTTCAATTTTGATCCCTCTAAGCGCGAACTTATGTGGGATATACATAAAAAAATAAAATTTTAAAGGGACTAAAATTGAAAAAACACAAATTTATAAGGATTAAAAATAAATCAAGAAACTTACCGAGACCAAAATTGAAAAAACGCTAACTTACAAGAACTAAAATTAAAAAAATAAACTTACAAAGACTAAAAAATAAAAAAAGCTAACTTACCGGAACTAAAAACATATTTATATTTAAATCTATAAGGTAACTAAAGTTTTCTCATAAGTGGAAAAGAAAGATAGATAGAGAAAAAGAAAATTGAAAAAGGGTTGCTAATCTTTTGGTCCTTTTATAACTGGGTAAGCATAGTTTATGGACAAAAAGTGATTTCTTTAGTTATGTAAGGTGCTGTGTTATTAGACTGGTATAGGTTAGCTTTTATAACACCTTGATCTTTTATATATATATATATATATATTTTATCCGTAAAAATTGAATAAGTATCAAATGTTTTATAACATTTACATATTTTATTCAATTCAGTTAGACCTTGATGATTTTGTTATATTATCTAAGGAAAACAAGGATATTCATGTTAAGTATAATAATAGTTCAATACAGAGAGCGTGGGGGCAATTTATAGGTAAATTATAAAAATGTTTTTCTATTTTCTATTTCGCGTGCAGTTTACTCTCTAAACGTTTTATTTATCTGATTTCATTCGGACAACTATCTGAATTTGTCGTTTACCACTTTCTAATTTATTAGTACCTTTTAGTTTTAGATGACAAGTATATGAAATTAACACAAAATGGTTAATAGCGGCATCGTCATGTTGTAATTTTTTATTATCAATTGGAATTCGGGGTAAATTTCAGTGATTAAAATCTTGAAAGAATAATAAACTGTATCGGTTGAATTTTCAGAAGATAAAATTCAAAAGAACGAAGTTGAAAAGTGATTTTTTTAAGAAAAAAATGGCATGGAGTGATGTTGTGAATGGTCATTTTTTTTGCTAATTGTTAATTTAATGCATTGTATTGGATAATCCAACGAATTAGTTGTGTTCTATAAGGTGTAAATAAATTAAATTATTAGGTTTAGATTTTAAACTACAAAACTTTAAGGTCAAAATAACTTTTTCATATAGATAGATAAACAAATAGAAAGATGAATCAAAATGACATTAAGATAACTTACGCCATTAAATAACTTTCAATTAATTTTATCTCAAAACACATTGATGGGATGATAATTTCTCATATATAGATCATATCTATCAAATTTTATATTAATAAAAATTATTTAATATCTCATTCATAGATCATAATTAATATAATATATATTTTTAAAATATATTAAAATATAAATTATTTTTTATTTTTTTATTAATATTTAATTTTTATAAAATTTAACATAATTAATGAAAATAATATATAATTCAACAGTTGAATTAATGAAATTCTTCACATTCTATATAGTTTAAAAGGAAAACCCTTAATTGCTGAAATGACTTTTATCCAACTAATAATATTGTACTTAATTATATGTTTAGTTACCAATATAGAATGTAAACTTGATATTCTATATTGGTAATAATAGTTGGGTTAAAGTAAAGTAAACTCTAATATTTTTTTTCCAATACTTAAACTGTTACGAGTTCATAAGTGAAGTTTACGTAAGTGAATTCATATGTATTTAGGATTCAAAGTAAAGTTGACGAATTTTTCACTTCTAAACTTCACTCTCATAGTACCCCCACCATGATATGATGACAGATTCACAAATTGTAACATATCCCGTTGATAAGGTTAATGACGTGTTATAAAATTTGAATCCAAAATACATATCTATGAATTCAGGATTGCTTCAGTAACATTTGATATGCCGGCAAATTGCAAATGTCTGCTAAACATAATTTTGGGCATTGATTCCCATTCATACCAAGGTAAAGACTAACAGAATTTGAATACATGAATATGCATTAATCAATCCATGATTGCTTAAGTAACATTTTATTTAGCAAGTAAACACATTCACATGTTTAAACTTCAAAACACTAATTGAACTGTAAGAGTTTTACCTCAAGCATTATCATCATTTATGGAAACATATGGCATGACCAAGCACCAATTAACTCAAAATCAATCAACAAAAATTATTACTCAGCGCGAGACTTGACAATGAAATTTTGGCGACTTATGGGATTCATGACCACTGGTGGACCGGCAGTACGAGGCCATGCCTGCAATTTTTTGTCAGTCTCTTCTGCCCACTCATTGTTTGTAATAGTTCCAGGGGTAGAACCTGAAGAAAGAAGTTAGCAGTTACATACTGCTGCAACAGCTACAAAGCAAATCAATTCCTATGATAAACACAACTTACCTCCAAATAGCTTTTTGTCTGAAACATAATAATCACAAACCCATGCAACTCCAAATGATCCAAGAATAGCAGAAATGATATACTTGCCTGACATGATTACAGACTACACTACACAAAACAAAAAGAATAAATAATTTAAGTCAAAATTCAAAAGAGAAAGAAAAAGACTACATGAATGACAGACAATCCTATCCAAATAAACAAAGGGTATGACACAAGAAAATTGCAAAAAAAAAAAAAAAAAACGATCAGGGTTGATTTCACACTCAACTGCACAGGCACTAAAAGCATGGAATATGAAACCATGACAGCCAATATGGTAAAGCAACAAATTCCTAAGATCCTACTAACTCAAGAGCATAACAATGGAAGTCCCTTTGACAAATTAACTCCATGCTAAATGCTAAACATCCTAACAACCGGAGAAACAAGGATATGAATCATGAACAAATATAAAAATCCAAAATTGATTGAAGAAAACAGTAACCACAAGGAGTCAAAGCAGATTGTGTACATCAAAAGACAATTGTCAACAGAAAAAACTCTACATTACATGTGGCAACAATTTTAGACTAAAACATTAATATGCCCACAAGATGGGGGATTATGTAAAAAGTACAGGCCAACAACCCATAAGGAAATTAATCAGAAATTTCTGTTGGCACCACCTAAAGGGTATCAGTGAAGACATTCACACAACAAAATCCATTGGAACCACAGAGCGTACATAGAATAGAGAAGGTAAGGCATTGTCACAAACAACAGCGTATAGAATTTAAAGGCAAATTTTTTAAAGGAAATCAAATTTCGCACAAAATCCAATCCACAAATCGACACAATTAATTGGCAGAATCAATTAAACAATAGCAAAAATCGAATTAGATATTCAGATATCTGAGATAAAAGCTCGCGAGAGATGAAATTGAGAAAGCTTAGAGAAGAGGGCTAGGGTTAGGATTCGTACCTGAAGCCTTAGATCCGTTGAGCGATAGAGCGAAATGGAAGAGATGAAACACTACGTTTTTACTTCACTTTTCCGCTTTCAATTATTATTCATACCTCCCTTTGTTGATAATGTACCTCCTTTTATTTCTTTTTGCTTCCAAAAATAGCCTTTTGTAATGGTTTAATTAAGTTTTTCATACCTGAAAAATAGATTGTCAGATTACTACCTAACATTCATTTTTTTTCAACTAAGTACCTGAAAAAATTTTGTTTTAATTTACTATCTACTGCTAGTCTTTTTCCGTTAAATAATGACGTGACAGACGGAGTGTCACATCATCATGCCTTATCACTAACACCTCAGGGTCACATCATCACCTTCTTCCCTTTTTTCCCCTTCTTCTCCTTTTCCAACGGAAACCACCACCATCGCGCCACCACCACCGACCGCACCGCGCCGACTGCACCGCGCCATCCAACCCCTTCTCCTTCTCCTTTATGGTTTCTGGTTGAGGTTCAAGCA
Source organism: Glycine soja (assembly GCF_004193775.1). NCBI lineage: Eukaryota > Viridiplantae > Streptophyta > Magnoliopsida > Fabales > Fabaceae > Glycine > Glycine soja. The sequence continues at coordinate 410,518 of NC_041004.1, forward strand.
CCAAATACAAAGATGCATATAATAATTAAAAGCACTTGACAAAAAAAAATGGAACTCTTCACAGAAAAAACAAAAATGAAAAAGCATAATGTAGGGAGTTTGCTAAGAATCACACATAGTCCAAGCAATCAACAGAGAGTTAGATATCCTTTGCTGAGAAAACTCTAAGGAAAGAGGGGGGAAACAAAAACAAATTTAGTTTTGAAGATACCAAATCTTGATTAAATAAAAAATCCATAGATTGATTTCTTTTTCTCTTTTTTTTTGTAACGTATGGGGAGGATTCTGATTTTCGAGTTTCTTGAGTAAATAAACAAAATGGTTGGTGGGTAAGAGAGAAACAAAAAAATGAAAAAAGAGTGACATGCAACAAAAGGTATGAGATTTAGAGTTACCAGAGGAAAATATTGTGTTGGTTGGTTAGAAGAGGTGAATTATGGAAGCATTTGGCATCTAATCCGGCACATGCGTCGGGAAAAAGAGATCAACCGAAGGGGAAAGCTACAAAATAAGACACGTCTTCCCACCTACCTATCCCTCTCTAATTCAATGCAACCACCAAGCTGCAACAAAAACAAGAGTAAAGACACAATGTAGAATAACAATAGTAAGCAAAGAAAAAGAAAGGTACAAAGTGTAGTGTGTAGTGTTTAGTGTAGAGAAAGATTGAAAAGGGCAAAAGTACTTCTATTTCTGGATGGATGAGAGAAGTAACAAACTGATGGATGGAGTCCTTTCAAGTGGCACGATGGTGTTGTTTTTTGTTGGATAAGGGGAAGAAGGGGAGAAGTAGAAGGGGTTGGACGACGCAGTGGTGGCGGTCAATGATGGTGGTGGCATGACGCAGTTGGCGATGGTGGCGCGGCGTGGTCGCCAGTGGTGGCACGGTGGTGGTGGTTTCCGTTGGAGAAAGGGAAGAAGGTGCTAAGGTGTTAGTGATAAGGCGTGATGACATGACATTCAGTCTGTCATATCATCACTTAACGGAAGGGGACCAATGACAAGTAGTAAATTGAAACAAAATTTTTTCAGGTACTTAGTTGAAAAAAAATTGAATGTTAGGTAGTAATATGAAAATTGTCTATTTTCCGAGTATGAAAAACTTAATTAAGCCTTTTGTAATTTATATCTCCCTTACTGTTTTGTTATATTGACATTAAGCTCAATACAAATTTTAAACAACATGCTAAATAAAAATGAAAAAAAGGGATAATAGAATCAATTTGACAAATTGAAACTGATCCAATATGACTTAGCAACTATAAAATTTGGACGGTGTCTTCGATGAATTAGGTAACTAAGTGGTCTATGGTGGATTAGTAATTTTTCACTTATAGATTTATCAATAAAATATTGAACGGTTGAGATTAAGCTATTAATTAATTTTAGTAATTAAAATTATTTTACACAATGCTAGTTTTGTCCCTTATCATTTGTCCTCTTCATTTGTTCCTTGGCCTTTCTTTTCCTCCCTCATCATTGTTCTCCATCGGTGTTTCCCGTCAGAGGTGATTTTTTACAACGAAAATACCATTATTTACTTCTTTTTCTTCTTCTTCCCATCGTTCCCCCTCTTCTTCCTTCCATTCTCGCCTCACTGTGCCCCAAATCCGCTGATCTCTGTCAAGAATCCTATTACCTAGATCGCAACAACACTCTCTACAACACGTTCTACACCGCTTGCAACACCTTCTCCAACTCGAGCAGTCGCAAACCCCATGGTTTTGACCACATCGCATTCCACATGATTTGGAAATAAAACACTGCTATTAGAAAGTCCAATGGCACGTGCAGGTGCAACCGCACATTGCTGGAGCGCTAGTAAGGGAATCCTGAACCAACGAAAGTCTCACTACAATCAACCCATGTGGAATCAATTCATACTAAACAAAAAGCTCATTCTCTCTTCTTTCCCTCTGTGAAAGTGAAAAGAATTAGAGGTACAAATTTGTGCACAAATCCATTTTTGTTCTCTATCCACAATATCGATTTAATCACAAACATATAACTAATAGTGTCTTTAGGTCATGGTGATTCGATGTATCTGTGACGGATTTGCTGGTGACAGGCTTGAAAGGGTAGAGCAAAAGGGAAGCTTGTTGTTTGTAGATGAGAGAAGTGAAAAAGTAGCAAATGTTGTCAGTTCTAGAGAGAGAAGTGGAAACGAAAAAACAAAACAAAACAAAACTATTGTTAAGGATAAAATTGTGTTAAGTCAAAAGACATTTATATCTTAAAGTCGAATTAAAACTCATAATTATTTTGATTAGATGCAAATAAATACAAATGATAAAAAAATGCATCTAATATGCTATTAAATCATGATTTGTCTCTATGCGTTTGAAGTTTTCAGACAAGACACTCATAAGACGATCTAATATAGCATTTAAGTAGTATATTTAAGACATTCATTTAATATTCTATGTATAAGAGTCTTTCATGCAAAAAACATTCTCCTAGGATTTGTCAAAGTCCTATGAAGAATTAATGAAGCCCACTATCTGGAAGACATTGGTCCTCATAAAAAAACACGATTTATTGTTGCAGACTTGCTATGATGAAAAAAGTGATTTCCCTACTAAAGTACAATACACACTATCCTATCAGCATGATCTTTGCATGAAAAAGGGATGTGCATTTAATTCAAGGATTAAATGCTCCAACGAACTCAAGACATCAGACGAAGAATCCAACCGTTGAGAGACAACAAATACTTGAAGATAAAGACTATATATAAAATAAGCTTTGAAGAAACAAGAGACAAAAAATCTTCGTGAATCATTCTTTCTTTCTTTATTGTAGGGTTTTCTATAAATTCTTGTAAAGATACAAAACTCTCAAAATGTCTTGTATACCTTAAGAGAAAAAACTAAAAGTACTAAGTGATATATTCGCCTATTAGACGATCATACTTTAATTAGTGAATAACCTTTCATCAAATCTTGTTGATTTGTTTAGAGCTAGTAGTGGCTTGGTAGGACAAAGAATATAAGATTTAAGTCAAGATTGGGATAGAGCTTGCAAGTGTAAGAGCCAGAAGCGACAATGAACAATATTTGTAACCTTGATAAATTAGTAGAAACTTGGTGATTGTCAAGAACTTAACATAGTCTTAAGATTGAGACAAACCAGTATAAATTCTATGTGCTTTCTTGTTTAAACTGACAAAGGGGTTTTGAATTTTTTTTTAGATCTCACGTCTTCCTTTTAAAGAAAATTGTTTTTCTTATCGTCTAATGTATTTATATTCATTAGACTATAAAAGTGTTTTACAGTTTTTAGAAAAAATATATATTTCTAAAAACACAATTCAGTCCACTTTCTTGTGTTATTTACTTTTACAAATTATAATTTCATTTGGTTAACAAAACTGGTCCACTATAGATTACTTTGTTACCTAGTCCACCCCAGACATTGTCTAAAATTTGCAAGTGAATTCAGTTGAAAAAGGTTTGAACTTGAACAGAGAGAAGAAAAACTCTCACCCTTTGAATTTCCATATAGAAAAGCAGTAGTGCAAACAACAACACCCATTCTCGCAATGTGCAAATCGTGATTCTGTTGTGTTACAATTTGTTTAACACAACTGAATCGTGATTTCATTGTGTTATAGAAATTGTAGGTGGGAAGAATGGGTGCCAATATTAGAGGGAAGGAGGCAAAGTGCATTTCGGTATTTGCACATTGATGGTAGGGGTCAAAAGCAATTTTGGAGGGGCCAATATCAATTCCCAAGAAGCAACTGCCTTGTATACATGGGCTTTCTCACCCGCTCGGCCCATAATTCTGCATTAACCATATTCTTGTTTAAGAACTTATCATGTTTTCTAAAGTTAAGAGAGATTAAATTCACAAGATTTTTAAGTTTGAAGACCAAATTTGTCAATATGAAAGTATAGGAACCTTGGTTACGTTTGACTAAAAGTATAGGAAATAAAAACACATTTCTCTCAAATTCAAATTTCTACACGAAACTTGTTTCATGAAAGAGAGAAGACAATGTATGCTCGATGAGATTTTTTATGAGTATATAATGTATCTCCCAATTTGAAGATACTTTTGGTTTATTTTTGTTCCACAATGCCGAATCATTAAATATGAGAGAATGTTATTCCAGTTAGACTGAAGTAATACTAGTTTCAAGTGAGTTGTGATATATCATATGAGTCATGTGATTTATAAGTAGAAAGACAAGCCATGATTTTGTTTGTTCCTTTCCTTTTCCGTTGAAAGTCATTCATGAACATCTCTTAAATTCAGTGTTATTATATTGTCTGTGTGTTTTATAAAAACGCTTTTCATGGTACTATGGTGAAACCATTTCTAGAACCTCAAGACTTAGAAAAAGTTGATACTATCTTCATTCCTATTTATAAGATCTAACTTTTTAAAATTGTGTATTCTTTTATATAGAACTCAATTTCATATTGTCTAATGTATTAATTATTTTTAGATTAAGAGATATTATATTGACATATATTTAAAAGAGAGAGAAACATTAATAATAAATACTTTTTTTTATAAAATTATATAAATTTAAAATAAATTTATTGTTATCAACTAATGACATGTGAAGAAGCTGAAATCCTATTTTGATGGAAAAAATATAGATGGATTCAACAATGAAACTTATGCTCAGAAAATGAAAGAAGATGACAAAAGCGTGTCCGATGTTTTTTATTCATGTTGTTCGTCATCGCCCAATTTTTTAATCCCCGAATTTCATGAGTTAATGCATTAAGGAACCAATGATTTTGAGGATGAAACATCTAGGTTTTGGTTTGAGAGAAAAGAGAACAGAAAAGAAATGAAATGAATAGTAAAATAAGTTGAAATTCATATTTTTTATATTTTATTTTAATTCAAAATATTTATCTCAATTTATTTTATTTTTATTTCTTTTTACTTTATCGAACGAATCCTAGTGATATAACTTTTCAAACTTTGAGAAAAATGATGACAGTAATATATCAGTGTTATTAAAACTGGTCTGAATCGGTTGACACTTTGGATTGTTTACGCAGTCAATCCCGTAATTTCTAAATCGGTTGTTCCGTTTCTAAATCGGTTGTTCAGCATAAAATGTTTTTTTTTGCACAGCCTCCAATATAAGCTTTTTTGGGGAACGCACATGCCTTTCTCCGCTGAAAACACACACTTTCCTTTTAATTTTAGCTTTTTATTAATGAGAACTGGGGCTGTTAATTTGCAACACTACTTTTTAATTTCAGAATTTTATTTTGTTTGAACTAAACACAAAACTCACCTGACACTCCAGAGGTTGCAAATGTTCACTGTAGTAAATTTAATAATGACCTATGACACTAAAATAAAAGAAAAAAGATTATCACTAAACTAGGACTGTTACTATGTGACTCAACATATTATTTATGTGTACTTTTACTGTAAAAATTACAAATAATATACACCCGTCTATGCAATTAAATAAGTGATACATGGATTGGACCATGATAAGATTTATGACCAATTCAATTTTAATAACACTAGTACACATGGGAAGATGCCTTGCTCCTAATATGAGCCCAATAAGGTTGATGAATAAAAAAAGACATGAAGAGCTGAATCAGAAGAGAACTAGGCACTTGGCAGGGTTAACTAAAATATTACTCATTCAATTTTTACACAATAACTGAATTTCAACCAGTATGTACTGTTAACTATTGCTTTGAATTTTGACAGTGACATCTAAACCATTACTCTCAAGTCTCAACCAATGCCCCATACGGTACATTGTCCATAGCAGCAGATATCAATACATGGATCCATGCACCTTTTTTCCTCTGAAAAATGACAAGTTTGAGTTGGCTCATATGGAATGAGAATTTCAACCAGCACTCAGGAAATAGAAAGTTCAGATTTCTTTCATGTTACTTTTTCCCTCTCTCTATGCTTGAGTGGGGTTATGATAGGGTGTGTTTTAGTATTTGTGATTGCTATTTTTCAATGTCAAAAGCTATGATGAGAAACACCACCAACCACCCTTTCATGTACTATGGTCCAAGTCCTAATTAAATGTGTTCACTGCCTGAAATACTAACACAAAAATGCATTTTTTCCTTTAAACATCAAAATTTAGTAGAGGCAAAGCATTTTCCATTTTGATGTATTTGCAAGTTCATGATGAGGTGTCAATGTGCTGGAGAAATTACTTCACCAAATCAGCATTTTAGACTTGGCTAGTGTTTGTGTCTTTACAGAAAGGAAAGCACATGACCCTTGTAGGGAAACATCTAACTTAAGAATTAATCATACCAGTTAATTAGTACGATGAGATTCTAATATAAATTACCCTAAAGTTTTCTGATAAGTGGAAAAGAAAGAGAGAGAGAGAGAGGAAAAAAGTTTGCTAATCTTTTGATCGTTTTCTAACTGGCTAAGCATAATTTACAGACAAAAAGCGTTTTCTTTAGTTCTGTAGGTATGTTAGCTTTTATAACACCTTGATCTTATACTATTCTCGAAGGAAAACAAGGACATTCATGTTAAGTATAATAATAGCATAATACATTGAGTGTGGGGCAATTTATAGGTAATTAAATTACAAAAATTCCTTTCTATTTTCTATTTCGCGTGCAGTTTACTCTCTCGACATTTTATTACTCTGATTCATTCGGACAACTATCTGAATTTGCCATTTTTTTCCACTGATATCTGAAATTGTCATTTACCACTTCCTTAATTGATTAGTACCTTTTAGATGATAATTATATGATATTAACTCTAAAAGGACTTTCATTTTCCTTAATCTTTTTCAAATATCATTTGTATTTGTTACTAACTACGAGTCTACAACTAGAATAAATTAACATAAAGAACTTCACTTGCCGGCCAAAATCAGCAATCGAATTAAAAAAATGTATTGAATATGTGTATTTGGCCATCACCACTAATCTCTGAAAAAGCAACACGCAGACAAACAGCACGTTTTATAGAATAAATAATTATAAACTTATGTCATCGAGAATGCAATAATGATCATGACCAACATTCATCCTTGATTCTCTATATTTTTAATTTTTATTTGTTACATATATGAAGAGACGGTGTTTATAATTTATACTATTAAGCACGTCAGTGTTTGGATGGGGGAAATACCTGTACAACACGTTACTCATATGAAATATATCTATTGATGCCAAAAAATGAAAAAAAATAAAATTGCTTGAGCTCAACATATGTCACCAATGATTTTTTACTTAGTTAAAAATTTTCATCTTCTCTTTAATTTAATACAGTAAAAAATAACTCAATTTAGATATTTCTTTAAACTGATTTTTTATAACAAAAATTTAGACTTGAGTTTTAAGTTTAATAAATTTAAATTTAATGTAAGTGTAAGATAAATAAATGTTAAATTTTTATAATTCTTATCTTTTTAGTCCTTATAGTTTGAAAGTTATTTTTTTAATCCTTATAATTTACATCTTAATTCTTTTTAGTCCTTGAAAACTATACGAATTAAAAAAATAATAATCATAAAACTATAGAAACTAAAAAGACTACTTTCGAAATTACATAGACTAAAAGAGAGTTAAAATGTAAATTATATGGATTAAAAAGACCATTTTCAAATTATAGAAACTAAGTCATGAAACTATTGAAACCAAATGAGTAATTTAACCTAAGTAGATTTATTAAGAATCAATTTATATAAGTTTAAAATAACACTTGCTTTTGAAGATATGATAAAAAAGATAAAAATCTCTATACATGTGACTTATAAAAATCCAAAAGTCCATATTTTTTTTTATAGATTACACCCTTCTTATTTTAGAGTTTTCAATAAGACAAATTTTAAAGAGCAATTAATAAGGAAAAAAAAAACCTAGTCTTATTATTTATTAATCCTATACATATTTCATTATGAGTCAATTAATTAGATCCACACAAAGGAGAATTAAGTATTAAAAGTTCGTAAATAATTAATTATATTATTAATGAACTTAAATATTATCAAATGAATTATAATATTAGTCTATTTTTAGCAAAACAAAATATTATGATTAATTGTAACCCACACGTAAATATGAGAAAATTCTAACAAAAACTATCATTATTTACAAGCTAGCACTTAAATTAAAACTCTTTAATGATAAAAAAATTAAAACTCTTTTTCATTACTGCACTTAAATTAATATAACTCAGTCTAATGTTTAAAGATGTATGTTGTTATGTAAAAGTGAAACAAAAATTTACCGTTATTTTCATGTTCTGTTTTATCCTCACACGATTTCACAAAATTTGTTTTGTGTAAAAAAATTGTACTTACATTAATCACGTGACTTTTCAAGGTATCAATAAAGTAGAAAGATAAATATATAACATTTATGCTATCTCCATGACTTGAAAACAACTCGTAAAACAAAATTGATAGATGAGTTTTCATAATCAATAATTGGAGCTTTTTTTTTTTTTTTTTTTTTTTTTATATTCATTTCTTGTATACCTGCATTATTAACCATCAAACTGTATCTGCACTCTCATATTGGTAAACTAATGTGAACTACAGAATTCCCCTTGCCTCAAACTCACACCAAGGTAGATCAGGAACACCACAGTCATGCATTAAATGGAACATAAGAATATTTATCATAAAATAAAATCTAATAAAAAATAAATTACCTATACTCAAACTCAACATAAAATCACAAATAAAAATATCACTTTTATTTTAATATGAACTGACATAATGAAACAAAGATTAATTAAATATCAAATAAAAAACATTAGATATTTTACACCAAATTAATAAGTAATTGATCCAACAGTAATTAATCATCAAATAATAAATATCCATATCTATTAACATAATAAAAAAATACCACACACGAGAAAACGTCCCACATTTGTTTTTTTATATACATCTCACAATAACAACTAACAAGAGAGCATGAGAGTGTAAAAGGTTCCTAAGCTAGGAAAAAAATAATTAATTTTTTTAAAAAATAGTTGTAATAATGTAATGATAGCTTTCTATCTTTTTTTTTTTCTTCTTCTTCCTCAATCTTCCTCTTTCTCTTGTTTTCGTGCCGCCCCACACTCTCTTTGTCAAACCATCAAAATACACATAGCCAATACCATAAACACACGTTCAGCTCCTCATAGCTCCTGTTACCATTGTTTTGCCCCATAAAGTAAACAAAAGAAAGAAAACATTGAAAATCCCAATTACCCTTTGTTTTCTTTTGTTTCTACAATCATATCTGGTGAGCCATTTATCTTCAAAATTTGATTTTTTTTGGCATACCCTTTTTCCTCTAATTGGTTATACTTTGATCAAGCCATCATTTTTTTTTCTTCCCGAATTTCTCGGTTTTTCAGGGATTGGATTGATCTGTGGGATTTATTTTGATTCATGTTGAGGTACGTTTAAGTTTGAATTGTGATAAATTTGCAAACTTTTTTTTTTTTTTTTGTGGGAACTGGTGTTCATGGATCATTGGATCTTATTTGGGTGTACCCTTTTGGTTTGTTTATGATTGATCAATCAAAGCAGGTTTTAATTAGGGGGAGAGTTATCAAAGGAGGGAGTGAGAGGAAGATGGGATCAGAAATTGGAATCAAAATAAGGAAAATTGTTGTCATTTCAATCAGAGGTGGTTACAGATCAGTTTGCAACCATCCATTCCTTGTGGGGGTTTTTTGTTTCCTGATTTTGTTGTACAGATCTTTTCCTTTTCTGTTTTCTGTTTTGGTCTCTGCATCTCCTGTTTTGGTCTGCACTGCTATTCTGCTTGGGACCCTTCTCAGTTTTGGGCAGCCAAATGTGCCTGAAGTTGAGATAGAAGAGAAAGTTACTCATGACATTTCATCCTTCCAAGCTGGGTTCTCCGAGGGTGACACTGTTTTTGCTGACAGAGATGAGAGCTATTTTGTGAAGGGGTATTCAGAAAATAGGAGTGATGTGGAAGAGAGGGGCATTGAGGAGGAAGCAAGTTTGGTTAGTGAGAGGGATAATAGGGCCGAAGAAGATCGCGGATTGCTTTCTTCTGACATGCCTCCAGATGATGAAAAGTTGCCGGATATTATTCAGCCCGAGAAGCAAGAAAAAGAGGAAGTGGAGAGGGAAATGAAATTCCATAGTTTTGAGTTGGGAAAGAATAGGGAAATTCATGAAGAGAACCTTAGGTCTGAAGCTTTTTCGAGTGATGATGAAGCTATTGAGAAACAATATGTCATGGTTCAAAAAGTGGATGATGATGTATTTGAATTTGAAAATGAGAAAAGTCCCGGAGATCATTTGGACTTTTCTGCCAGCTCATCTTGGAAACAGGTGGAAAACGACGATGACGAGGATGACTCGGTGGAGTCAGGTTCTGATGGGGCTGAGAGCTCTTCACCAGACGCTTCCATGGCTGACATCATTCCAATGCTTGATGAACTCCATCCACTACTAGACCTAGATGCTCCACAGCCGGCTCATGTGTCCCGTGATGGTTCTGATGCTGCATCTGAGAACTCTGAGAAAAGTGATGATGACAGTGTCGAATCAGACGATGATAGTGAAAACCACGGTGATGCGGACGATGATGGTATTGATGAGCCTGATGATGAAGAGGAAGAAGAAGCGGCAGGTGGCAAAGAGGAGGATGAAAGTAAATCTGCTATTAAGTGGACAGAGGATGACCAAAAGAATCTCATGGATCTGGGAAATTTAGAGCTGGAAAGGAATAAAAGATTGGAGAATCTTATTGCTAGGAGAAGAGCACGGAGATTGATGACTGAGAAGAATCTAATAGACTTAGATTGTGCTGATATTCCCTGTAATGTTGCACCTATTGCTATGACCAGACGTAACCCATTTGATTTTCCTGATGACTCATATGCTGCCATGGGATTACCACCCATTCCTGGATCTGCTCCGTCTATTCTACAGCCTAGACGAAACCCTTTTGATATTCCCTACGACTCAAATGAAGAAAAACCTGATCTTAAGGGGGACAGTTTTCAACAAGAGTTCAAAGTGTTTCATCAAAAAGAGGCCTTTTTTCGGCGGCATGAAAGTTTCAGCGTGGGACCATCAGTATTGGGGTTATCCAAGCAAGAGAGGTATGATTGGAAACCTGTCTTTATATCTGAAAGGATGGCTTCGGAGGGAACAAGCTATCCTTCATTCCAGAGGCAATCAAGTGAAGTTAGTGATTCAAAGTTAAGTTCTGTTCCAGATACTGAATCTGTGAGTTCAATTGATCAGGATGACAGGAAATTCAGTGAGCAAGACTTGTCTCAAGAAACTGAATTTATATCTAACATTGACCATGTTTCTGATGTTGTTGAACATGGAAGCCAATCCTCTGGAGAAAATGATTCTGTGGAGATGATACAAGTTGAGGAGAGCAATGCTTGTCAGGATGAAGGGGAAATAGTTCTGGGCGGGGTGGAAGATCCTTCTGAGATGGTATTCTATCCTGAAACAGGAGAGGTTGAAATCCACGAACAATTCAATGCAGGGGAAACACATTTGAGAAGAGAACCAAGTCATGAGGAGAGTGTCGGCAGCAGCAGATCAAGCCATTCTTCACTATCGGAAGTAATTGACAGCATACCAGATGAAAACATGGAAAAAGCGGAAAATTTGCAGCAAGGAGATGATCATCTCTCTGAATCTAGAATTTCAACACAAGCTTCAGTGGAGGAATCAATCTTCCAGCAAGTTAGTGGTGAGGTGGAAGAAAATCACCATGTAGACCCTGTTTATGATCTTAGTCCACAAGCTTCTGAAACACTCCAATTGTTTCCTTCAATATCTTCTCATGATTCTGCTATGGAGTTGTCTGAGAGGGCATTGCCTCCTGCTTCAGTAGAAATGACTGCTAATGCGGCAGAAGAAGAGTCCAAAGTGCATGATCACAGACTGGAAGGTAATACTTCTGATCATGATAAAACTCAAGCAGCCTCTTCCGAACTACATGAGGAAGCCAAAAATGAATTGAGTTCTGAGAAATCTGAAGATGTGAATAATGTTACTGCAAATGAGTTATCTGCAGTTGCCCCAAATTTTGTTGATCAGAATGGATCTACAATGGCTGAGCCGCAGGTTGTCCCTGTTTCTGTGGATTCAAATTTGTCTTCTGATATTGGATCAATAAAGGATGTGACTAATTTAGGCTTAGTTCATGGGCAGGATCTAGCTGACTACATACGTGCTGATTCTGAAGTTCTTCACCAAGACAGTGTAGATTCTCCAGATTCAGATTATCAAATGGCTTCTGAAAAGTCACATCTATCAGATAATGAATCTGTGGAGGAAGGAGCACTGCCCAATTTAGAATCAAGATTTGATAATGCAAATATGTCTACGTCAGTCCAAGATGCAGATGAAATGTTTGATTCTGCGGCTTCTGATGCCCACCATATTTCTTCTAATGGTTCACCTATGGCTGCCCCACGGGATTTAGAGCTCTCACCTGCAGCAGGGCCATCACCAGTGGTTCATCCTGATTCACCTTCTGAAGAAACTGAACATATAGAAAAATTTTCATCAAATAATGATGACATATTTCAGATTCAGCAAGGTAAAACCAACATCCACCAAGATTTGGATAAGAATACGGTTGCTTTCACTTCGGGCAGTCAACATGAAATTGATGTGAAGTCTCCCTCTAACTTGGAGAATGATCTGTCAAGCTCTGATAAATCAGTTGTTGCACAATCTTCTAGTGATCATGATGAAATTCAGGTAAGTCACATGACAATTTATGCCCATTAATCTAAATAATTTATCTCTTGACCTTTTTTTGCTTTAAGGGTCCATTTGTTTATTAAGGAAAATCACACGATGTCCTAAAAGGAAATAGCGGTATTGTTTGATTTTAACGCATCCTATTGGTAATATTCCCAATACTTGTGTAAATCCATATGGGATCTGGATTGCTATTTTTCGGTACTTGCCATTAAAATTATAGGATTGTGTCCCTGGCAGTAACTGCTTGCTTCCAATAACAGTTGCACAGTTCCATACCTGTCTATTTTGTATCCATTTATTTGCATCCCAAAGAAACACATTTTTCTATGCCCTGTCCCTGCAGATTCTCTATTAAAGGGCGGAAGAGAGAAAAAGATCTTACCTGCTTTGCTTATATTCGGAATCTACATTTTGCTTAGATTCCTTGTCATGACTATGATAGGATATAACAAGCAGTTCTTTTGTACCCAAATGAGTAATATGAAAAAAAAGGACATGTTATGTTTATTACATTTCAATTAATTCAATGTGGGTATGTCTTCTGCAGAAAAAAAGAAGAAGTCATTTCATTATTATTCATTCTTAATAAAGCTAAGTAAAAAAATGTATTTTTAATCTTTGTTTTCCTTCTTTTTTACCCTGTAAAGATATTGAATAGAATTAACTCCTTTTTTTTTCATTTAAATTTAGAAAATGAACAATTAAATATCCTTCAAAAACAAGTAAATAGGTCCGAAACATATAAAATTTGCAGTTACCATTCGATTTTTCCTTTTCATTGATACTCAGAAGGCAGAATGCAGAAGGAGAACAAGATATTTTTTTCTCTAAATTATATTGGTTCTGAGGACGCCTCATATTTTCATTACCCACAAACCCATATCAACTCATGGCTTTTCCAGTTTTCCTGATCTTTTCTGTTGTATTATCATTAAAACTCAATTCCCATCTCCTACTGAGACTGCTGATCCTTGTACACCATTACTGAGAAAATGTTACTCCTATTCAGATAGGTTGGCATATCAGATAGGTTGTTATTGTTTAAGTTGTTAGTGATAACACAAGTTATTAGCCTCTGCTCCACCAAACAGAAGAAAAGCCCTTTTGTAGGAATTTTTTAGAATGATGACTTATGCAAATAGATGTCTTACACATAAGATGCTTAATAAGAAGATATGTTAAGTTCAGTTCATTGCACAAGTGCATAGAATTTTTTCTTTCCAAGTAGTAATTGTTTGAATTATGTTTTCTTTGACTATTTCTACAAACACATGATTGATGTGCATGAATAACTTGTTCTGTCCTTTTGACCTGTTTTTATCTAATGCTCATACCAGCTCTGCTGGTGTTGCATTTTTTCTGTAAAAAGTGTGGTTTAGCTGAAAAAACTGATCATAATTTCTTTAACATTCTGCAGAGTTCTAATGCTATCCAGGTTGAATCTGCACACTGTTTTGGCACTTCCAATGATGAAGTTGGAGAATTGCATGATGCAGTTGACAAATTTCCTCCAAGCATTTCTTCTGTGACCTCTGAAAAATTTGAGACCCCTAAATTCAGGTCACCCACTGGTGAAGCAGATTTGGAAGTTGATAGGCACGGGGAAGTTGAAAATGAAGACCAAAATGAAGTGCTAGAAACTGCGCTTCATTCAGAAGAGAGCATGTCTCAGGTTACTGAAGAAAATAGCAATGAAGAATTTGATGATATGAAGGAAATTGATGAAGAATTCTTGTCAGAATTGGACACTGTTGGAGACTTTAGTGTCAATGATGCTGGTGTATCACTTCATACTGGCATTGAACATGAGAAAATTAGAGATGCTCAACTTAGTTCACTCCCTAAGGATGTAAAGACAGAAGAGTTTGAGCAGGACATCCCAGTTCTTGAAGCAAGATCACTTGAAGATATTAACTTGGCTTTTAAGCAACTTCAAGAAGGCGTGGATGTCGAAGAGGTCATCAATCGAAGTACTATTAAGGATCAGAATGTCGGTGGAGAATCTAAAGATCATCTGGAAATTAATTCAGACCTTCAAGTTGTTGAAGCCAGATCTCTAGAAGATATTAACATTGCTTTAAACCAAGTCTCTGAAGGTAATAAAGGGGAGCTGCCAAATTCTTTGGATTCGAAAGACACTTCAGTCAAAGTAGAAGAAAATGAGGATGGCTCAGCCAAGGTGAATGAATTCTTTAACGTAGCAACCAGTTCTGAGGAAATGAGCAGAACTACAGTGGATAAATCAGAAGATGTACCTAATAGCAGCTCCGGTATCGAGGAGAAATCTCACAGTAGGAAATCTAGTTCCAGCTCGAGCTCAAGTGATTCTGATTGATACCGAAAGGCCACTTTGAGCAAGAAGAAAGAGTTGTAAGTTTCTCATTTATGTTTTTTATTTAATTTTTTCTTCAGTGATGGGAGTTTGGGTATCTAGCCTTGGCACCAATCATGTCTTGGCTAATGGTAGTCACAAGTCAGGTTTCTCAAATTTTGTTGGATTGGTTTCTTCAAGAATGAGTTTTTGGTTTTATTTCTTGAAGCGTGAAGTTTTTTGTTCAGTTTTATCCCGCGAGTGTGAGTAATTTGACAGATATAGGTTGAGTGTTTATTTCCAACAGGTGCACATTGTGTAGTCCAAAAAGAACAAAAGAAAAAGAAATTGAATTATTGTACATTATACTTTGATTGTAGAAATGGTGATTGGACTTTGTTTGTGTATACATCAATGAGTTGTTCTGTTTTTCTTTTCCTATTCTTTTTTGCTACTTTTATCTTCACCTTTACATCAATAATCTTTTGTTTTTTGTTCCAAGAGAAATACCATTATATCATTAACCTTTACATCAATAATTATTACCTGTTTAGTTAGTTGAGCACCGGAAAATGTAATTAGAGTGCTTAATTTCGGCTGTGCTAAATTTTGGATACTCATAGTCTCATAGTGAATGGTGAGGATTCTGTCCATGTAATTAGACTCGTTTAACGTTTATAAAAAAAATATGAACTACATTTTTACTGGGTTTTGGTTATATCATAATTTGGACACCAAGTGTTATAACCTCTAAAAGGTAGTGTTTTTAAAATGTTTTGGCATTTAGTTGTTTTGATTTATCAGCTTAGGTTAGCTAAGTTCATTTGGGATATTTGGAAAGACATTCAAATGCAAGCAAAATCACGTTTAATGCAAAGTTTACATAAGCACCTTTACAAATTTCAATGCAAAATGGCGCATTCTAATGCATAATTGGAAAGGAAAAATTTGTTACTTTTGAAGTGAAAATACTTTTCTCTCAACTTTAATCCAAACACAAACTAAGGGGTTGCTTTCACCAAAGTAAGGTTTAACAAAAGGACACCATGACACGCTTAAGGAGCCATTTTTGCAGAGATTCAACTGGTTCAGTTTCAAAATTGTGCTTCGGATTGCGTTCCATCACTTGTTCTAGTTTGCATCTGTTTAGAATTTATAATATTTTGCTCCGGAATTATAATTTTTGCTTTACTCTTCATGTTCAATGTGTGAGAAAAAGTAAAAGGGGAAAAGGTAAGAGATGAAGAGGATATTTTTAAATTTATTGCATTGTCACAAAATAAGAAAGTTAAAAAGAGAAGGCATCCTAAACACACCCTCACATACAAATCATTATGAAAGAGAGAGAGACTGTTTATAACAACCAGGAAGTTTGCTTAAGCCTTAATGGCATCCATGAAAGAATCGGAGGGACAAAAATCAGTTATAATTTATAGCGTCCAATATATATTCAGAAGGCAAATGCCATTACAATATATGTCCGAGTTATCATTTCTTTAACTCTATTTTTAAATGTCGATGTTTAAAAAAGGATCAGTGTGTTTGGATGAGAGAAATTCTAAAAATTTTAAATACTTCAATTGAAATTCTTTTATTTTTAAAATTTTGTGTTTGGATAAAAAAATTAAAACTGTGAGAGTGAAAGAAAATGAATGGAAAGAGAAGAAAAAATATGATTGGTGTGCTTAAAGAATAATATTGATGCGGTATAGAGAGTTGCGGGGAAATCCGACCGCGTGATAGACAGCGACAACTGCTCCCCCTTAGTACCGGATCGAGAATTATTAATCCCTATAGGTTATATGTTAACATATTTTTTGATTTTTTTGAAATGTGCAAAATCCCTCAAAATAGCATTATTTATTTTATTAAAACATGTTTTTTTTAAATAAACTTAAACGAATGCTCCTGCAATTTTTTATACCAATATTAAAGTCTGTTTATAATACCACTGACCACCTACATTACCTCACATAAGATTGTTATACCTTATTTATTTAGAGATTTTGAATTTGAGTTATATGCATGTAGTTGTTAAATATTAGAAAGAAAACCTTTCTCTAATATTCTATGATTTTAATTATTTTTTTTGAACATTATGATTGTAAGTATTTTTTTTTTCTTTTCATTCATATTTATAAAAAATATATAAATTAAAAAAAACCGTTGATAAGAAAAAACAAATGATAAGATCGAAAAAACTGAGAAAACCAAACCCGATATCCAATCTGCTGTCATTTTCACTATCAAAACAATTCAACAGCGTTACAGTACAGCAATAAGTTCGGGATAAATAAACAATAAAAAAAACACAATCCCAAGCAAAAACAAAATCACAACGTCGGAAGCTCCCCTCTCTAAGTGGCGGCGACGGCGGGCGTGCACGGCGGTGGTTCACCTTCTACACTCCTCTCATCTCGTAAGTCTTTGGGATCTATCGAACGCATAGAGAAACTCTTCTCCTCACTCTTCATCGTGCTTCGCTTCGCTTTATCGCATATTAGGTTTCGAGCTCTTAAACCTAATTGAATTCACAAAGTATCAATTTAGGGGTTCCTGTTTGGTCAGTGTTATGTTATATGTGATGTATTCGCATGCCAAATACAGTTTATTGCATTCTGATTCCAAGTGCAGTGAGAGAAAGAACTGTTTTTCTATCATTTGTGAGTCTCGATTGCTTTGTTCAGTTTAGAAATGGTGATTATTTATTTACTTTTTTTTTACACCTTTAGTTGTGGATGTGTTTTGTTGGGTGGTCTGTAGACTGTAGTTGTAGTTGATAGGGTTTTACTAAGGGCGTGAGAGTGAGATTGGAGGAGGTTGTGAAATCTTACTTTTGCTGTTTGTGGGCGACAAAATCTCATTTCTGGAAGAGTCAATAGTTTTTTTTTATCGGCAAATGTTAATTTTGTTAGAATGCTAGTTTTGTTAGCAGAGGGGATTGAACCCACGACCTTTTCCCTCTTCCCTTCTCCCTAACCATCCAACCCACCTTATATCCCCCAAAGTGTTGTACTAAATTTGTGAACATTCTTTCCCTTGTTCCTCCTAATTTTCCTCCCCTCATATCTTTAGTTGCGTGCTGGATTTTGTAATTTCATCTTGTGTATGTTGAAGTTCCTGGTGGTAATGCTTGACCTTGAACTGTGTTAAGTGCCATGATCCTGGTCCAAATAGCTAATGGTTTTGAAGCACGGATAATCGGAATGCTTCTTTTTAATTAATTAACTTATTTTTTGCAGCAGGTCGATGTATTAATCTTGGTGTGTTCTTGTCCAGAAATCGTCTTTGTTATGGAATACAAATTTCTTTTGCGGATCCTTGTTGGGGTTTCTTAGAGGCTTTAGGAGATTATGTGGGAATTTTAGAGCTAAATGGTTTGTCTATAGACACGGTTGACAATAGAACATTAAGGTGTCTTTTGATTCATATAGCCAATTTCACCTAGTAGGAAAAGAGGCTTAATTGTTGCTGTTGAAATGGGGCGTAAGTAAAGAACCATTTGTTTATTGAAATCATTGATTTGGCTGGTAAATGTCTGCTGGGTTGTTCTTTGGAGGCAATTCACTATATGCTACCATCTTATTAAGGGCAAGTTCGGTTTACAACTTTACATCTGTTGGCAATTGGTCTAATAAGTTACATGATTGTCCACATTCATGTAACTGTTAGGAAATTGTATTTACTGTCCTTCACTACTATTAAATGTAATTAACTATTGAATCAATATAAATATATTGCTTGCTGAGTACTTTTTCACGAGAGTTAAGGAACTGACTTACATACAATGTAGATAGGAAAAGATATATCTGGTCTAGTCAATTTGATATAATTTAATGGTTTCTCTTTGCCCATCTTGTTCTCAACTTGGTATAGAATAATTTTCATGGTCACTCTTTGGTTTACTATGCTAATGAGAGTTTCAAGGGAGCTGCCGTTTAATTTATGCATATTGCATAGAGATTGAGAAACTTTTCTGTATTTCCTATTATTATTATTTCTGTCCTAAATATCTTATCCTGTAGTTTTACTTTCTCTCCTTTTTATGTAATATATTTTTTTAAATAAATGAAAACCCAATGAAACAGGCGGATACATGTATGAAGATGATTGCCTTTCCTTCATGATTGATTTATTTGATTTTGATTATGCATTTTTTATTCAATCTATACATCAAGTCCCATCTTTAATTGATATCCCATTTATGTAAATTATAGGAAACTCTCCAGGACATGTGAAACTTGTCAAAATCAGGATGAGCAATGACATATTTGATAGACAGTTGTTAGCAGAGAAGTTGTTGAAACTCAACAATTCACAACAAAGCATTGAATGTATCCATCACTAATCCCTCTTTTCTTTATTGTTTAAGTTTTTAATGACATTTTTCTGTTTGGTTACATGATTCGTTCATTACATGAAATGCAATTACAACACTGCTCTGTGGCTTTTATGGATTTAGAAAAATAGATGTAAAGAAATGTGACCTATATTATTTTGATGTAATATCAGTTTTTGCTTGAGTTGAAATGTTGCCTATGCATAAGTTAACATTCGTTTTTGAATGAGTAAGATATGTGTAAAATTTTGGCAGACAATGGACGTGATGTTACTATGCTACAGTTTTGACTTGCAGTACCTAATATATTATAAGATCTTACTATGATTATGTCAAAAATGCCCCCATACCCAATTACCCATGTATTTACTTGTTTACGGAAGTGCTGTGAGAAATATTTCCTAAATGATTGGTTTTGAATCTATTGTTGGGAAGCTGGTATTTTGGGTCTTAAGTAACTCTCTCTGTCTCTGATCAGATCGTAGGAGGGATTGTTTCATCGTATATTATTTAGTTGTTTAAGCATCTATGCTTGTGTTCATACTTCATAGGTGAAGGAACATTGTAGCAGCTATTGAAGCTTTCTTTATTGAGGCTTTGACAGGAAGCCTGTTAGGGCCAAACAAACAGTAGACAAATTACACAGAACAAGAGAAGAAAATGTAATGAGTATTATTCTTGCTTAAAAGTAAAATGAACACAGGAGGAATCACAATTCCCCTGCCCAGAGCTCAGCTCCTACAAAGAGGGAAATCCTCTCTGCCGCTAACAGAATGATGATTTCTCCTGATACCCTCTCTCTCCTCTCACCTCCCTCTAAATACCCAATGTCCACTAACTAACACTTGAGCATTCTGTTACACCCAAAGCCACCTCAGCAGCACTCTTCACACCCCTATTCTTCCTAGTGTACACCCTCCAAACTTTGAGCCTCCCCTCTAACTCTAAGCCCACACCTCGAGCCCTATCAACCTTTATGTGATAATATTTGGTAAATATTTTCTATATATGATGGTACTATTTGTTTCATTTGAAATAAAAACAGGTAAATATTAGTCTTTTGCACCTCTGACATTTTTATAACCCTTATTAAGTACTACTTCTAGTCCTTTATATAAGAAACAAATGGGTGCATTTTTTTGTTCCTAATTATAACAAACAAAAACCCATTTTCATATGCATTAATTGTTAATTTTCTTTTATACCCTTAATTTATTGTGAAATCTATTAATGAAACATACATTCATTCCCCATGCTAGTGGATGCATTCATTGATCTATTAATAGTTTAAGCCATTGGTGGAAAAAAATTATTCCTTGAATTACAAGTAGAGTCATTAAATATAACTACCACTAAAACCATTTAATTCTATGGGTATTTCTGGAATAAGTTAAAATTTATGACATGATTATTTAAGATGAACTAACTTAAATATTTGCATTGGTCTTGATGAATTATTTGTTTTATTTATAGGACCAGAGGTAGTATTAATCAAGAAAATTTCTAAAGAAATAACAAGAAGCAAAGAAGTAGAGACTGAAGAAGCAATGTAATGAAGAAAAATTTGCAAGTAAAGACAATGACAGTATTTGTCAACTGAAACTGAAGTAAAGGGTGGGGTTGGGAATATTCTTCATAAAACTATAGCTACTTATAATACACTAATTTTTCATTAAATTTTTATTGGATAACTTCTTGGGGGATGAAAATTGGGTGTCTTCTTGCATTGGAACTATTCCTGGTAACATGTTCAGGAAGATTTTTTAGAATTTACTGTTTATTCAGTTATGTGGTGAATTTGGTTGGAAGTAAGTTATTTTTGAAAATGTCTCTTTGCCCTTCATTTTTATTCATTATGGTGGGATATAGATATCTTTTTGGCTCCTATTAATTTCTCAAGACTCAAGCTTTGCTTGTGGTCTCTCCCAATTATACTTTTTCTTTTCTTCACATAATTTATTTATTTTTAAAACTCACTATAACTACTTCATTTTATCCTTCAATCTTTTCAAATTTTCAATAACATTCAAGTTTTTGACTATCTTTTTGATGGATATGAGAAGTTTTTAATCAGAGAAAGAGATGAGTATGAAGCAAGAGGACAGCGAATGACATAAAACAATTAAAGCAACAAAACAAAGAAACCAATAAATGATCTGTCTTGTTCCTTTGCAAATTCCTAAGAGACCCCCCCTCCCACCCACCAAGAGACAGTGAGTACAGAGAATGAGAAGCCGGGCAACTTGTTTAGAAGTTTGTCTGAGATGTATGTTGCTACCTGTTTGTACCAGAAATTAATATCAGGCTAGTTACATTTTATACTGTTGGCAAATGATAGTAGCATTTTGCTCAATTTTCTTCACTAGCAGAATGATTTTTTTTTAAAAATTAATATTGTTTTAAATACTTGTTTTCAGCTTAAAAAATATATAGTAAGTTCACTTGGTTAAATTTGATTGTGATTTCAATCTTATTTCCTTCATATTATTCGTCCTTTCTCTTTTTGGTTCTCTATTAGTGAGATTGGTATTGCTATCTGTATTTCTTAAGCAATCATTCAGCACTTTCCCATTGGTGTATTTCTCACCGGAAGAGAGCAAAAGAAATAGTTGAAACTTGGGATAAATTGTTCAATGCTTCCCAGAAAGAGCAGCGTGTCTCTTTTCTATACTTGGCTAATGACATATTGCAAAATAGTAGGCGAAAGGGCAGTGAGTTTGTCAATGAATTCTGGAAAGTTCTTCCAGCAGCTCTCAGGCATGTCTATGAAAGTGGTGATGAAGATGGAAGGAAAGCAGTGACCAGACTAGTAAGTCTCATTTTCAGTTTTTACAAATTCTGTGAATTAATTGTATTACAATCCCAGAATAGTTATTGTCTTCAATCTTCATACCATGATTATATTGTAATGGCGTTGAATAGTGGATGCCTGGCTTGGGTGATTTCTTATTGTCCTTTTCTCTTTTTCTCCACAATTTTCCCTTTTATTAGAATGAGTACACAGAACTGAATGGATATAGCTCAGAAAGTTAGAACTTTCCTGGTTGAAGTATCTACTTCTCTAATTGTGCTGTAGTGTTTTATTCAATATTGTTATTGGTATAGATTTCTCCTGCAATCACGATGTTTCCATTTCCATTTATAACAGTGTTTTACTGTAATGTTGTGTGTCAATGTAGACCACCTCATGCTATTTATAATATGGAAAAGGGAATCAGTATTGATTACAAGATCAATCAATTATGGATTAATAGGAAATAGAATATTCTAATAATAAATGCAATATCAGGAATAATATCAAAACATAATCTCACACCATTGACATCAATTGTATCTAGATTGTGTATTGTATCAGTGCTTCCTATGTTTTCATACATATTGCATAGTAACGAAAGTGTCTTGTTCAGTCATGTCACGGGTTTTTGTATGTGTATTCTTAATATTTGAATCAATTTGACTGTAATATATGCAATCTTTATATGCTACTCTGGAGAAAAATGATGTATTAGAAAATCTATTTTGTTGGTGAATCCCAGATAGTGGGATGAGGCTAGATTGCTTGGTTGTTTTTGTAGAGATCCATTTTGGTCAGCTACAAGTTACTAACCTTTATTCTGAGTTTTTTTATTTTTTATTTTTATTTTTATTTTCTTATGTTGTTTGTCTTATCAATTAGTATTTTTCTAACCTGACCTTTCATTCTTTTTCTTTCCTTTTGGGTTGAATCTTTTTTGGGGTTGGTGTGTTGGGTTGAATTTTGAATAGGTTGACATATGGGAAGAGAGGAAGGTTTTTGGTTCACGAGGTCAAGGTCTTAAGGATGATGTAATGGGCAAGAATCCCCTTCCATCTGCTAGCAATGGAAAGAGTTCAAATTCTATCAAGATAGTGAAGAGGGATGCCCACTCAGTGAGAATAGTAAGCAAGTTGTGGTCACTGTCTGATGTTTGATCTGTTGCCTATTAGATGTTTTGATATGTGTCAATACTTGGTCATCTTCATTGCAGAAACTGGCTGTTGGGGGTTTGCCAGAGAAAATACTAACAGCATTTCAGCCCATTCTTGATCAACATCTTAATGAGGAAGCTTCCTTAAACAACTGCAGTGCTGCTGTGCGTGAAGTGGGTAAAGTTGTGGAAGATGTTGAAAATACATTGGCTCAAGGTAAGAGGATTGCTAGAGGGACTCAATCATTTCTGCCTGCTACTCTCGCTTGACTGAAGCAATTAAGCAAACATTTTTGTGTCATGGATGGAAAATATTTAAATTACTAGGCATCAATTATATGATGATGAATCCTTTTTTTTTTCCTTTTCTAGGTGTAACTTCTTCAGGTCTAATTGTAGATGGTTTTGGAAGGATGGTTATTAATTATTATAACTGAAACACTAATTTTAAAATGTAAACGAGGAGTGCTAGAAACACACTCTAACACATTCCTTCAAACACACTTTCTCTAATTGGTTAAAATTTATTGAAAGTTACAAAATCAGGAGAGAGAAACATTAAATTTTATGTAGGACACCAAATTTTTTCATTTTCAATAAATTCCAACCAATAAGAGAGAGTGTGCTCAAAAGAGTGTGTAGAGAGTGTGTTCCTAGCATTTCTCAATGTAAAAATATTATGCAATGGTCAGAAAATTTGAAATCTTCTGTCATACTTGGTCTTGACTGAAAGAAGTGGGATTAATAGAGAATCAAACAAAATAAGAAATAATAGGTCTTATAGGTCATCCGTTTGCATGTTTGGTATGGTCTAGAATGGAATTGTTATAATTATGGGTTATAATTATATGTATCTCTAGAGTAGATTTCTCTGTTCATCTTGTTGTAGAAGACATCAGTGTGTCTTGTCTTGTCAAGCTGTCTCTCCCCTCATTGTGTATATATATATATATATGTTGTTTGAACGTAATAAAAGCTAAGCTAGTGAGTGAACAGTTTTTCCCTCACAAAATCAAAGCTTCAAGTTGGCATTAGAGCGGGTCGTATCTGTCGCCGCCGCCGCCGCCGCCGATGTTTTCTCCGGCGATTACTGGGTTTTGTGCGCCTTGAGGAGTGCAACCCTGTCGCACAACTCGCGTGACCAGAAAGGCCTCCACGCACCGTCGTCCCTTGGTCGGAGTCGTGCCGGATTGACACCGGTCGACTCGCCGTCCCCTCCTAAGCCTGTTTCAGCCCTTGGTTTCCTGTTTCGGCGCGTCGGGAGTAGTGTTCTTGTGTTTTCCCTTTTCTCCCTTCATTAGGTTTTTGGTATTTTGCAGAAATGGCTTCATCTGGACCTGCAATCTCATTCCCTGGAACTCCGATTATCACAACAGCGAAACTCAACTGGAAGAATTACTTATCTTGGTCCGCTTCAGTGGAACTATGGTTTCTCGGCCAAGGGCACCATGATCACTTGGAGAATAGTGCTGAGGCGGTTCCAATCGATAAAAGACCTGAGTGGGAAAAGCTGGATTATCAACTTTGTGCTGTTTTATGGCAATCTGTTGAGCCAGATGTTTTGGAGATTCTGAGATCGTTCAAAACATGTTGCTCCTTCTGGAAGAAGGCCCGAGAAATCTTTGCCAATGATATTCAAAGCTTATTTGATGCAACCATGAAGGTTACAACCCTTAAGCAGACCAGCCACGACATGATTGCACATATAGGTAAAGCTCGGGCTGCAATGGAAGAGTTGAAGAGATTTTTGGTGGCTGATTCATTGGAGGAAGTGAATAGAAAGCTGGATAAGTTCTACATGGTTCTTATCTTGAGGAGTCTACATTTCGACTTTGATCATGTACGTGATCAAGTTCTTGCTGGAGACCAAGTTCCATCAATGGACTCACTCATCACTAGGCTGCTTTGTGTGTCTCATGCACTGAAAGAAGAAAATCCAGCTGATACGGTGGAAACGTCAGCCATGGTTGCACCTCATGGGAGAGGGGGAGGTCGTAACAGTAGAGGAGGTCGCAGTGGAAGAGGTGGACGTCCTCAATGCACATATTGCAAGAGGATGGGCCACACTCAAGAGAATTGCTACTCCCTGCATGGCTTTCCTGACAAAGTTGCCAAGGTAGCTCAGACAGAAAAATCAGAGTCTAAGTTCTCTGATGAAGAGTACCAAGAGTATTTGAAGCTGAAATCTGAGAAATCCAGCAGCCAGACTTCATCTTCCTCTGTACCATGTTATTCAACAGCATGTATTTCTCAATCTATTGACGGTCCCAGTCCTTGGATACTTGATTCAGGTGCCTCTAATCATATTTCTGGTAACAAGTCCTCTTTTATATCCGTTTCTTTTCCAAAAATTCCTTATCTTGTTACTGTAGCTAATGGTTCTAAAGTTGCAGCTCAAGGAAGTGGTCAAGTCTTTTTATCTTCCTTATTAAAGTTGGATTTTGTTTTGTTTATTCCTCAATGTCCCTATAATCTAATTTCATTGAGTCAATTAACTCGTTCATTAAATTGCTTGGTAACCTTTACCTCTAATTCTTTTGTTATTCAGGAACATGGCACGAGTCGACTGATTGGAAAAGGATGTGAATCACGAGGACTTTACTACTTGAAATCCAACTTTTCTGTTTCCTGTTCTGCAACCCCAAACCAAACTTTTGCATGATCGTCTAGGTCACCCAAGTCTATCAAAACTGAAAATGATGGTTCCTAGTCTGAAGAATCTTCGAGTCCTAGAATGTGAGTCTTGTCAACTAGGAAAACATGTTAGGTCATCATTTCCACAAACTGTTCAAAGATGTAATTCAGTTTTCTGTACCATTCATTTTGATATTTGGAGATCAAGCCGTGTTACATCTTTTGATTTTCGATATTTTGTAACCTTTATTGATGAATTCTCTAGATGTACTTGGGTCTATTTAATGAAAGACAGATCTGAACTTTTGCCTATCTTCATGTCCTTTCTCAATGAGATTGAAAATCAATTTGGAAAAACAATTAAGATTTTCAGAAGCGATAATGCCAAAGAGTATTTCTCTCATGATTTTTCTTCCCTCTTATCTTCAAAAGGCATTTTACATCAATCTACTTGTCCCCATACATCACCACAAAATGGTATAGCAGAAAGGAAAAATCGTCATCTTCTTGACACTGCACGTTAACTAATGTTAGCCTCTCATGTTCCTACACACCATTGGGGGGATGCGGTGCTTTACTGCTTGTTTCTTAATTAACAGAATGCCTTCATCTTCCCTTGAAAATCAAATTCCTCACTCAATCATTTTCCATCATGATCATTTATTTCATGTTCCACCTAAAGTGTTTGGCTTTACTTGTTTTGTCCATGATCTCTCTCCTGGTTTAGACAAACTCTCTGCTCGAGCAATCAAGTGTGTCTTTTTAGGTTATTCTCGTCTTCAAAAGGGTTACAAATGCTACTCTCCATCTACTAGGCGATACTATATGTTTGCAGATGTAACCTTCTTTGAAGACACACCCTTCTTCTCACCATCTATGGACCATCTTCTTCCATCCAGGATGTACTCCCAATTTCCTCTCCTTGTCCTCTAGGTACCTTAAACCAAAATGTCAGTGAAGTTCCATCTTCTCCACCACATCCGACTGAAGTTGCTCCTCCACCACTTCTTACATATCAACGTAGGAGACAAACAGTTGGTTCTACAGTACCTGAAGCTTCTCCTCATGATTCTCATCCTTCTTCAATCAATCCTCAAGCCATGGATCCTGCTACCTCTCATTCCTCTGATTCAGACTGGCCCATTGCCATCCGAAAAGGTACTCGATCCACTCGTAATCCTTATCCTATTTATAACTTTCTGAGTTATCATCGTTTGTCTCCTTCATATTCTTCCTTTGTTTTCTCTCTATCTTCGCATTCTGTCCCTTCTAATATTCATGAGGCACTTAGTCATTCTGGATGGCGACAGGCTATGATTGATGAAATGCAGGCTCTTGAACATAGTGGTACTTGGGAACTTGTCCCTCTTCCTTCTGGCAAGAAGACTGTGGGTTATAGGTGGGTCTACGTTGTTAAAGTTGGGCCTAATGGTGAGATTGATCGACTTAAGGCTCGATTAGTAGCTAAAGGCTATACTCAGATATATGGCCTTGATTATTGTGACACTTTCTCTCTGGTAGCTAAGATCACTAGTGTCCGTCTGTTTCTTGCTATGGCTGCCATGCATCATTGCCCTCTCCATCAACTTGATATTAAAAATGCATTCCTTCATGGTGACCTTGAGGAGGAAATTCATATGGAGCAACCTCCTGAGTTTGTTGCTCAGGGGGAGTATGGTCTTGTGTGTAAGCTTCGTCGATCTCTCTATGGGTTGAAGCAATCTCCTCGGGCCTGGTTTGGTAAATTCAGTCATATTGTTCAACTTTTTGGGTTGAAATGAAGTGAGGCTGATCATTTTGTTTTTTATTGTCATTCATCCCCTGGAAAATGTGTTTATTTAATAATATATGTTGATGATATAGTGATTATAGAGAATGATGCTACTAAGATTGTTCAGCTAAAGGAGCACTTGTTCAGTCATTTCCAGACCAAAGACCTGGGATATTTGAAGTACTTCCTTGATATTGAGGTGGCTCAGTCAGGAGATGGTGTTGTGATCTCACAGAGAAAGTATGCTCTTGACATTTTGAAGGAAACATGCATGTGGAATTGTAGACTTGTTGATAGTCCTATGAATCTGAATCTGAAGCTCCTGGCAGATCAGAGTGAAATTTATCCTGACCCCAAGAGATATAGGAGACTTGTGAGAAAACTCATTTATCTCACCATTACAAGACTTGATATTTCCTTTGCTGTTGGAGTGGTGAGTCAATTTATGCAAAACCCTCGTGTTGATCATTGGAATGCTGTTATGCATATTCTTAGATACATAAAGAGAGCTCCGGGACAAGGATTGCTTTATGAAGACAAAGGTAATACACAAGTATCTAGGTACTGTGATGCAGATTGAGCTGGTTGTCCTATGAATAGGAGATCCACATCAAGATATTGTGTCTCCATTGGAGGGAATATTATTTCTTGGAAAAGCAAGAAGCAAACTGTTGTTGCTCGATCTAGTGCAGAGGCTGAATACAGATCTATGGCTATGGTTACATGTGAACTTATGTGGGTTAAACAAATTCTTGAAGAGTTGAAATTTTGCGAAGTGGTGCAAATGAAGCTATATTGTGATAGTCAGGTTGCTCTTCACATTTCTTCAAACCCAGTCTTCCATGAGAGGACCAAGCACATAGAGATTGATTGTCACTTTATTCGGGAGAAGCTACTGTCCAAAGAGATTGTCATTGAGTTCATTAACTCTAATGATCAGCCAACAGATATTTTGACCAAGCCCTTAAGGAGGCCTAGGATTCAGTTTATATGTTCCAAGCTTGGTGCATACGATCTATATGCTCCAGCTTGAGGGGGAGTGTTATAATTATGGGTTATAATTATATGTATCTCTAGAGTAGATTTCTCTGTTTATCTTGTTGTAGAAGACAACAGTGTGTCTTGTCTTGTCCAGCTGTCTCTCCCCTCATTGTGTATATATATATGTTGTTTGAATGTAATAAAAGCTAAGCTAGTGAGTGCACAGTTTTTCCCTCACAAAATCAAAGCTTCAAGTGGAATGACTTTTCCTTTTTATCACCAAATTTGGTGGTGGTAGAGGTTGGTGGCTACAGTAGCAATGCTGATGGTGGTTGGCTTGGGTGTGTGTTGGTGACCGTGGAAGTGGGGATGGGTATTATGTCATTTTTAAAAGCTTACAACATGATGTGTGCTTCTAATTAAGTCAATTCTCGATGGAATATGAATTATATCAATTTAAAAACCTTTCAACATGAGGTATATTGGTTATTGAATCGAACCTCAATGGAGTAGCCATAGTCTAGGGTGTTTACCATTACCATTCTGTAGTAGTTAATAAACTTACTTTTAACTTATTCTCTTTTATATTCCGGCCAAACTTGGGATGTGTTTGGGAGTTAGGTTTAGGGAGGGAAAGGGAGGAGAGAAAATATTTTATTTTTTTAGATTAGAAGAGATGTTTATACAAATAAAAAAGATCAACACATTTAAGTTAATGCTAATCTATCATTTCATTTCTTTTATTTTAAAAATTAATATTAAATTAGAGATTTTTTTTATTAAAAATTTACCGTCCATTGTCTTTCCCTCCAAAATCTTATTATCTCATTACCCCCCAAAAAAATCTAATTCTCAAACATACATTTAGCCTCAAGATGAATAAAGTGAAAGGATCCATTGTCAATACATAGTTGCTTCATACTACGATCCTGAAGAGAGCTGTAAAAATGATGGGCTTACCTGTGTATTCAATAAGATGGACCAAATTTTCTACTGTAAATTGTGTCTATAGACTAAACATTGATCTTAAATCCTTTTTTTTTTGTTTTTGCCTATAATTCTTGTATCAGTCTTGTCCTCCTGTAGCCCGTGTCTGTTGGATATCCATCAGTGGTGGCCAATAGTTATTCTTTTTTAAGGATTACTAGTATGAATGCCTTGCAAGTGTTGGATTATGAATATGGATTTTTTCAGGAGTGTATTGTCA
Source organism: Glycine soja (assembly GCF_004193775.1). Taxonomy (NCBI): domain Eukaryota; kingdom Viridiplantae; phylum Streptophyta; class Magnoliopsida; order Fabales; family Fabaceae; genus Glycine; species Glycine soja. Next base: position 440,414 of record NC_041004.1, read on the forward strand.
TTATTGCCATACAACAGATACAGATTGTGTTGGTATATTGCACTTACCTGATTTTTAGGGCATTTGAAGACTTGCATGGCCAATTCTACATGCTGACTCTTCTGTGCTCAAGCTTTGCAGTATAGGTTTTACATATTTCTATTGCAATAATGAAGTGATACTTTATTAAATTTGGTTATTGGGACAATTGGTTGGATATCACATCAGGAAACCAGTTAGGATCTACTTTGGTGAATGACTTACAAGAGCAGGAAGAAAAGCTTAAACAATATATGGAGCAACTTGAAAATGCGGAGGCTGCAAGGGATTCATTGCTTTCTCAGCTTAAGCATGCACTTCAGGAACAAGTACAGTTGTTTCTACAAGTATGCTTATGTTAAAAAAATGAAAAACTGAAATTGATGACTGCTTACTAATCTAAAATCTAAATCTTTCTCAGGAATCAAGGCAAGAGCTCGTTCACACCCAGTTGCTAGTAAGATCAACCTTTCTTTAATCTGTGTCTTTAACACTGTTGCTTTTTCCCAATTTTAATAATTTTAAGCCACTTAATAACATTCACTTTGAGTATTCTTCAGATTTCCATCTTGTTTGATTAGTATATTACACTGATTAAGAAACAGGTGAACTTTTGTTTAATTTTCAACAGAAGGTATCTTGTCAATGATGCAGATTTTGTCGATATGGCCAATTGGTTGCTAAAATAACAAAAAAGAATTAATATATAATTTGATCTGTAAAAGTGGCAACTCGTGCTGATTTGGTTCTTGAAAGTTTTCATCTTCGATTTACAACTTGAGAACTTGGTAGGGTAAACTTTGTTAAGCAATGGATAAAGCCTGATGTTGAAAAAGTGTATCATTGTGTTATTCCTGTGTGCAAGAGAGGAGACGATGAAATATACTTATGTGTGCCTATTGAGCCAATCTATCTAAATCCTACTCTTGATATAAATACATGGCAGAATACCCTATTTGGTCCCTGAAAGTGTTGCCACCTTCAATTTAGCCCCTGAATATTAGTAAATTAAAAAAGTCCCCGCATATTATCATTAAAATGCAAATTAGTCTAGATATCCAAGGACTAAACTGCATTTTAATGATAACATGCAGAGGTATCTGAAACCAAAGACGGATGTGAAAGACCAAAGTTATTTGCAGGATTTTTTTAATTTTTTTTAATTTAATAACACTTGGACCAAATTGAAGGCCACATACACTTTCAGGGACCCAACAAGGTATTCTGCCTAAATACATTAACAGACTTATTATCAGTTTGACACTTTCGAGGACCAGTCTGTACATGTGCACTTTCAGGGACTAAAGCAACACAAGTTTCTACTTCTAGAGATCAAATTGTATTTTAAGTAATTAACTGAAACAGAAAAGGTTTGTCTGAAGCAATTTGAATATTTTCCCGTGAGCTTATTATTATTTAAGTGGCTCATGAAGTTAGTTTTGGCTTCCTAGTTCCTTTGTAAAGAAAAAATAAAAAACATGAAGGATCACATGTGTTTGGGCTATAAACTTTTTTTTTAAACCTTTGATCAACTAGTCTTCCTTTTTGCATATATTTTATCTCCCACAATTGTTTGAGGTCTATGTTCTGCTAGTTTTGAAACTTTTCTTGTTCAATTATTGTTTAGTATTTATTTCTGAAATATTTAACTATATTGCCTACAATACATTCAATGAGATGGCCGAAAACATAATCAGTATTGATGACATAATCAATCAAATATTGATAATAAGAAATAGAATCGTAATCAATACACAACAATTTGGTTCCTATAAAATATCCTACTTTTGGTTTTAGTCCTTTAAAGATTTTTTTATTTTAGTTCTTGCAAAATTTAAATTTTTGGTTTTAGTCATTATTGTTAAGTATCAATATTAACTGATAATGTAACAATTTTTTTATCGGCAAATGTTAGTTGTTAATATATTAATTGTTGTTGGGGGGGGGACTTGAACCCACTCCTACTTTTACCACCAATGGATTAAAACATTTTTTTAAAATTTAATAAGGACTAAAACCAAATAAAATCTTTGAAGGACTAAAACCAAATAAAATCTTTGAAAGAATAAAATCAAAAATAGGATATTCTAGAGACCAAATTGTTATTTAAGCCATTATTAATTGATAAGAATCTGTATCTAGAATTTAAAAGTGGGTAATAATGACATGTCATTCTCAAGATAGAGCACACTAGGAGATTAAATTACTCTCAAAAGGGTGTATTTTAATTTATGAGTTGATAGATGTGGTAACTCCCCAGATTTTTCATATATTGGATGATTAAATGTGTAAAGTTTTGCATCAACTGATTCCCCATGTATTTGATTTAAATTGATGGTTTTAATATTGGGAAGGTTGCACGAAGCCAGATCAAGAAAGTGGTTGGTATCAGGAAGCAGCTTAACCAAGCAGCAGAAGCCACAAATCCATCTCAGCCTACTTCTGTATCATATGCTCCTTTCCAAACTACTGAAGATGATAGCAAGAAGGCAGCAGCAGCTGCCGTTGCTGCTAAGCTTGCTGCCTCTGCATCCTCTGCCCAGATGCTTACATCTGTTCTTTCTTCTCTTGTTGCGGAAGAAGCTGCCTCCTTGAATGGTAGCTTAAATTCTACAGGATTTTCATCAGGATTACCTATTTTCAACCCAGAGAAAAGACCCAAACTTGAAAAACCAACACCTGCTCATGATGCTAGCAATTATGATATGGCCAACTCTCCCTTTTATGCCACTATGCAACAGCCATCACTGGCAAATGTACCACTTGCACCGTCAGTTGGCATGCAAGCTGTGTCTCAAGCCAGTCAATTACAACCTGCATTTGCTTCACCACCCCCTCCCCCACTTCATTCTTTGGCAAATCAACCATCAAATCAATATGTCCAATCAACTGGTTTGATGGCTGGGGGAATTCCTTATGGATACAGATCAAATAGCCTACCACCTCCACCTCCACCTCCTTTGCCGCCACACATGGCAATAGGTTTATCAATGCCTGGCACTCAACCAGCACAGCAGCAACAGCAGTCTCCACCGGGATTTTACAGGCCACCTGGCATAGGGTTTTATGGGAAAAGCCACCCATCAACACCACCACCAGTACCTAGGCAGTGAGCATTATTTCAAGATCATCTGACTACTTTGTTGCAAAACCTTCTTGTAGCATGTTCCTCTGGGAAATTGCTGTGAAAGTTGAGGATTTTCCAGCAGGGGCTGTGTAATAATGTGAATTGTTAGAGAATTAGATGTGGGCAGAATTCATCTGTAGCCTTGTACAACCCTGCCTTTTTATTTTTATTTTTATTTTGCCTACTGCCTAAACTCGAAGTGGTAGGTTTTGACATCATACTGATACTTGAGATCTACTTCAGCAGTGTCAACTGTTAAAAGAAAGCACCTCCTTGGCCCTTAACTAATTATTCTGAAACATCACGAAGCCCTTGTTATGGTGCATGTGGACATCTTGTTTCTATGAAGCTGTCTGTGGAGATAAACATTAGCAGATCGTGTTATTCCCCCTCTTGATGAATTTTCAGAGCTTCACCTTGCTCACAATCTCGGAGGTTGGGTGTTAATGTAGATTAATACCAACTGACAAAATGTTGATATTTTTGACGTTGCCTGCTAGTGTCTGGGTGGTGTGTTAGGATCTTTATTCATGCAAGAGAAATGCACTGTAATACACTCTTTTAATATTCTCTGTATGATACCCTCTGCCTTATTAGGTGAAATTCATGTGAATCTGCCTGAATATGTTAGTCAATTTTCCATTTCGTGGATCCCATTTCTAAACTAGTGAGACTCATGAATTTCAACTAATAGAATAGAATGTGTTAAAAAGAAAATGTTAAATAGTGTGTTAGTAGTACTCTTTTATGCAAAGGCTTCTGGAGATCCTTGAGGTTTTTTTTGGACGGAAAAACACTTAACCTCTCTTAAATAAAGTGATCATAGTTCGGATCATGAACTCACTCGAACTATTGTTAAAAATAAAATTATGCGTTACAATATGGAAGTTGCCGTGAAGTGATGGTTGATTGAGAACCTTACTAAATGTTATATCAATAACAACTCTAATTGGAAATGTCACATGAAAGTTCTGATTAAGATTGAAGTTGAAAAAAAAAAATAAGGATTTGATTTTCTAAAATGAGGGAAGTGTATTTGACTATTTGATTTTAACATAAGAGCTTTTAGTATTAAAATCTATGTTCAACAATTCTCTGCAAGTAACTTGTGATTTGTCTGTTGCTTGCAAAGAAAATTTCAATGGTCGTAGGATATAGCTTTCCAACTCAATCGGCATTTTAGGCTATGCTACAAGTTTAATATTTATTTTTATATAATTAAAATTTACAATAAGAAAATATTTTTAAAATATAAATATATTACAACTAAATTTCATAATGAAATATTTTTAAGTACATAAATTGTATTTTAGATTTATGATGAATAATTTAAATTATTATACAAATTTATTTTAAATGATTGAGGTACTTTTTTTAGAAAAAATATTGAAATTTAATCTATAAAAGAAAAGTATGAGAGTAAAAAAATAACATATAGATAAAAATAAAAGAAAGTAATATGATATTGTTGATAGAGATTTTTTTTGGTTGATTATTGAAAAAATATGTAAAATACACATTTAGAAAATGAAAGGGAAAAATATTAAAAAAAAAAGAGAATAAGAATTACTCTTTAATTTTAGGCTATGCTATGTTAATAAAATACTCTTTAATTGCAGTGGAAAAAAGAATTAACCTTTAATTTGTATATTCTAATTCATAATATAACTTATAAATTAGAGCAGATAATCTTAAAAAAATATTTTTTATTAATTATTATTTTATTATGATTAACAATAATAATATATAATATATAATTATTAATGATGACAATTACTTTTTTGCTGTACATATTGCTTATTTTTAAACTATCCTTTAATATATATAGTGGTTTCCATTTTTCCATGAACCTAATGTAATTGTTGTTACAATTTTCTTCCATTTTTTTTGTTTTTTATCATAAAAAATACAGATAAAAGAATGAAGTGTCTCTCTTTTAACTAATAATTAAATAAATAATAGTTGATAAATAGTTTTTTTAAGGAAGTGACACATAATCTATATAGATATTAATAATAGATGAAATACTCTCGTTTCATTTCATGTCCATATTTTATTGATAGTTTTTTTTTATTCTGTAATTTTTTTTATTTAACTGTATTTAATTTCTGTTTTTTTATTATTTTAAATATTTAGAGTATCCCCTATTAATAAATAAATAAATAAATGGCACACTAAAATAGAGTAGAGGAGAATGGCGAATTTGAGTGATTTGACACAGGACTATAAATTCCTGTCACATGGAAGCAGCAAGAATTGGGAATTGGGAGTTTCATTTTCATTAATTTTTATTTCTCCCCTTTTCTCAATGCTTTTCTTAATGTTGAATCCTTCACAAATCGTCAAGAGTTAGCCCACCCAGAACAACAACGCGTTTCAGCTGGCCACACACATTCTTAATTTTTTTGGTAACACACCACAATGTATTTTATTTTATTTATTCTTATCAGTCACGAAAAGCAATAGCAATAGAATTAAGCAACCATTTTTTTTAATTCTGTTTTATCAACCCTAATTTTTAATTATTTTTGCATTTCCATTCAAAGATTCCTTTCCTTTCCCTCTTTGAAATTCAGGTGTTTTTAAGAACAGCCCAATTCAGTTGATTTGCGTTTCATATTATTCGGCTCGGTATCAATCGAGAAGAAAAAAAGCTTCTTTTTTTTTTTTTCGTTTTAATCGGTAAATTGGTCAGTTTTAGGGTTTTGTGCAATTTTGATTTATGTGCGTTCTCTGTTATTGAAATTCAGTTCTATTAGTTCGTGTTGTTTTATTTGAGTAATCTGATTTCTGATGTCTCTTGTATTTGGGGTTAGGGAAATTAGAGGAAATTACGCATGCTTTGATGTTTGTCAACATCTGAAACGGATTAAAATAATGCTTGTAAGTGGGTTATTGAAAAATTATAGAGTCCTAGCTGGTGTGATGCATGGAAATTGAAATTAATGGATTTTTGATTGAAAACATTGATCATAATGTTATTGAACTTGATGGTCCTTTATTGACTTGTAGGCTGGCCTATAGTAAAAACTCATATCAATGTCCTCAAGAACGTTGAGGAGAAGACTCCATCATGGGGATGTTGATGGCAAAAGGCAGGAGCATTTGGAGACTTCGGGATTAGATTCGTTGAGTGAGCCCTTGCTGGCAGATGATGATTATATTGAGAATAAGAAGGTGAGAAACTGTATATTAAATGGGGGCAGGCTGAATTCATTTTTTAAATGGTTTTACATTTTGTGATTCTTTGTTTTTATGTCATTCAGATATGTACTCTTGAAGATCTATGGGATGATGAGAGGAAGAAGGCCCAGTTTCATTGGACATTCATATTCTCAAACCTCATTGCACAATGGGCACAGTGGTTAGGTATGTGGTGGATGACTGTTTTGGTTTACCTCTCATATACAATATGAGTAATTGAGTAGTAGGTTGTTTCACTGATGTTAGCATATAGCAATGCCTAACTGTTTTTACATTGTGAGTGTGTTCGTTAACTACAGCTAAGCTAATGATGTTATATTTTTTTTTCCTATTAGGAAGTTGTCTTCTCTCTGTTCTAGCATATGCTGACTGACATGTTTGTTCCTAACTTTCTCAGAGAAAGCCCTGCATTTAATGTTAAGCACGATTCTTGTGATAGTAGTTCACGCATTCCATGCTATAAATGCTATAAGTGTTTGTGGACATGTTTTCTATCACTGGTAATTATGGGGTGAATAAAATCCAATGTTTTGGGCACTCTTCAAGCAAAGAAAGTCAAAGATCTTTCTTTTCCTTGAGGCCTTTCATTTAGACTCGCAACTAAGAACTAATCTTTGGGCTGTGAACTTTGCATAATTGATCATTTCTGGTGGAACTTGTAAGTATTAGTTGACTGAACTGATGGAGGAAGGTGATTGATAATAGGCTAGTAATTGAGTTTGGGGGCTCAATCACATGGTGATTGGTGCACAGCGTATGAGGTTTGAATAGAAGGGGGAAGCATTGCTTGGAATATGTAGTTTTTGAAAATACATGAACTTACTAACAGTGGGACTGTTTATATTATATTTCAAAGAGCCTTGTTTATGACGCTTGGAAAAAATGTGAACCTATAATATAAATAGTTAACATCTGGGTTTCATGTATGTTTTTTCTATATCTTTTCGTCATTGCTGTGTGTACAAATAAGGAGCAAGACCTGCAACATGTCATGATTTTAATGGTGATTTTGTGACCTTTAGCCTTATTTAGTTTTATTCATATTGTCTTTGCAGCAAATGTTGTACTAGGATCTGGATCTATTCTTGGGCGTCTTCTATCTTTTCCTTCTGCTGCTTTAAACATGCAAAACAATAGGATGCTTCCTCCATCTCTAAGCCCTCTGCAGGTATGTCTATTGAAATCTTATTTGGAATTCTGATGTGCTTGTTTTTTCCAAAATCAAGTAACCAAGTTCTACTTTAATTCTTGGGTAAATGAATTCATATGAATTATTTAAAATTTGTATTTTCTATAATATAAATGTCAGAAATTTATGAACCTTATCTGAAATACAGTTGATCTAAATTATGAATTTGGATCAATCAACATCAAAGCCTTTAATTCAACCACCCTTCTTTTGAGAATCAGATGGTGCAAGGGAAATTCTGATAATATACTCAAGCATGTGATAGGATATTATTGCTGGATTTGGTTTACAATTACTGCATACTTGCAGTGTCTTGTATGTTTGCTGTAAGGCATAGGTGGGCAGTTGATATGTCTTTGAAATTTGATGATGTATTTGGTTGAATCATAAATGGAAAATTTTGCATGGAAAAAGAAAACTTTGAGATTTGATAGACTATTCTCTCCATTTTATAATTTTGTTTACTCAAACATCTGATTTGTTGGGATTTTGGTTGTTTTGTTGAGCATCTGTAGTCTTTTTAACTGATGATTGTTTTGGTGTTTGTTTGTTTGCTGTTGTCTTTAAGAATATTATTATATGCTATATATTGCCACTTATTGTTTATAACTTCTGACTGCCTGCTTTTCTTGTTTATAGATATTTGTAGTTATTTCACACGTATTTCTTTTTTAGGAAGACAGGCTAAGAAACCTACGGCAACGGCTTGAAGTCCCCTTTGATGGTTCTAAAGCAGAGCACCAAGTATGTAACTAATGCATTTTCTGTTTTTAATTTTCATATCACTTTACTGACATTTGCCACTATTTCCTGCTTCCTATCTGTTTATTTTTCACTTGTTTTGATGTTGCTATCATCTTCATCTGTACCTTTTGATATCAATTCATGAAGCTGGTTTTCTATTTCGTTCTGCAATCTGCATGCATGCTTGCGTATGAGGATAGGAAAAATTTAAATATTAATTTGCCTCACATGGATGTACTGAAAGGTGGACAAGCACAATGACTATTTGTTGCATGTGAGCATGTCTATATAGCATGCGTATCTAATCTACCCCTAGGATTTTTATAAGAATCTATAATATAAATAGTCAATAGAATATGTAACAGACATTTTGTTTTATTGACAATAGGATGACATTTTCAATCTTGTTTGGTTGCAGGATGCACTTAAATTATTGTGGAAATTGGCTTACCCTGACAGGGAGCTTCCTTCGCTTAAATCAGACCTTTGGAAGGAAATGGGATGGCAAGGTTCAGACCCTTCAACAGATTTTAGGTGTGCAATCTAAAGCAATGCATTAACTTTAAGGGGAGAGGGTGGGAGCTTGGGTAGGGATAGGGTTTTATTCAGCAACAGGTCAAAGACTAAAAATATTATCTGAGACCATTAAGGCTTCATTGGTTTACTAATAGGAAATGGATGAGAACATATTGACCCTCTTATGCACTCTGTTGACTGCTGTAATAATCATGGGCTAATACACTGTCCTTGCAGATTGTTGTTCTAGATGTTTGATAGTTCAATTTTGGATTTTGATGGGTAGTTTCTTGTGTACTTTTGGAACTAATGGGTTACAATCCCTTGGCATGTTCTTATGGCATGCAGAAGTTGCTTCAAAAAATAATGGAACAGGGTATACGGATCAATCATTTTCTGTTAAAATATTTTATTCAAAAAATATTTCCAGAAACAGACTATTTTTTAACAAGATATTTCTCATTCCTACTCATGATCTTCCAACAGTAGTTTCCTTGAACTCTCTGATCTTTACACAGTCAATTTTACATTCTTTGCTTTTTTGGAAATTGTGATTAGTTAATATGAACTTCTTCTAACCATGGTGTGCAGGGGTGGAGGATTTATTTCATTAGAGAATCTCATCTTCTTTGCGATGAAGTATCCTGTAAGTTTCTTCCATTGCATTTGTGTTCATGCACACACTGTCCTTGCTTAATTTGCTTACTGATTTCTCTTTCTAGGCCAAATTCTACCCCATCCTTGTAAAAAGAGAGTGCTTTACTTTATTACCTTTGTGGTACTTCTATCTACTTGTGCATGATTGAAATTGGCACATAATTTATCCACTTTGATAGAATTTGAGAGAAGCTGAAAGCTAAAATTTCTCATTGATTGAAAAATGAAAAGATAAGTTTACACAATTCTGTTACAGCTCTTTTATAGGGAGTGTAACTGAAAACTAACTACAGTTAAGTAACTTAACAAACTGACTGCTCACTAACAGTTAACTGTCAGCATAGTGACAGTTAACTAACGAGTAAGAATACTCTAATACACTTTGATTCAGAAATTACCAGATTGCTATATAATATTCCATTGTGATTAAGAAAATAAACTACTGTATTTTATGTATCTGCTAACCTTTTTTTTTTGCCTTGGGGGGAGGGAGTTTTAAAATCCTGTAGATCCAGATACATTGTTTCTTCTGTTGTCAAGCTTAAATATTTTCTTTTTCTGATAAAAAATATTTTATAAAAGAAAACAGGAAAATTTCTGAGATAAAGATAAGGTATCCCTGTAAAAGGAGAAACTAAAAGAAAATGGAAAAACTACTAGATTACATTGGCTTTGAAAATGAGTTGCTTCCTGAGGTGATGCTGTATCCACAGTCTGTCCTCTTTAGTGGCTAAAAGTGGAACAACTGTAAGAAAATAGTGAGCCTATTAAAAAACTTCGTACCCCATTGCCCAGAGGCTCTTCGCTATGCGAAGGTATGGGGGAGGGATGTTGTACGCAGCCTTACCCTTGCATATGCAAAGATGCTGTTTCCGGATTCGAACCCATGACCAACAAGTCACCAAGGCACAACTTTACCGCTGCACCAGGGCTCGCCCTCAAAATAGTGAGCCTATTAAGTTAAAAAAAAAAATGAAGTCCTACACAGCTATCCAATCTCTCTGTATATCAGAGTGAAGCTTCCTTAAGAAAAATCTCTTGCAGAAGACCAAAGAGAGTCCACCATAAACACGCAACCTTCATATTTCTCTCAAATATATAAATTTTCAATTTACTATTAAAGCCTTTTTTACCTGTGCATTTCTACTTGAGGCTTTATGTTAAGCAGTAGTTGATCTTATGTTCGTTGTGCATATTTTATAACGTTTTTCTGCTTTACACTTGTGTGAAAACAGCAGGTCTACACAATGCGTTACATACTTTATTAAGTAGCATGATTTTGGTTAGTTAAGCACGTTTCTACTTGTCACTGTCATAGGATTCATTCCAGCGATTATTGCATAAACAAGATGGAACCAGAGCTGAGTGGGAATATCCATTTGCAGTAGCTGGAATCAATATTTCTTTTATGTTAGCACAGATGCTGGATCTTCAAGCAGGTAGCATATATTCTCTTGAGAAGAAGTTAAGCTTTTTTAATGATGGTTATTCTCTGCTCTAAGTAGTTAAGTTTATTGTAGAATCTTGTTTCACCATGCCACCTTCACAGATTTAAGGTTATTTTGGGGGTTTCCCATTTTGCACCTAGTATTGATGCTTGTTTATTACTCACACTCACATGTAAACTCATCTGATGCAACTATTTTCCTTGCAGGGCTTCCATCTTCTTCGTCTGGAATTCATTTTCTCAAATTGCTTGAAGAGGATGAAATGGCATTTGATATCCTTTTTTGTGTAGCCTTTCAAATGATGGATGCTCAGTGGCTAGCCAAGCGTGCGACATATATGGAATTTAATGTAATGCATCATTAAATTGTGTTTGTCCATTGCTTAGTTATTTTTTTTTATTATTTGACAATTTCCTGATTCATTTTTAATTTTTTTCATTAGGATGTTTTGAAGTCCACAAGAACGCAGTTAGAGCGTGAGCTTGCTCTTGAAGACATTTCCAGCGTGAAAGATTTACCTGCTTACAACATGTTGAGATGATTTGACGATTGCCTTTCAGTTCAACATTTCTCTTTGTTTTGTTTTTTTTCTCTTTTGGCAGAGAATGTTACATGAAATGTATCTATAAAGCATTTGTCATTTTATCTCTATAAAGAAACGTGAAAATCAAGTGATAGTGGGATCGCAAATATCAGATCAATCTTTTCTGCTGATTTCCATCAGCTTTGTATTTAAGCGTGTCTTAGCATTTAGGAAATTCTTCATAAAATTTGTCGTCGCAATAATTACCATAATTCAAGTCTATCATACCAAGTTCCAAGTTTGACAGCTTGAGTGAGTATCCCTATTTTAGAATTGAAGATGATAATTTTATACCTACCAGTAATCAATCTGTAAATTTTGTAAATAATTAGCACCATGGGCTTCGTTTTAAGTGGAGCTTTTATTCAAAACTTCTATTTCAATTTATTTTCTTTTTATTTTTTTCCACTCTACAGAACGGACTCTAAAAGTTGGAAATTAGATTAATCCGACTTAGTCTGATTTTTACCTGAGTTGTGTTTTTGTTGGCTTGATCACCAATTTGGCCGGTCAAATTGACCTTTTTTTATATTAAATTTATATGATTTTTAAAAATTAAAATTAATAAAAATAATATCAGGTCAAATACATATGATATGACATGTTTTTCTTGAGTTTGAACTAGCTTGTGGCTTGTTGGTTATGTTTAGAATTTGACCCAACTTGTTGAACTATGGGATTAGCTCATTAGATCAGACTAATTTTGACAACTCATGAAATTGTGATAAGATCTAAAGTGTAGAATAAATTTAGATTTAATTTGTATTCGAAATTTTAAGTTTAGTCTTATATTTCATTCAACAGGTAGAGACCACGTTGATTGTGGGTTACTAACTATAACTATAGTGGATCGAGTCTAAATTTCAATTTTAATTTAGGCTTTTAAATTGATGAAACCTTAAATTGTATTGACATTTTGTGGGGGTAGGATTTGGGCTAAAAGACCCATATTTTAATTTTGTTCAAAATTTAAAGTTTTAGTCTAATATTTTATCAAGCAGGGTTGGGCTAGGCCAATCACTTGTAAGATATGTGTCGTATATGAAGTCTAAACAGGGTTAAAATGACTTATATTTAAATATTACTTAAAATTTGAAGTCTAAGTCTAACATTTCATCAAGTAGGTTCGAGTCAAGTTGGTCTTAGACACGATACAAGACATAAGCTACAATGAGTTAGGATAGAAAAATTTATATTCAATTTAGGCTTCTAAAATAAGGTCAAGCCTAATTTGTAATGACTTTTTGTGTGCTATACTCAAATTGAGGCATGATAAGGTCTAGCTAAAAAGGCTCAAATTTAATTTGTCCAAAATTTATGCCTAACACCTACATTTCATGGAGTGGATTTGGGCCGGTTACAGATGTAGGTTGTGAGTTATAGCATGGCAAATCAAAAATCCTAAATTCATTTATGCAATAAGGCACAAGCTAACTATAAGTCCAATTTGAAATAACAAAGAAACCTAATAGAAGAAGGTTGAATTGTGTGTTGTGTATTTTTTGAAAACTTTTCACAAACAAAGATTTTCTTTTGTTTTAAGCATTTTGTAAAAGAATTGTCCACAAAAATGAAGTGAATGATAGTGAGAGATAGAGAGAAAACACACAAAAACGACTTGTGAAACATAATACTTAAATTATTGAATAGTGATGAGGAAAAAGTTTTGAAAACAAGTGATGATAAAATTTTTACATATCATTCACTATATTAATTTCATATAATTTATTGATTTTCCTCTTCTCTACTAATCCAAATTTTCTCTCTTTTCTTTTTATTTCTTGTTATGATATAATTCAAATGTCAGTTAATATGTTATTAGTTATTTAGAGATTAAAGAGTATATGACTCTCATTCTAAGTTACTTATAAAAGGCAACTAATTGTATCTATTGAAGTGTGATTGTGTGTGACCAATAACAATTACTTTCAACTTCTATCTCTAATCCTTATTTAACACTTAGTAAGTGAGTGTCTTCTTCCCAACAAATTGGTATCTAGAGCCATTGATTAGGGACCAGTGTGACAAGAGGTGGAGATTGATTCTGTGTGATACTCTAAAGCATTAGTGACTAGAAACTATGATGGGTTCAAGTGGTTTTGTTCCAGGAAAGTTACTTGTGCTTAATGGAAAAAACTTTGATGATTGGTGTTTGAATATGGATGCAATCTTTTGTTTATAGGATGTGGAAGAAATCGTAAAGAACGAATTTAATGAACTAGGAAGAAATGCATCGAATGAGAAAAAGAAAATACACAAAGAAGCCAAGAAAATGGATTGCAAAGCCCAGCTCTTGATTCACTAGTGTGTAGATGCTACAAATATTAGAAAATTTTCAAAGGCTACAACAACAAAAAAAGCTTAGGACATCTTGAACAAAGCTTATGGAAATGCAGACAAAACCAAAAAGGTAAAGCTTTAAGCTCTTCAAAGACAATATGAATTATTGTCAATGAGTGATCAAGAGTCCATTACTGATTACTTCAACCAAATCCAAACACTTGTTAATTCAATGAAGGCCTATAATGAAGTGTTGTTAGATCAATCGAATCCAAACACTTGTTAATTCAATGAAGGCCTACAATGAAGTGTTGTCAAATCGACAAATTGTTGACAAGGTGATGAGAATCTTGACTCCTTATTTTGATCACATTGTTGTGACAATCAAGGAATCCAAGGATCTTGATTCAATGAAGGTGGAGTATTAGAGTATATTTACTCCATCTAGCATTTTTACTTTGTGTATTCTGTTATATGTTGTTTGTAAGCTCTCAGTTAGTTATAGTTCTAACTATAGTTAATTAGTAACAGATTGTGTTAGTCAACAGTTAGTCTCTCTCTATATAGAGATGACACCATCCTTTTGTAAATTGTCTTTCTTTTTCTTGATCAATGAGAAATAAAAGTTTATCAAACTTTATCATGGTATCATAGAGCTAGGTTGCGATCCGCACCATAGATTTTTTTTTTCGATATTTGATTGATTCCTTCTTCTACTCTTCTTTTATCCTCAATCTTTTTTTTCCTCCACTACCAGCTTTTAGTTGATCTACGAAGAAACGACTATGCCTACTTCCGCCAATGAAGGAAATGAAGGAGGTGGCGATCCTCCATTGAATGGAGTTCTCGTGCCGCCTTATCAGAATTCGATGCACACAAAATTCAATCACTCCATCACAGAAAGCTTGACTCTGAATTATCTTTTCTGAAAATCATAGGTTTAGCCCGTGATTCATGGACACTGTCTTCATCACTTTATTGTGAACCTATAGATTCCAGAATGGTTTGCAACTCTTAAAGATCGTGACTTTGGTCATGTCACTCTTGAGTATTGTGCCTAGGAGCAACAAGATCAATTGCTTCTCTTGTGGCTTTAATCCACTATTTCCACTCTCCTTCTTTTAAAGTTCATTCCCTGCACTAGTTTGTGGCTTCTCTGGGACAAGATCCACAACTACTTTCATGCTCACACAAATGTGAAGACACAACAATTTTGTACGGAGCTGCATCAACTCACTCTTGAAGTTTGTACTATTTCTGATTATTTGACTGAGATTTAGAATCTTGTTGATTCCCTTACTGCTATTGGCGATTCTATTTCTATTCTCAAACATGTTGACATTATTATTGAAGGTTTACCAGAAAACTATAAGTCCTCTGTTTCGCAATCAATAATAGATTTGAACCTCTCACTATTGATGAAATTGAAACTGTTCTTTTTGGTCATGAGGCTCGGATTGACAAATTCAAGAAGCAAGCTATGGTTTCGATCAATGTAGCTTCAACATCCACTATGTCTTTTGTGCCTAATCCACCTCAGGCTAACTTTGCACAACAACAACATTCTCGGCCACTGTCTGTCAATCAGAAACAATATCAAAACACATCCCAGATGATTCATCTCAGTTTCAGAACTACAATGGTGGTCGTGGTGGCTACTTTGGCGGTTGAGGATGTCATGGTGGAAAAGGACGTAAAAATATTCAGTGTTACATCTGTCAGAAGTTTGGTCATAATAATGCCAACTGTTGGCATAGGCCCTCAACTCCCTGTCAAATATGTCCAGTCTAATTGAGGTGGGGAGTTTAGACCTTTCACATCTTCAAGAACTAGGCATCCTTCATACAGTCATTTGTCCTCACACACATTACCAAAATGGTGTTGTGGAAAGAAAGCACATACATATTGTAGAGTTAGGGATCACTCTTTTGGCCAAAGTCTTTCTTCCTCTTTTTTATTGGGATCATGCCTTCTTGACCAGTGTCTATTTAATTAATAGACTTCCTAGTTCCTTTATTTAGTTTGAAATTCCTTATGAAATTGTTTAAACATAAAATTGACTACGCTTTTCTTAGAGTATTTGGATGTGCTTGTTGTCCTCTCCTCAGACCCTATAACAAAAATAAACTTCAATTCAGATCTCAAGAGTGCATTTTCCTTGGGTATTCTCGTATGCATAAAGGCTATAAATGTTTATCTTCTAATGGCAGAATTTACATATCCAAATATGTGGTGTTCAATGAGGCCAAATTCCCTTATTGTGACATGTTTCCCCCAACCCCTATACCCAATCGCAAACACTGTCCACCTTGCCCTCAACCTCTATCCCCCTTGCCTCTCTACCTATTCCTTCTACCTTTGCACCTTCAGATCCTGTTTTGCCTCAGTCCACATCTAACTCATCCTCCATAACTCAACCTTCTAACTCTTTTTCCCCATCTCCCAACCCTTACCTCAAAGTACTCATCCCATGCAAACTAAATCTAAGTCTTGTATTGTTCAACACAAAATTCACCTTACCCTTATTCTGACCCATTTAGAACCTAAATCCACCAAGCAAGCCTTGGCTGACCCTACTTGGTTGGCTGCTATGCAAACTGAATATGATGCCTTGATTTAAAACAAAACATGGAGTCTAGTTCCTCTACCTCCTAACAAAACTTCCATTGGTTGCAAGTGGGTGTTTTAGGTGAAAGAAAACTCTGATGGCATTGTTAACAAGTACAAAGCCAAGTTGGTGGCTAAGGGTTTTCATCAGCAGTATGGCACAAATTATACAGACATTTTCACTTGTTATCAAGCTTATTATTGTGAGACTACTTCTTACTTTGGTTACCTATCACTGGCCAATTCAGCAACTGGATATGAATAATACTTTTCTTAATGGCATTCTACAAGACGAAGTCTATATGCAGTAGCCTCCAGGTTTTGACTTTTCCCACAAATCTCTTGTCTGCAAACTTCACAAAGCCATCTATGGTCTTAAACAAGCCCCTCGGGCTTGGTTTGACAGATTAAAAGACCAGCTTCTGCAACTTGGTTTCCATTCCAGCAAGTGTTATCCATCACTTTTTGTTTACTCCAAGACCTTGTCAATTGTTTATATGTTGATCTATGTTAATGATATAATCATCATAGGTAACAATCTTGCATCGTTGCAACAGCTTGTTACCAAGTTTCATCATGCTTTCTCCCTCACGGATCTGAGTGTCCTTGACTATGTCCTTGGAGTTGAGGTCAAACAACAACATGATGGGTCTATTATACTCACTAAAGCCAAGTATATTTGGGATTTGCTATCCAAAAAAAATATGTCTGAGGCAAAGCCTATATCCTCTCTTATGGTAATGGGCTGCAAGCTAACAAAGTAGGGTACTGGTCCTCTTCCCAATCCCTTCATGTATAAATCAGTTGTGGGTTGCTCTATAGTATGCTTCTATTACTAGACCTAAGATAAGCTTTTCTTTAAACAAAGTCTACCAGTTTATGAGTCATCCTCTTAAGACCCACTGGGTGGCAGTTAAAAGGATATTGTGGTATCTCAAGGGAACCATCTCGTGGGGCTTGCATCTCAAGCCTCCTTTTGCACCTATTTTTATCACAACTTTCTGTGATGCTAATTGGGCCTTTGATCCAGATGATAGACGATTGAACTTTGGCGCTTGTGTCTTCTTTGGCCCGAATCTCATCTCCTGGTGATCTAAGAAGCAATCTGTTATTGCACGCTCAAGTTTAGAAGCTGAATATAGAAGTCATGCTTTGGCCACTACTGAAGTTTCCTAGCTTCAATCTCTTCTCTTTGAGCTTACCGTTAAACATATTGTTCTTGTGATCCATTGTGACAACATGAGCATTGTCTCTAGCTCATAACCTTATTCTACATGCTCAAACCAAACACATGGAACTTGATCTATTTTTTGTCAGAGAGAAGGTCCTTAGGAAGTTGCTAAAAATGGTCTATGTTTCTGCCCTTGATCAATATCCTAATATTCTCACCAAGGCTCTGTCTCCTACTCATTTTGATTTGTGAAAAACCAAGCTCACAATGTGTGATTCCTTTTCTTCTGCTCAGAATCACCCACCATGAGCTTACGGGGGAGTATTGGAGTATACTTACTCCGTTTAGTATTTTTACTTTGTGTATTCTGTTATCTGTTGTTTGTAAGTTGTTGGTGAATTGTCAGTTAGTTACAGTTAAGCTGTGAGCTATCATTTAGTTACAATTCTAACAATAGTTAGTTTGTAACAGATTGGGTTAGCTAACAGTTAGTATCTCTCTCTCTCTCTATATATATATAGAGAGAGATGACATAATCCTTTTGTAACTTGTCTTTCTTTTACTTGATCAAAGAGAAATCATAGTTTATCAAACTCTATTATGGAGGAGTTGCAAAATTCCCTTGAAGCACATGAACAACAAGTCAATGAGGGGCAGAATGGTGAAAGGGCTCAAGAACAAGCTTTGCAGGCTCAAACTAGTCACAAAAACAAAGGTGTAGGTGGCTCGAACAAGAAAAAGGAAAAATGGAAGGGAGGAAGAAGTGAAGGAGCAGATGAATCCTTGAATGGTCAAAATCAGTATCATATTGAACATGATCATGGTGAATATTCAAATAGAAGAAGTGTGAAATACAATAAATCACACAATGAGAGTTGAATACCATGTTAGATAAATATTATAAAATTTTACAATGAAAGTTGTTTGATAAACAAAACAGTTTATAAGGATTATTGTCCAGTGACAAGAACTATGTTCTTAAGCAAAGATTGATTGTGTCTAATGATATATAAAACGTAGTTCAAGTGAAAGACTTGTGTGCAAGGATATGTCAATAATATGCTTTAAAAATACTTTAACAAGCTAAAGGAGAGTAATAGAAACACTTAATTTTATATTGGTTCATTTAACATGAGCTACGCATAATTTTTCTTTACCAACTAGTAAAAGATTCTACTAATCAAACTTAATTACGACAAATATTCTTTCTTGCCATTCTTGACTTACAAATATTCTCTAAGTTATTATTGACACAACCCTTAGATTTTTCTTGAATCTAAGAACACCTAAGTATTATTTAGTCATTAAGTCATTTCTAACTTTCACAAATAATAATTTGAAATAAAAGCATAAATTATTTTTAAAATAATATAACATAATAATTATATAAATTAAATTTAATTAATAGATTTTACATTATGGTAATAGATTAAATAAACTGTAAATCAAATCAAACTACACAAAATTTGATTTAAATTTGATGTGATATATATTTAAATCAAATCAAACTATATTCTTATTTTATATTTAGTTTGAATTAATTTTTGTTTAAAAAATGGAACTAAATCGCAACATCAACATCCCTAGTATTTATTTTGTTTATGGTAGGAACAGGTTGTGACTATTGATCACCTCCGTAAAGTGTAAAACTTTGGATGTTTTTTAAGAAGTGTTATCATTTAATAACATATTACTTGATACATTTTATTATTAGTTAATGTTTATTAAGAACTATAAAATAGAGAAAAAAATGTTAAATAAGCAGTGGAATTTACAAGAATTTATAATTTTAAATAAATTTAATCATAATTAATAGTGAAACATGTATTCAAATTAATAATTTCTTGTAAATTACCAAAGTGGCATATTTTAAAAAAAAATTTCATGCAAGTGTAAGAGGATTATCTGAAAGTTGATTTTGCTTTTGGAAAATTAATTTGTGGCAATTTTTATAACTTTTTTTACAATTTTTAAATGCCACATTTTCCGACAGTGGGAAATAACCACAATTTTATAAAAGTAAAATCAATATAGTTAACTTACTCCATACACATATTTTTTAAAGTTAAAGTGTATTACCTTGATAATAATACAACTAAGAGAAAAATTATACTATCACCTTTAGAAATTTTTTTAGATTACACACGATATTTCTATTTTTTTTTGTCCTGCTCCATACCCTTAATTATTTGAAATACATTATATTAACATTTTTTAGATTACACACGATAATTATACATCACACTAACCCCTTAATTGTTTAAAAATGATTATATCATGTACCCGGATAAGAGAAATTGCTGATTGGCTGGCCAAGAATGAACTTCGTCAAACAAGTGTCTGTTGATGGCCTCTTATTGGCAAATGCTTCTGGTGTTTCCTATATTAGGGAATATTTTGTTTTGTCATTTCTGTTTTTATTATTTCTCACTCATGAAAAAAATATAAGAGAAGTCGTTATCAACATTAAAAACGTATTATATACAATCTAAAAAAATCATAGAAGATGCCACTATAATTTATCTATACCTTATTCTAATATAAATCAATCTCTCGGTCGTGGGATTTAATTTAGTTAGTTGAAAAGTGCTCGGTCATGAGATTTAATTTAGTTAATTGAAAAGTGTGTT
The DNA here is from genome assembly GCF_004193775.1 of Glycine soja. Lineage (NCBI taxonomy): Eukaryota > Viridiplantae > Streptophyta > Magnoliopsida > Fabales > Fabaceae > Glycine > Glycine soja. Next base: position 460,588 of record NC_041004.1, read on the forward strand.
AGCTATTATAAATTTTTTTACATAATTTTTTATTCCCGCCATTAAAAAAATCAATCTCTCTCCTAGAGAGTGTTATACTTCCCATTGTGCATATTTAACTTTACCAAAAATATAGAGACTGAAAATACATTTTTACTTTAATTAATTTTTCATAATATTGCAATAAGCCAAGTATTTTGTTTTCATAGCAGTTAAGTTAAATTGTATCTTCAGTGGCAAAAAATATAAATCAAATGCAAAAAGGTGTTCTTTGAATAAGACTAAAAATTATCCGGGAAGTATTATATCATTTATCCTAAAGTACTTCTTAAACTAATTAAACTATATTAGTCTATAAAGTATTACAAATCATGCTACATAGTTTTACACCTTTGAATAAGACTAACAATTATCCGGGAAGTATTATACCATTTATCCTAAAATACTAATTAAACTATATTAGTCTTTAAAGTATTACAAATCATGCTACATAGTTTCTCAAGTATTGAAAAATTCTTCAAATTAGTCTCTCAATGCTAGTAAAATATATCAATCCAGAGACTAACTTAAGGAACATTCAATACTTTAAGAACTACTTGTATAATTTATAATTTAATTAATTTAAGGACTATTTGGGAGACTACATTGATAGTTTATTCAAATACCTATCAAGCAATCTCTTGGCTATATAACACCGGCTAAACAAATAAGGACGATATAGATTAGAGTCTGAAACTAATTATCTGATGTAACTGTTTCACGGTCAAGGTCCACCTTAGACCACTTACTAATACGATTACGGGCTATAATTACCTGCACAATGACAATGATTTCATCAAGTTCTATATCAAATATCTAATATTAACTTACATTAAGAATCAATGAGAGGAAAATGAATCAAATACCTGCTCATCCCAATTAGTTTTGTAGGTGATTATAGTTAGGACTATTGTTTGAATCAGTGTCCCAAACAACATTCCAATCCAAATACCCTACAGAAGAAAGTTTTTCCAATCAATGAAATAGGAATCCAGAGCAATTTGAAAATGAAGAAAGTATAGCATAATAGCCTACCTTGACTTGCAAGTGAATAATGTTACCAAGCACTATTCCAACTGGAATACCTATGAGGTAATAACACCCTATGTTCACATATGCTACAATGCTTTGCCACCCTGCTCCAACAGCCACCCCTATTGAAATCATATAATTTCATGTCGTTCAGACTGTAAAAACAATAGGGTTCAAATCTTAAACTATTAAAAGTTCTTTAAACCAAGACACCAAGATTTATAAAGCATACCTGAGAGTACAGGTTGAATACTGTTTAGTAACAAAGAAACTGCTAACAAAGGTGACAAATCCCCCACAGCAGTAGCCACATCTTCGTTTGAAGTAAAGAGATAAGCTACTTTTTCTCTTAAAAATAAGAAAAGAACAAATAAAATAAAACCAATTGAAAAGGATGTAAGCACTGTCACAACTATAGAGAACTTTGCATCTTTTGAGCTTCCTCTTCCAAGTTCATTTGCCACTCGAACACTGCTAATTAAGAAATATAAAGCTAATATTACACGGCAAACAAACAACATGAAAATTTGATATATATATATATATATATATATATATATATATATATATATATATATATATATATATATATACACTATTTTCTAAATGATGACAAAAACAATGACTACAACCATAGAAAGGTAAAGTATGTAATTTACCTTGCTGCAGCCATGAAACCAAATGCTATCATCATTTCCCATCCATTGATGTTAATACTGTAAATAATAAAATTTAATCTCAATATGCCAAGAGAGAAGAGCATACTTTAAGTCTGGCCAATAAAATCAACAACATAAAATAGAAACTCAACATAGATATGCTATAGTGCAAAGGATTACCATATGGATAGAGCATCAATTTGAACCTCAGCGTTTTTCATATTACCAGTCAAAAGAATCAATATTGTGTTGTACCAGAGCTCAAGACTGTAAAATATACAACAACTTCCAAGTTAGGATGCATCTAACTTTAGTAATCCATTCCTAATTTCCCATACAAATTAAGGAAATCCAAATTTATTTCACAATCATGGCATTTCTAAGGACCTTAACCCCTTTAGTTGATTGAGAACAAAGCTCACCATAACATGGCACCAGCTGAAAGGGAAAGCTTGACAACAGGCCAAAGATCTTTGAATGCTAAAGAAGAGAAACCTTTCCATGTTTCAGGGCACCAACCGCATGTAATAAATATTAGTTGACCAACATTGGGAATCCAATATGCCAAAATTGTTGAAATCATTGCACCAGGAATCCCATACTTGAATTGTATTGTGAATAGCCAAGAGAGGGACACATGAATGATTATTGATAATGTTGCCAAGAATGCAATTATGACATTCTTGCTTTGAGATTGAAGGAATGTCTGACAGTTGAATGACACAATATAAGCAAATAAGATTGGAATTGACCAAAGAGAAACGTTTCTTGCCACTCGTGCTATGCTCTCATCTTGGCCTAAGAGAGTCAAAATTGGGCTTGTGAAGATGAACAACGGAAGAAGGCAGAGTGCAGTTAAGAATAAAACTATCGATGATCTTTGAAGATACACTCCCATCATGTCATATTCTTTTGCACCGTATGCTTGTCCGCAAAGTGTTGACAACGCACTTGACATTCCTAACTACAATCGCCAGTTCACACCCACAAATAATTTGTGTTATTCCTTGCCTATACTTCTCCACTGAATAAATAGTATTGTTGGCCAATAGCCATATGAAGTTGAATTATATATACATATAACATGATGAAAGCTGCACTGATCAACAACAATGTAATTTTGTAATATGTTTTTGGCTCATCTTTCTTTTAGAATTTGCAAAGTTCGGATCTTGTTCCAGCAAAAATTTTATCCATCTTCAACCCTAAATAAATTATAATGTATCATTTTATGATCCGTAGCTAAGGTTCTGATATCCGAATTTATGTATATATATATATATATATATATGACATATAAAAAACATGACATTTATAAAAAAAATATTCGATGATGTAAAAGTTATCATAATAGGTTCAGTTGTGCTTAGGGCTAAAAAAATGACACCTTATAATTTTATATTTATGAAGATGAAAATTTATGCACAAACGAGAAATCCAAACCTTGTTGTCAATTTCATAAGGAAAAAGAAAATTTAGCCTATATTTTTAAAAAAATTACTACTTTTGGTTTTGATTCTTGATATATATATATATATATATATATATATATATATATATATATATATATATATATATAGTTTTAGTTCCTATATTATTTTTCTTGTTTTTAATTAGTCCATTTGAAAATCCTATTGTACCAAAAAAAAATCTCTTTTTTCTTTCTCTCTAGGTATTGGAAAGCTTTTGGCTGTCTATCAAACATTTTCCTTAATATATACAAGGATTCACAAATATTGTTGACAAAATTATGTATCATATTCATTGCCTATGAGTTTAACAGATGAACAGTTCTTAAAAATAACAAAATGCTTTATAAGCACTCTCAAATTCTGGCCTAGGAAAAAAAGAAATTGTGAGTAAGAACATAACATACCAGAATACCATTGGCAAAGCGTATGATGACAGTGAATACAAGAGCATAAGCAGCGAGTTCCTTTGAACCAATGTGACCAATAAATGCTTGGCTTATAACACTGAGGCCAAAGGTGGTGAACCTAGTAAATATGGCTGGTGCTGCCACTATCCACATCACCTTGCTCTCTTCCCACACCCTCTTCACCAATGATAAATTCTCTTCTTCTTCTGATATTTTCTCTCTGCTCAGCAACTTCTGCTTTAGATTCCCCTCCATTTTTCGAGCCTTTTTTTGGGGGCTTCTTAAGATCAGAATAGAGGAGGGAGTTTGGGGCTCACTGTTTATAAAGAAAAATGGAATAAAAGAATGAGTATCTTTTCGCTAATCTTGCATGAACCGTTAGAGACGGCGTTTAGGGTATAGACACGTACTATACACAAGAACTTATATCATATCCACGTGGCAGTCTAGTTAGAGGATCTTTTATTACATATTTTTAGGTCAAATGTTTTTGATAAATTGAATAATGATAATTTTATTAATTAGTTTTTCAGAAATATATATATATATATATATATATATATATATATATATATATATATATATATATATATATATATATATATATTCTCAATTTCAAATTTGACTCTCCTTAATTTAATTCACGAATTTAATATGTAAAATTGTGTAATGTTGATCTCAACCCAATATTGAACGTTGACAATTAATAAGTAATGTTGACTGTCCTTATTGGATGATGACTGTCACGTGTCATGTCATGTTCTGATTGGTCAATAAAAACAACAAGGCTGTCATCATCCAATAAAAACTTGAAATGTGACAGTCAAGTCAACATCACTTGTTAACAGTCAACGTCTAATTGTGGCTTGGGGATTAATATTACACAATCTTACAAAATAAAAGAACCAAATTCATAAATTAAATTACTGGAGAATCAAATTCAAAATTAAGAGACGAAATTTACAATAGCCTTAAATAAATCAATGAATCAAATAAGACCTTAATCGCGGAGTCAAACGCATGGATTACAAAAATTTACGGATATCTTACACTGAAATAGGATTTAGACTTCAAATCATTGATTAAACTATAATAATTTCATATCAAATTTATTCATTCACTTGGTGGTCATTTATGGAAATATGACCTTTTATGTTCTTTTTATTTTCTTCTTATTTCTCTTTTCTTTTTGACTAATTTTAAATTCTTTTTACAAATATTTTTTTACCATTCCTCTTACTTATTTTGTACAGTGAATTAATATTATTTTGTTTACCATTCCTCTTACAAATATTCCATTTTGCTTGTGGTCAACATTTCCCACCACCTACAAGCGTAAACACTAAAGGGTAAAGTCGTTTCTGATTCAACTGCTCATTTAGAAAATCTGACCATTTTTCTTTGTTGTTCCAGCGGGTGAAACGTTACTTAAAAGTAACAATTTTAAAAATATTAGTTTCTAATTTTTTATATTTTTTTTTATTTTATCCTTAATAAATTTATAAAATTTCTTATTTATCCTTTTTAAATAAATCAAAATTTCATTATTTTTATTTTTTACTCATTTATATATTTTTCGTCTCTTTTTTTTTTCTCCAATATACATATCCTCTCATTTTATTTTACAACATGCATTCTAGCCTTTTTTCTCTGGGTAATGATATTTTTATTTTTTTTCACTCCTAGTGTAATGCTTTGATATATTGTTTTTACAATATTTTGATTATGAAATTTTTTAAGATGAATAAAAAAAGAAACTGTTCGGATCCCATATACTTATGGGCTACTTCACTCCTTTCTTTATTTCACGTTTTCTCAGAAAAATTAATTGCAAATAGATTTTTGTCCATAAACAAACATTCAAATCGATCAACTCTTAAAACCTTCTATTTTTTTTATTGCAAGTCAATTTTTTTAATAAATACTTCATGATTTACCAAAAATGAACATAAGAATATAATATTAAACTTTTTGTGTTTTATCTCTTTGTCTTATTTGTTTAACTAACTAAGACTTTGGATTTGATTTTACTTTTAAAAAGTGTTGACGAAATCTGATAAGTATCGTCTATTTGTATCTTTTTGTGAAAATCGTGTTTTCCTTCTTAAAGCTCCAACAAAGGATAACTCTCTTTTGAAAAGGCTTGCGGAAATTATAAAATAACAATTGCATCCTCTTGTGATATTTTTCTTTATATTATCTCATTGTTAAATGGGATTGTTATGGGAACATCTACCTTTGCTTTATAAACCCCCCCAATCCACTGAAATTACTTCTTTACCCCTACCACCACCTTCTCCCCTACCTTCTCTCATCTCCTTAAACACTCTCCTCAAAACATTATCATTTTATATTAAATACTTTATCTTATGTGACAATCAACATAATAAATAATACAAGCATTTCTACTTGAATTTGTCACAAAGTCCCTGAGTGAAGAAGTTTATATTGAGTCAAGGCAAATTGTTCAAAGTAGTAACATTGATTTTATCGTTAGATGCCAATTTTGTATATTATATTATTTTACATAGTCTCTCAAATACTAGCAAATAATTCAAATTAGTCCCTCTATTAATTAGTAAAATATATTAATTCAGAGAATAAATTGATGAATATTTAATACTAAGGACTACTTATATAGTTTTATTAGTTTAAGCACTACTTAAAAGAAAGAGTGATATTTTATTATGATGGCTTTCAAGCAATCTCTTGGTTGTACAACAAATAATGACAATATAGATAGGAGTATGAAACTAATTATCTGATGTAATTGTTTCATGATCAAGGACCATTTTAGACCACTTATTAATACGATCACGGGCTATAATCACCTACACAGATACATAATGAATTCATCAAGTTCTATATCAAATAGTAACTTACATTAAAGATTAATGAGAGGAAAATGAATCAAATACCTGCTCATCCCAATTAGTTTTGTAGGTGATTATAATTAGGATTATAGTTTGAATTAGTGTCCCAAACAACATTCCAATCCAAATACCCTACAAAAGAAGAAAGTTTGTCCAATGAATGAGAAGGGATAGGAATCAAGTGTAATTTGAAAATGAGGAAAGTAAAACATAATAGCCTACCTTGACTTGCAAGTGAATAATGTTACCAAGTACTATTCCAACCGGAATACCTATGAGGTAATAACACCCTATGTTCACATACGCTACAGTGCTCTGCCACCCTGCTCCAACAGCCACCCCTGTTGAAATCATACAATTTCATGACTTTCAGACTCCCCAATTGACAAATTAATTTTGGCTTTATCATGCATAAACAATTGGGTTCAAATCTTAAACAAATTCATTAAGCCAAGACACCAAAAGTTATATAGCATACCTGAGAGTACAGGTTGAATACTATTTAGTAACAAAGAAAGCGCTAACAAAGGTGACAAATCCCCCACAGCAGTAGCCACATCTTCGTTTGAAGTAAAGAGATAAGCTACTTTTTCTCTTAAAATTAAAAAAAGAACAAATAAGATAAACCCAATTGCAAATGATGTAAGCACTGTCACAACTATAGAGAACTTTGCAGCTTTGGAGTTTTCCCTTCCAAGTTCATTTGCCACTCGAACACTGCAAATTAAAAAATATAAAGTTAGTATTCCGCCCCAAATCAACCACAAATGAAAAATCAAATGGCAGCTTAAGCTTGATATACTATTTCGTAGATGATGACAAAATCAATGACAATAACTATAGAAAGGTAAAAGATGTCATTTACCTAACAGCAGCCATGAAACCAAATGCTATCATCATTTCCCATCCACTGATGTTAATACTGTAAATAATAAAATTTAATCTTAATTAGGCTAAGAGAGAAGAGCCTACTATAAGTCTGGCTAATGAAATCAACAACATAAGAATTCAACATATAAATTTCAACATAGATATGATACTGTGCAAAAGATTACCATATAGATAGAGCATCAATTTGAACCTCAGCATCTTTCATGTTACCAGTCAAAAGAATCAATATTGTGCTATACCAGAGCTCAAGACTATAAAATATACAACAACTTCCAAGTTAGGAATGCATATACATTAATCTATATCCAATTTCCTATATAAAGGAAATCCAAATTTATTCAGCAATCATGGCATTTATAAAGAACTCATTAACCCCTTTATTTGACAGAGAAGAAAGCTCACCATAACATGGCACCAGATGAAATGGAAAGCTTGGCAACCGGCCAAAGATCTTTGAATGCTAAAAAAGAGAAACCTTTCCATGTTTCAGGGCACCAACCACATGTAATAAATATCAGTTGACCAATGTTCGGAATCCAGTATGCCAAAATTGTTGAAATCATTGCACCAGGAATCCCATACTTGAATTGCATTGTGAATAGCCAGGAGAGGGACACATGAATGATTATTGATAAAGCTGCCAAATATGAAATAATGACATTCTTGCTTTGAGATTGAAGGAATGTCTGGCAGCTGTTTGAGACAATATAAGCAAATAAGACAGGAATTGACCAAATAGAAATGGTTCTTGCCACTTGTGCTATGCTCTCATCTTGGCCTAAGAGAGTCAAAATTGGGCTTGTGAAGATGAACAACGGAAGAAGACAGATTGCACTTAAGAATAAAACTATCCATGATCTTTGAAGATACACTCCCATCATGTCATATTCTTTTGCGCCGTATGCTTGTCCACAAAGTGTTGACAATGCACTTGCCATTCCTAACTACAATTGTCAGTTGACACAAACAAAAAATTTGTGTTATTCCTTGTCAATACTTCTTCATTGAATAAATTGTAACGGTGGCCAATAGCCATGTGCAGGTGAAGTATATATACACATTATATAATGAAAGCTACACTCATCAACAATGTAATAATTTGTATATATACTGTGATACAAGATGTTCATATGCTTCTGCTTTTTAATTTAGCTTAATCCCATTAACCTTTCGATGTATATGTTTTTTACAACCTAAGATTCCTTACTGACTAAAATTACTACTATTTATAATGTACCCCAATATAATTAAACAAACCAAAAACAAAAGTCAGAAAATGTAATTTTTTTTCATGAGACAAAAAAGTGATCACTATTTATTTCATTGAGTTGTAGTATTCAAGATGATATTGTTAAAAATCTAAAAGGGTCATTCAAATCTTTTGATGGAAGTTTATTATTTGGTTAAAGAATATAAGTTGCTATCACTTGTGTTAATCTTGTCCCTTCTTTATTGTGGATATTTTGAAATATTTATGTAGTGTTTTCATTATTGGTACTGTTTTCTTCCTTGAGGTCTTACTAGTTAAGGTTCCATAGGGAAGTATGGTATAAGAGATTGATTTTATACATATATATATAGGACAAGTGCTACTTTCTAGTAGTTCTTTAAGGATCATCGTAGGTTCTTACTTCTTAGTCCCCTTAGGCTTGCACTTATCCCTTACTAGTTTGGGTAGAAATAAAGAGGAGAGAAATAAGAATGACAAATATAGAATAAAAAATATTGTATTTTATAATTAGTATGAGGAGAAAATCAAAGAGAGAAGTTATTCCCGCGAGATCTACTAGTTAAAAAATACTTTCCTTGCAAATTCAAATAAATGGGAGGAAAATATTTTCTTTCTTTGTTCTTGTATTTTTTAAAATATAATAATTAATTTTTTTATATAAAAATAATATATATATATATATATATATAACTAGTATAAAAACATTTTTCATATAACTTATTTCTTTCTTTCTACTTATCCTGATTCTTTCTCTTCTTTCCTCTTTATTTTCTTTCCGTCTAAATAACACATATTTTTCTATTTTATTTATTTCATATCTCTATGATTCTCATCTTTACTCTACATATTTTATTATCCCTATTTCATCCCAAATACAAACAAAGTTTTTAATGTTTCTTGGAGGGTAGCACGCACAAAGTCACTTGGTGGTGGCCACATAGTACTCATCTCAAGGAAAATTAAGCCTTTCAAACAGATGAGGACAACCTAACTTTTTTTTTTTTTTACTAATTAAGTTTTTATTGGTATGAGATTTTGAATTTTCGGATTTTAAATTATTTAAAAAAAATTTAGTGTCAATAAAATTTGTTATTATTTAAAATAGTCTTTGTCCTCGTTATCATGAGGTGTCATGAGATAAGATAAAATAAATATCACATGTATGTCACATACATAGTATGTAAGTTTTATTATATCCAAGTAAATAATTAAAATATTATGTTATTACAATGCAAGGGAAAAAAAGAAAAGTCATTGTTGAATCCTAACACTCCTAACATCCATGAACCTAGGACAATCATTACCCATGAGAAAATCTATGACAATTCATCTTTCTCATGTACAATTTATGGTGATATTCATGACCACTTAAATAGACAGCTCAACACTTAAAGAGAGATTAGTAATGATGGGGATTATTTATAATAGTTGAAAATTCTTTAGGTATCAAATATTTAAAAAAAAACAATCTAGGAATAAAAAATTCAAAATTCTCATAGTTTGAGGACTAAAAGCTTAATTAATTCAATTTTTTAATGAAATTTTTTATTTTTATATTTGACACCTTATAGAGGAAGAAAAAAAGGAAGAAAATGATGATTTGATATAAGAAGAAACATAAAAAAGAAAAGTGTCAACTAAATATTTATATTTGTGAGTGGAAAAAAAGCAAGCCAGACTCTTTAATATTATCAACTCGTGAAGGCTCAAGCTTTGAATTACAACCAAGTCCGTACATTTACAACAACAAAATCTGACCAAAAAGCAGATTCCAACACAATCATATCAAACCAACCAGTCACGAAAGTAGCTTCTCCATGAGTATGTGATTGACAATCTGACACACTATTTTTTTTTTATCAGTATATATTAATTATTAGTTATTAATTATTAATTTTTATTGTTAGCGAGAAAAATTCAAATCTATCATTTGTCTCTTCCTCCACCAAGTTATAATCATATCTCTCCTAACACACTGATAAAACTCCTTGATATTATCGATCAGCTGAATAAAAGCATATCTGGGATGAGGGAAAGAAGACCCTTAGCTTGTTGATTAACTCCATACTAACCACAGAAAGTGATTCCAGCCACACTTTCAGCCTTCAGGCTATGCTATGTGTAACAATTGATATTATATATTCATAGCCTATGAGTTTAATATATGAACAGCTTCTTAATTAAAAACAGAAAACGCTTGGCCTAGGAAAATTATTCAAATTTGAGAGTAAGAACATAACATAACATACCAGAATTCCATTGGCGAAGCGTATGATGACAGTGAACACAAGGGCATAAGCAGCGAGTTCCCTTGAACCAATATGACCAATAAATGCTTGGCTTATAACACTGATGCCAAAGGTTGTGAACCTTGTGAATATGGCTGGTGCTGCCACTATCCACATCACCTTGCTCTCTTCCCACACCCTCTTCACCAATGATAAATTCTCTTCTTCTGATTTTTGCTCTCTGCTCAACAGCTTCTTCTCAAGATTCCCCTCCATTTTTTGAGTCTTTGGTTGTTGTTGGAGCCTCTGAAGATGGATCAGAGACTTCACAGTACACAAGGGAGTTTTGGGCTGATATTATACAAAAGAAAAGGAAAAAAAGAAAAAAGAATGAGTATCTTATCGTTGCTCTTGCATGAGAGGGACAGCAACTAGACACATACTATACACAAGAACTTCAAATTATATCCACGAGGAGTGCTAGTAAGAGAATCATTTATCAGATATATATTTATTGGGTCTAATTGTATACGTGTTTCTGATAAGTAAAACAATATTCTTTTTTTTTTCCTATTAAAATTAGTTGTCTTTATTTAGTTTTCCATTTATGAAAACATGGCATTTGATCACTTTCTTCTTCTTATCTCCCTTTTCTTTTTGACTATTTTTAAATTCTTTTTAATAATGTTTTTACTAATTCTCTTAGTTATTTTCTACAGTAAATATTAAATATTTGTTATGTTCCTAAAATATTACACAGAATTTATTATTATTTAATATTTAAGAATTAAGATTTATAAATGAATATTAATCATCAATGAAAATGATAAATATTTTGTCTCAACAAAAAAGAAAAATCTCTTTTGTGATCAACATTTATCGGCAGCCAGCAACTACAAGCTTAATTCAAGTATACAGTCTTTTTGGGATTTAACTACTAAATTTAATATTGTATCTAAAAAAACCTACCAAAATTATATATGTAAATGGGAAGGTCCCAAGCGGGTCAAACATGGTCCTTAAATGATTGTATACGAGACAAAAACACGGGCAGCTCGCGGGTTTATAAATCTTTAAAGAAATATTTAAATAAATTATTTATTTGACAAATTAAATTTAAATATATAATTGTTAATTATATTTTATATTATTTTTTATTAAAAGATATAAAAAAGTTATGTATAAATTAAGATATTTTTTATTTATGAATATATTTATAAAGAAATATTTGAAAATTGGAAACGGACCATTCAATTAAAGTTGATTAACGTGAAAATAAAAATAAGTATTGTGTATAAATCTAATAAAAAAAATATAAGAATAAAGTAAAATTAATATAATAAAACAGTTAAAAAATGTATTTAATGAGAAAAATAGTCAATCATAATGATAAAACACATAAAAATGATGTGAATAAAACATCAAAATTATTCATTTAAATAGACTTTTGTATTTATTTCCTTGTTGATGATTTGTTGTTGAATTATATTTTTTTGGTGTGCTCCTTTTTAAACTTTGATGTCAGACTAAGTTGTTTATTTGTCTTTCTCTTTAATGGACTTTATGAGATTGAATAAACTTCTTAGATGCTTGTAGCTTTAAGCTTTTACTTATGATAAATTATTTTTTACATTTTTATTTAATGAACTTTCTTCTTCTTTTGATGATGAAAATACACTTTTTGATTTCTTGGATAATTGTAGTTTTGAACTTTGACTTGTGAAAGTTTGTTTATTCGCTTTTTTTCTTAATGGACTTTATGAGATTTGATAAACTTCTTCATTAGATGATAAAGATGCACCTTTCGACTTGTTGGATGCTTGTAGCTTTGGACTTTGACTTATAATTATTTCTTCGTCTCACTCGTTTGATGATATTTGTTGTGGTGAAATTGACTCTTATTTTAATAAAAATATTAATTAGTGGACAAAACTATTAATATTTTGTACAAGAAGTAAAAATGTAAATAAATTATAAATATGGTTACCTGTTTAATTTCTTTAAGGAGAGGATCATGCTAAATGATATTTTTTAGGATAAAAGTCCTTATGATGGTATAGGTTTGACATCCTTCCTTCAAATTGTGAGCTTGATTTCAAAATTAAAAAGTGTATTTGCAAATGGTATACAATATTAGGGTATGTCAGTCTTATTTGCATTTTGGGTGTGAAGGAATTCAGATACTTTTGTGTTTAGAATTTGTTGTACATCTTGATCGAACATTGTGAATGTTTCTATACCAGTGTCATTAGAGACTTTCAATCGTATCTTGAACCTAATTTTTTTTTAAATTGTAATATTTATATAATTATGTTATAAAAATAATTCATTACATGCAAATATTAAACTTTGTTGTTGGGTACTTGGATGGATGACTGTTTGCATTCTCTACAAGTGTATTGATTTTCCTCTTTTATAATTTTCTTATGACATCTCTCACATGCAACATAAATTCAATCAAATGTATTGTTGATCTCATTGATTGTTGCATGAATTGTGAACAGATTATCCTACTATTTTATATATATTAAAACTAAGAAAAAAAATCAAGTATTATTGAATATTATGAATATGTAGGTCATGATAGGTTAGCATACCAGTGATCCTGATACCCATCTCATGGACATTATATATTGCAAAGATATTCTATTTTTTGACATTCTCTTATCAAGATCAATGTTGGTAGAACTTGAAGAAGATAATTCTTTTATTTGATGTTGCTCTATTTTTTTCTGCAAAGTAGTTATTTCGAATAAAATTTATAATTTTTTAACTACACCAATCAAAGAATTAGAATAATCTAAAGATTTTGTTTGTTGAATGTTACAAAATGTGTATAATAAAATAAAATAAAATAAAAAAGGAAGTTCATTTTACCCTATCTTGGACTTTGCAAAATCAAGATTGTTTAGGTTGATATAGATCTTTGTACTTGATGTTGAGTTGATTGAATGCTCATTTGAAAAATAATTATTAAAATATAATTGTTAGTAAATTAAAATTATTATAGTAAATAAAATATAAAAAAGTTTATTGTAAGCAAAAAATATGATATAGACTTAATTGAATTAAAAGTGTTTATTTATTAAATAAGTTAAATTAAAAATAATACTTAAGATAGAAAAGAAACATCTCAAATAAATAAATAAATATCAAATTAAATAAACATGCTAATATAAAAATAAAGAGAGGAAATTATGGATCAATTTTTATTTAAATGTTATTTAAAGATTATAAGTATATATATATATATATATATATATATATATATATATATATATATATATATAACTTAATATAAAAATTAAATTTAGAAAAATAATTTTAATTTCCATTGTGAATGACACATGACAATCTTTAATGTAAATATTAAATACAATTTAACCATCCATTTATTTATTTATTCATATTTCTTTAGTTGAATTATATATATATATATATATATATATATATATATATATATATATATATATATATATATATATATATATAAAGAAAAGAAAAGAGTAGTAAGAAAAGAAAATAGTAGTAAGAAAATAAAAGATATATTTTTTGAAGCTATATTTGTTTGCAAAGTAACTTAAATAACTTCATTTATGAAAATAACCAATTAAGAAGGGAGATGTGAAAATATAATATTTTATATTATATTTTATTGTGTAAAGAAATATATATTAATGAATTATACAAAATTATTATTTAAAGAAAATTGATAAGTAAGGATACTATATTTACTATTTTGATATAGAATTTAGTTATGATGTGAGTAACATTGAAGAAAAGAGAAGAAAAAAAAGAAATGATAGACACAAAAGAAAAATGCTCTTCTTCCTTCAAATCATCAATTATATTAATTTGACATGATAATAGTAAGGAACTCAACTTTTATATATTATAAATAGATAGGAATAAGAAAAAGTTTAAAAAAGTGGTGATGAGTAATGATATGTGAATACTTGTATATTATAAATATTTATTTGATATTTTTTTTTCTATATAAGTACTAAAAGGTATCTCAATGCTTTAATGCCCACATCGAATATAAACCAAACTGTCTCACAATATTCTGAACCCAACTTGCATACCACTTTAGTGGGCAAACAGTCCAACCCTTGAAACAGACTATAACCCCAAGTAGCAAAGAGTTGACATCGAAGTTTCAAACATTTTCATTGATCTCTTGTTATCAAATCATATTACTATCATACTTACAATGGGAGATATTACTTTACCTTAAAATAAGTCAACTCGATAGGAGAATGATTAGTTAGGTGTTAAATAAGAAGCTTTTTAAATACCTCTTGATTAAAAGAATAAAAATTGGTGTTCATATTTTTTTCCTTCCAAAAAACAATAAATAAATATTATAGATGATGTAATGATGAAAAATAAGAGAAAATTAAATGGATTAATTTTAATTTTATTATTTTTGTGCTAATATGTAAAGTTCATGATATTAGTATATGATATTTATTATTAATTTTATTAATGACTAATTTTCATCAAGAATCCTAATAAATTACCCTTAATAAGTTCTCATCTTCAATTAAGTTTTTTTTATTTTTAAACTGAGACTTTCCTTTAAAGGATTAGCCCAATATTCCACTGACCAAATAATTTTTTGTAACCACAAGGACACTTAATAGTTTATCAACATTATTATTCCAATGCAAAGCCTTAATTGCAAACCCATAATTGCTGCACCAAATGTCATACGACTAAACCAACACAATAACAATGCTAATCAATAAAATTAAATAATCTATTAAATGCAAACCAAGTCAGAGTATGACCAAGAGGAAAGGAAAAAAACGAATGATGCTAAAATTGGTGTAAAGCGTTTAATAATCGATCCAGCAAAAATTGCAGGGCAGTGCAATCTAAGACAAATTGGGACAAATTAGGTTTGTGTACTGTAGTGTGTGTGCTTCTCTGCTCTCTCTGACCGTTTACAAGAGTGAAGTGACTCCTTCGTACTAACCATGCAGGCTAGGGCATGGCCTACATGGACCGGACTCAAATTCTGACTCAATTACCTAATTGTAAGGGTGCATGTGAGTCAATTTAATTCGGTTTTTCATATAAAAAACAATCATCTAAATCAAATTTTAAAATATATGTAGCTTAACTTGGTTTGATTTTGATTTAAAATATAATTTAAACTAAACTAAATCAATATTTTATAATTTGATTTTTTTAAATTTTTACTAAAACATTATTTCATTAAATTTTGTATATTTTTTTTAAATTTTAAATTAAATTATATTAAAAAAAATTTAATATACTAAACCTTTTACCATAAAAATCTATCAAATTTTTATCAATTTTAAATTAAACATATCTTAAAAAAATCATCTAAACGATAAAATGATAAACATGATATATGTTTATATAAGTAACACTATAAAAAAAATCATAAAACTTAAGTGATATACACATAAAACACATGACACTAAAGTAATATAAATATTACAGTTTAATTTAATTTTAAAAACACAAATAAAAAATTGAATTAAACTCATTGATTTAAGAACAAATATCCAAATAAATTTAAAGAAAATCAGTTTGATTTGATTTTTGAATGCTAAAGTGATTTTTAATTTTTATTTTAGACCAATTTAAATTTAAATATCCTTTATTAATAAGACAAGCTGAAATTTTTTTAAGCTAGTAACTGCGCCATCCACGGGTTAAATGGATTGGTCCTCACACCTCAATGCACATATCCACCTTAATCAACTAATTTACCAAACATAATCAATGTGAAAAGAGGAATGAATGATTAATAGTGTATTTAGAGTAGTTCCACGGTGAAAAATAAATTATTTTTTTTATAAAGGTAAAACAATAATTTTTTTTCATGGTATAAAATTGATTTTTAAGTGTTACTCAAACACAATCTTAGCATATTTGAAAACACGTCTTAAATCCACACACAAAACTGCGTCAAAATAGCAAAATAACGCACAAGTTACATTTACATGCTTCTATATGAACGTGAAGTGAATTTTATTCAAATGCTCACTATAATGAATTTCTTTGGTTTTGATTTTGATTTTTGTAACCAACTTGAATTAAACTAATTTTAATTGGTTTACTTAAGTTTAGATTATTGGGTTATGATAAAAAAAAAGATTTTTTAAGCTTTTATCTCTAATTATTGTTTATTTTATATAATTTTTAATTATGCTAGATATTCTGTTATATTTCATATTTTTTAATGATCAAATTTTTTTCTATAGTTATCACTTTATATATCTGATAATTTTTTTTACTCAAAATATGATAAAAGAAAATTACTTACTCAATACATCCAAATTAAGACACTTGGTAACATTAGATAAGATTATAAGAAGATCAAATATAAAGAAGAAAATTAACCAAAGACAAAAATAGAAGAAAAATGGAAGTATCAAAGTCTAAAATGTATTAAAAAAGAATTGATTTGGCAATCCAGTTAGTATAGGTTGATTTTTGCTAGTGTGGTGTTAATGGTGTGATAACATGCTCACATAATATATAATAATGATATAATCTTTTGTTGATATAGTACATCATAATGTCAACACGACATCATTGTCAACAATTTTTTGTAAGATAATTGATAATAGAGATTAAAAATGAAAAAAAAGGGAACTATTTCGGAATATGCATTTCAAAACCTTTTTCTCTCCTACCCATTTGTTTGCCTAAACTCCGGTGATCTAGCTTCGGCTTATGCCATTACCTTCTTCTACGGATCCTTATTCTTTTTGTGACTTCTTTATTTGAATGACTCCTTTCCCTACCGGTGATGATGTTGATAATAAATATTTTCTTTCACAGTTCCACCCCGGGACTAAAATTGAAGAAAAAATTTACAAAGATAAAAATTAGAAAAATACTCACTTATAAAACCATTTTCATATTTAAGCCTACTTTCCATTTAGGAATAGTGCAAGGAAATGGTCAAAGAGAGAAGTATTAGTATGAATCTTAATTATTTATTCAATTAAATACACTAAATTATTAACAACTAACACATTTCCATTTTATATTAAATAATTTATCTTATGTGACAATCATAATACTAATTAATACAATCATTTCTACTAGAATTTGTCACAATGTCCTGTGTGAAAAAGTTTATAATGAGCCGAGGCAAATTGTTCAAAATACTAACTTGAATTTTGTGCCTAGCGGCCAATTCTGTAAATTATTGCCAATTGGATTATACCAAACAAATAAACTTTTATCTTGGATGAAAAAATATAACTAAAATGTAAAATTTGTTCTCCAATGAAGATTAACAAATAACCACCTTAAAAAAATTAACAAATAACCAAAAAATAATTCAATAAACTATCTTTTTGGTCTCTAAAGTATTGTCCTCTTTTCTAAATAGTCCTCAAACTAATAAAATTGTATAAGTAGTCCCTAAATTATTAAAATTATGTTGCATAGTCCCTCAAATAATGATTTTTTTCTCCAAAGTAATCCCTCAATATTAGTAAAATATATCGATCTAATGGAGGAATATTCAATATTTTAGGGAGTACTTATATAATTTTATTAGTTCAAGGACAATTTAAAAGAGAAAGTGGTGTTTTAGAGACTAGATTGACAAGAGAGTGATATACTTCAATAACTATCAAGAAATCTCTTGGCTCTATAGCACTGGCCAAACAAATAACAATGATAAAGATAGGAGTATGAAACTAATCATCTGACATAAATATTTCATGATCAAGGTCCACCTTAGACTGATTTTTTTTTACCTTACTACACCCTCTTTCTCCAAAAAATGCCTAATATACACTAATTTGGAAATATTTTTCCAAACTACACCTGTTTGAAGCTTTTCACGGAAGTCGGGTTCTGGCACCCCGACTTCCCTTCTTCCTTTTTTTTTATAAATAAGTTTATATATTATTAAAATTAAATATTATATCATATAAAATTATTTTTAATTGATTTTAAAATTATTTATTTATTAAATTAATTTATATAATATTATTTTATAACTTTTTTAAAGAGAAATATACATATAAAGAAAAATATAAAAATTGGATAAAATTAGAGTATAATTTTTTATTTATGTTATATGTAATTGTGTAGTTAAATTTATGTTTTGTTAATTTTTGTATGTTTTTGTAATTAAAAAATAATAAAATTAGTTAGTAGTATTAAAATACAGTAAAAAAACACCGCAAAAAAACATATGACAAATCTGTCATAAACAAAATATTCAAATTACAGTAACCGAAATGAAACTCGACAATAATGAAACATATTAAAAATTGCAATTAAACGCAAACATAACAAAACTAATGAGGATCTGAAATATGTTGTGCAGAATACATGTCTTCTTCTATTTAGATTACTGGTTTGCTAAAAATAGCCAAAATTTCTATTGTGCAGAATTGTTTCCAATCGTTGGATTGTACTAACACCTTTAGCACGTCTTCATCATTTTTCAATTCTGTTATGTCATATTCAATCAAATTTTCGGAATACTTAGAATGACCTGGTTGTCAAAAGAACAATCGTCTAACCAATTGTGATCCGTGAATTCCATTAGGGGGAACCCCTATAGGTGCAACTTGCTTGATTAAATCCTTGAGTTTCTCCATGTCACATCCCGAAGGAATGCCAAATCTTATTGGATTAGTTCCAGTAAAGGAGTAATCCAAAAACTCACCTTGGCGTGGTATGTTCTGCTTCCCGTTGTAATACATAATTGCATCATGAGTAGGAGTGATGGTTGATTGAAGCAGGTTGAGTATAGCATTCGGTGTTCTAACAATGGTACATAATAATTCTATAGGGCCAACACACGAGTATTGTTTATTGCACATTAACATTGTGTAAACATCATCATCATTTTTCAATTGTAAAGATTGAAAAAAATGTTGTTGACCTGCATCTATGAATGGTTGTCAGTAGTAGATTTCATCCAGTAATTGATCGTTGGTTAGTTGAAGGGTGTTGTGCATTCTACGCTTGAGTGTATCAAAAGAACAGTTATTAGGAACTCACATTGGTGTTGGAATGAGACTTTGAAAATAAACACCATTTTGGTTGTGACTGATTGATCCATTTGGAAAAATGAAAGATAATCTGGAGTTAGTAATAGTCTGACTGCTTGTTTCTCTCAAAAATGACATAGTAATAAGATTGAATTTGGTTTGTGAAATTATGTTGTGTAAGATTGTGTGTTTGTATTGTGTCTGTGTTGTGTTATTTATAGTTGTATGAGTATTCTGCCACGTTGATGTGTATTGGAATCCAATGTTTCTTTTTCCCTAGTAAGTGATGTAGGAGACGTCCATTATAATTTCAGAGTGAACAAAGAGATTATGAGTTGTCCATCTCATGTCAGTTTTGCACACGTATCTAAAAATTAAATGTCTCACCTGTAAAACTGACATGAAATGGACAGCTCATAATACAGAGTGTTGTTAATTTGGATTGTGATTTTTCCTACGTAATTAAAGCAGCAGACGTTCATGATGATTTTCAGAGTGAATAAAGAGATTATTGAAATCGACGCCAAATAAATCGGTCATCCATTCATGGGTGGTTGCGGTGACTGACTCGCCAGTGTGGCCAAAAGTTTGATGAATAGGTGAAGGAGCAAAATACATTGACTGAGGATGTGGAATTTCAAAATGTGTTTGTTCAACACCTGACCCTACAACATTTTGTGTAATTGTTGTGCGTGGATCATGTAGTTGTTGTTCAACAGACAAGAACAAAGTAGTATTTTTCCTATACCATTCCATGTACGCTGGTGTATGTGTCACTATTCCTTCAACCCATTGCCCAGCTAAAATATCGTTGTATTTGTTTTTCCAGATATTGATAAAAATATCGTTGTGTTTGTTTTTCCAGATATTAATCCACTCCACATGATATTCCATCCAATCAGTGTAATGATTGCGTCACATGTCAATTTGGTGAAGTAGATCAAGATTCATGGGATCAACAGGGATATCTCGTTGTAGTCCAAACTGTAGCTTCACCCGATTTGTTTGATGCCATTCGACAATTGAGAAACAAATAATTGTAGTACATGCAGACCAAATCTCCATGTCTCTATATGCACGTCTGGGTAGGTGTTCTTCAAATCCTCTATATAAGATCCAAGAAAACTGAAATATATGCCAACAAGGCAACATGTTAGTATATATATTTATATTTAAGGTGTAGATCATGATAGTATTATACATCATGGCTCTCCATATGATCTATACGAGACCTATATCCGACTAAGTCACCTTGCGGTGTGGCCCTATATTCTAATCTACCACCACTCCATCTAAAATGTAAAACATACAAAATCAATATTCATTGTAATGTTATAATACACGTCATTGAAATAAAAAAATTTACATTTCACTATATGTAAATAACCTTTTAGCCAGTGGAAAAGTTATTTTGAGTCGTGGGACTCTTGGTGCAATAAAAGGCATGCGGTACCAAGCCCATGACTGCAATAGTATGACACAACCACCCATAGATTTACCAACCTCCGATGATGCTTGACATAGTTCTTTATATAGGTTTGCTAAGCAAGCTGAACCCCAACTATATTTTTTTGTGTTGTTCAAATCACGTAATATGTTCAAATACATTAAATGAACTCTATTTTCAGATTTATCAGGAATTAAAGCACCGCCAATCATGTACATTATGTAAGCTCTACACCTGCATTGTAATTGGTGCATTGTTGGTTCTTCGGGTAATGGTGCGCGCAACATGTTTAGCAACCATGTCAGCTTCAGTGCAGCTCTTTTACGTGCATTTTCGGGAGGAAATTCCCCTAGTAACTCGTGGCATAACTCATCCCAATGTAAGAAGTTAGGTCCAGCCACAACACGACCATTGACTCTAATGCCTAGATGAAGTGCAACATCTTCGAGTGTGATGGTGCACTCTCCCCATGGTAGGTGAAAGGTATGTGTTTCAGGCCTCAATCGTTCAACCAATGCAGGATCAATTTTACACTATTTGATTAGGGCAATATGTTGGAACCTGGTAGACGATAATAATGCTATAATTTGTGGTTCTGGTTCAGGTATTGTATGGTAATAGGAAGTGATTAACTCATTAACCGTAGTACGTGAACGATGAATGTGATAATGACGCAATAGAGGTTTATCATCAATGAGAATGATGTCAAATGGTAAACCGAATACAAATGATATAAAATTTGAAATTGGGTGATGCAAAAGAGGTATTGACATGCACCTTTCATCTATTTATCATTTACACTATGTTCGGTTTTGCAAGCACAAATACACTTAAGATAATTGTAATGCCTCGAGATTCCAAAGCACATTTATAATTTGTCTCGTTGTAAGGCCTCGAGATTCCAAAGCACGTTAACATGACTATGGTACTGTGATGCATCGAGATTCTAATTCACGTGAATCAATGAAATTTCGTGCACACTGTTCACCCGCATGCGTACGTTAACCACATTAACTTGGTTCTCAATAATTCGCATGTCCTTAACATTACACTTAAGGTAATTGTAATGCCTCGAGAATCCAAAGCACATTTAAAAAATGTCTCGTTGCAAGGCCTCGAGATTTCAAAGCACGTTAACATCAACTGTGGTACTGTCACGCATCGAGATTCTAATGCACGTGAACCAATGACATTTTTGTGCACACTATTCACCCACATGCGTACGATAACCGCATTAGCTTTGTTCTCAATATTTCGCATGGCCTCAACATTACACTTAATGTAATTGTAATGCCTCGAGATTCCAAACCACATTTATATTTTGTCTCGTTGTAAGGCCTCGAGATTCCAAAGCACATTAATACGACTATGGTACTGTGATGCATCGAGATTCTAATTCACGTGAACCATGGACCCGTGATTGATTGTATATATAAACCTACCATGTCACCTAATACTTTGCACTGTTGCGTCTAATCAAATTGTGAGAGAAAACAGAGAGGGCTAGCAATGAGGTCAGAGCCTATTTGTGCGTACGTTTATATCAATGGTGAAATCATTCAAAGTTCAAGTGCAAATGCAATTTTCAGAGGTGACAACACAAAGTCGTTACTCTTGAATCCAACAATGACGCTGCCAAATATAATCACTGCAATACAGTCATCAATTACAGATAATGGTGTTACGCCTATAATTAATGCCCTTTGGTATCGTTGTCCTGTATATTAATTAAATGGTGAAGTTCAATATAGGGCAATTCAAATTATTGACGAAGAAGGTGTCTCATGCATGTTTCATACATTTCTCAATATGAGAAGTGTAATATGTATGGAACTTAAAGTTGATGTTCATAATTCATTATCACCTACTCAAGTTAATGACCTAAGTTGGGCCGACATGGAGCAGAAGCTGGAGAATACCATGAAATTAGAATGAATAATTTAACATATTTTGTTGTTGTATTGCATTGAAGTTTTTCTCTGTCTTTATTATCTAGTTGTAGTTGTTGCATGCTTTGAAGTTGTTATTTTTAATTTACTTCAGCAATAATAGTCTACATATGCATCATTTCAGATATGTGGAGCAATGTCAGACCTAACCCTCACATGCACTGACACCCCATTAAAGTGTGGTGTTGCACACTGTTCACTCACATGCGTATGTTTATCCCATTAACATGTTTCTGAATAATCCATGTGACCTTTGCATGCGATACAGATGTTTATTCCAATCTAACACTCTCATCTAACCCTCGTAACTAACTCCCCCCCCTAACCTTCCAATCTAACTCTTCCATCTAACCTTCCAATCTAACACTCCCACCTAACCCTCTCATCTAACCCTTGTAACTGACTCTCCCAACCTAACCTTCCAATCTAACTTTCCCACCTAACATTCCAATCTAACTCTGGTACTAAACTTTCTTAGCCTATATATAATATCACCATTTGACAACAACATATCACACACAACAATTTTCTCACAAAACAAAACTCGATTTGTAATTCTCACACCATTTCCACCACCATGGCTCCACCTAAAGAAATTGTGACCATCATTTACCAAAATGGTCACATTGTAGACGATCTAGTTCAAGGATCGACATACACATGTACGACCCCAATATTTTTTTACGCTAGTCGTTCTATTACGTTTACACAATTCATTTGAAAAATTAACAATCGTCTCCCTACTCGAGCAATTGAACAAGTTGCTCAATTGTTATTTCTTTTCCCTATTTCATTTCATCTTGGTTAGACACGTTTTATTTCAGCTCAACTATTCGACAATGATGATCTTAGAGGCGCGATGGAAACAATTCTTCAGAATCCACAATTGAATTATGCCGAATTCTATGTTGTTACTGAGCTTATTCCTCAACCACAACCATCATCTCCACAACCCTCATATCCACAACTACAACTACCGCCTCCACAACAGTTACCATACAACAATATAGATCTCAATAATCCAGTATCTTCATACAACAACCATGCCACCTAATGCAGTAAAAGTGGATAAACTGAAAATTGTTAACTTAAATTTAGACAAAAAATTTATTTGATTACATAAAGTGACAACTGAACATGGACATAAGACATTACATGAAAACTTCAAAGCAGAAATAACTAAGACATGAATGATCCGTAGATTACCAATCTCGTTTAAATATTGTTTTGTAAGATGGAGACATGTTACTTCCTCCGGACCTAAAAGAGGAGTTAGTATTACTATCATGATTTTTAATCTAACAAGTCTCGTATTCATCTTGTTCATTAAATTCAATAGACGTACGACTGTATAAATCACTAACAAATAATTACCAATATTTTATATTAAATAATTTATCTTTTGAGACAATCATAATAATAATTAATACTAGCATTAATACTTAAATTTGTTTCAATGTCCCTGAGTGAAAAAGTTTATATTGATCCCAGGCAAATTGTTTAAAATACAAGCATGTTTTGTGATTAGCGGCCAATAATTCTGTATATTATTGCAGTAAGCCGGGTAATTTATTTTCTTGCCAATTAGTGTAAAGCAAATAAATAAATTTGTATCTTGAGTAAAATTAAAAAATATATATATAATTAAATAGTAAAATGTGTTCTCCTATTAAGATGAAAAAACAAATAACCAGTAAAAAAAAGAAAAAATAACCATAAAATAATTGAATAAAACCATCAATTAATTTGGTCTCTGGAGTATTATCCTCTTTTTTAAATAGCCCTTAAACTAATGAAACTGTATAAATAGTTCCTCAAGTATTAAAAATTATGCTACATTTTTTTTACAGAAGAAAAAACTATGCAATGCTACATAGTACCTCGAATATTAAAAATTTCTTCAAAATAATCCCTCAATGCTAGTAAAATATATAAATCCAAGGTCTAAATACAGGAACATTTAATACTTTAGCAACTACTTATATAATTTTATTAATTTAAGAAATATTTGAGAGAGAATATACTGATAGGATGGTACTATAGTATAATAACTATCAAGCAATCCCCTGAATGTATAACGTACAATAGCCAAACAAACAATGATGATATTGATAAATAGGAGTCTGAAACTAATTATCTGATGTACTTGTTTCATGATCAAGTTCCACCTTATACCACTTACTAATACGATTACGGGCTATAGTTACCTGCACATTGACATAACGATTTCATCAAGTTCAACATCGAATAGTAACTTACATTAAGAAGCAATGATAGGAAAATGAATCGCATACCTGCTCATCCCAATTAGTTTTGTAGGTGATTATAGTTAGGACTATAGTTTGAACTAGTGTCCCAAACAACATTCCAATCCAAATACCCTACAAAATCAGAAAGTTTGTCCAATGGATGAGAAGTGATAGAATCAGGTGTAACTTGAAAATGAGGAAAGTAAAACATAATAGCCTACCTTGACTTCCAAGTGAATAATGTTACCAAGTACTATTCCAACTGGAATACCTATGAGGTAATAACACCCTATGTTCACATACGCTACAGTGCTCTGCCACCCTGCTCCAACAGCCACCCCTGTTGAAATCATACAATTTCATGACTTTCAGACTCCCCAATTGACAAATTAATTTTGGCTTTATCATGCATAAACAATTGGGTTCAAATCTTAAACAAATTCATTAAACCAAGACACCAAAAGTTATATAGCATACCTGAGAGTACAGGTTGAATACTATTTAGTAACAAAGAAAGCGCTAACAAAGGTGACAAATCCCCCACAGCAGTAACCACATCTTCGTTTGAAGTAAAAAGATAAGCTATTTTTTCTCTTAAAAATAAAAAAAGAACAAATAAGATAAACCCAATTACAAATGATGTAAGCACTGATACAACTATAGAAAACTTTGCAGCTTGTGAGCTTCCTCTTCCAAGTTCATTTGCCACTCTAACACTGCAAATTAAGAAATATAAAGTTAATATTCTACAGCAAACAAAAAATAAATAGAAAATTAAATGACAACTAATTGATTTTTTTGTGATTTATTATATATATATATATATATATATATATATATATATATATATATATATATATATATATATATATACTATTTATTTCGTAGATGATGACAAAAACAAGGATTACAACCATAAAAAGGTAAAGGGCATCATTACCTTGCTGCAGCCATGAAACCAAGTGCTATCATCATTTCCCATCCATTGATGTTAATACTGTAAATAATATAATTTAATCGTAATTAGGCCAAACGAGAAGAGCCTACTATAAGTCTGACCATTAAAACCGGCAACATAAAATAGAAACTCAACATATAAATTTCAACATAGATTTGCTATCAGTACAAAGGATTGCCATATAGAGAGAGCAAAAGGATTACCATATAGAGAGAGCATTGATTTCAACCTCAGCATTTTTCATGTTACCAGTCAAAAGAATCAATACCGTGTTGTACCAGAGCTCAAGACTGTAAAATATATATAACTTCCAAGTTAGGAAACATATATGTTAAATTGTTCCTAATTTCCTACACTAATTAGATCCAAATTTATCCAGCAATCATGGCATTTATAAAGAGCTTATTAACTCCTTTTGTTGATTGAGAACAAAGCTCACCATAACATGGCACCAGATGAAAGGGAAAGCTTGACAACAGGCCCAAGATCTTTGAATGCTAAAAATGAGAAACCTTTCCATGTTTCATCGCACCAACCACACGTAATAAATATTAATTGACCAATATTAGGAATCCAGAATGCCAAAATTGTTGAAATCATTGCACCAGGAATCCCAAACTTGAATTGTATAGTCAATAGCCAAGAAAGAAACACATGAATGATTATTGATAAAGCTGCCAAGAATGCAATTACGACATTCTTGCTTTGAGATTGAAGGAATGTCTGGCAATTGAATGAGACAATATAAGCAAATAAGATAGGAATTGACCAAAGAGAAATGGTTCCTGCCACTTGTGCTATGTTCTCATCTTGGCCTAAGAGCATCAATATTGGGCTTGTGAAGATGAACACAGGAAGAAGACAGAGTGCAGTTAAGAACAAAACTATCGATGATCTTTGAAGATACACTCCCATCATGTCATATTCTTTTGCACCGTATGCTTGTCCACAAAGTGTTGATAACGCACTTGACATTCCTAACTACAATTGCCAGTTGACAGAAATAATTTGTGTTATTCCTTGCCAATATATATTTCTTCACTGAATAAATTGTAATGGTAGCTAATAGCCAAATGTAGGTGAAGTATATATACAAATAATATGATTAAAGCTACTACCCTCATCAACAATGTAAATATGTAATTAATTTTGTATACCGTCATAGAAGATGTTCATATGCTTCAACTTTTTAATTTAGTTTAATCCCATCAAGCTTTGATGCATATCTTTTCTTACAACCCTAGATTCCCTATTGACTAAAATCACTTCTATATAATGTAACTATGTAACACAATAGATTTAAACAAACCAAAAACAAAAGTCAGAAAATGTAATTCGTTTTCTCACGATACAAAGTACTAAAAGAATAGATCAATATTTTTTTGAGTTGTTGTATACAAGATGACATTGTCAAAAATCTAAAAGGCTCATTCAAATATTTTGATTGAAGCTTACCATTATCCGTGAATCATTGTTGTTGTTATTTCTATTTTATGTATGTATTTATATTCGTGTATTATAGTTCTGATCAAATCCTGTTGTTGCTGAGGTTGTGTTTCTAGGTTGTCTGTGATCTGTTTATCTTGTTTTCTTTGTTATTAATGATATTGTTCCTTCTTTGTTTTGAATATATATGGAACTATTTATGCAGTGTTTCGATTATTGTATTGTCTTCTTTTAATTCCCAGAGGTCTTATTAATTAGTTGAGGTTCCATATGGGAATATGGGGCTTTTTAACCATTCGGGTGCAATTTTTTTCACTTTTTTAAGGATGTTTTTCAAATTATTTTTCAAAAAGTATAAGTCGGAACAGGTGTTATGTCTTCTTAATTAGAAGTTGTAACATCTAGTATGATTTATTTATTTTTTTAACTGAAATCATAAAATCATTTATAACTTTGACATAATTTTTTTATTTACGACTTCAAAGTTTTAATTTTTTTTTTAATTTTACAACTTTAAAGTTGTAAGTTTTTTTTAATGATGTAACTTTTGAAGTCGTAGTATTTTTTTTTACTGCTTTAGGATTTTTTTTATTTACATGTAATTTTTTGTTTTCAATTTTTTAAAAAAATTTTAATTAAATTTTATTTATTTAATTATTAAATAAATATTTTTAGTTTTACTTATTATTATTTTTATTTAATATATTGTTTATATTTTTATATGATTTTATTTAGTATGTTATATATTTTTTAATATTGTTTTATTGAAAGCATTTTATATATTTTTTAATATTGTTTTATTTAATATATTTAAAATTTGTATAATTTTTTAATAATGCTATTGAATTTTATTTATTTTGTAAATGAAATAAAAAACTAACATAACGATATTTAATTTTTTTAATATTTGTTTTATTTTAAATACTTAAAAAAATTACATTAAAATTGTAAATAATTTTACGACTTTTGTTAAAAAATAAAATAAATCGTAACATCTATTATGATTTATTTCCTTTTAAAAAATAATTTGAAAAGCACCCCATGTGAAAAAAGCCGACAAAAATTACACCTTGAATGGTAAAAAATCCGGAATATGGTATAACATAAGAGAATGATTATATACTTAGGGCACATGCTTCTTTCTAGTTTTTAAAAGCTTATTTGATTACAGAGAAAATGGAAAGGGAGGAAGGGGTCATTGTAGGGGTTTTCACATCTCAATCCCCTTATTCCCTATGTTTGGTAGAGAGAGAAATAATATGGTAGATGAAAATAAAATAAAAGAGTGGAAACAAGTGAAAAATAAATATTTTTGGTAGAAGATAAATAGAAAAGAAGCAATGAGTAAAAATATATGAGAAATATCATAGTAAGTCCCACCAATTTCAAAATTATTTCCCTTCTAACTTTCGGCTACCAATTAAGACACCAACTTATTTCTATCTACCCAAAATTATTTTGATCTTTCCATATCAAACAAAGTCCTTAGGCTTGCACTTCACCCTTATTTGTTTGGGAAGAAAAAGAGATGAACGAAATAAGAATGAGATAAACATGATAAAGATATTAATTTTTCTAATATGTTTGAGAGGTGAAATATTTGATTTTTTTTTATTCCAGTGAGATCTACCGGAAAACACTTGTTTTCCAATTTTTTTAATATTTATTTATAAAAAAAAAAAGTTATTTGGCTCAAGTCCATAAAATATCAACACTAATCCAAACTTTGCCGCTGTTTCACGAGGGTACCAATGGTTTGTACAAAAAATATTCTATTTAACAGAAATTTATTGTTACAATGTACATTTTAAAATGTACTAATTGCATTAACTATCATTACCATATTCACTTCTTAACTAACTTTTTTTTGCAAATATTTTTTTTATAGTCCACCTTATTGTCAAGATACACTACACTTGTAGAATAATGCAAATATTAAATTCAATTATAATAATTAATTAAATTTTTAATACTTTTATAAAAAAAATATGATGACTACAATTATGGATATATTATTAGAATTTATCTATAAATTTAATAAATAAAATAAGAATTAAAAATAGGAATCAAGGAAATGTAATTAGTTTAATCTACTCATAACAGGTGGTATATGAGAAAAAACTAATTTTTTTCTTTATTTAGGTTATTAAACATCCTTCGAAAATTTTGAGTTAATATTGATATGTTAGGTATAAAACTAATAAATCTGGGTGTATGGGTTAGATGTATGATGTTCTTTTACAATTGAGCAACAGCCGCATTGCATTAAGTTTAATGTAATGATCTTACATATACCATTATTTTCTATTGAGAATCATAAAAAAGATTAGAAAAAAAGAAAAAAAAAAGGTCAAAAAAGAAACAAGAAGACAAAGTCATTAATGACTCTCAACTTCTCCTTCTTAATGTTAGCTTTATTTTTTATTTGTTGCATCTCCTATGCAATCCAAGGTGCACAATTGGATGTAATTTGCGTGCAAACTAAAAATTCCACTTTTTATTTTAATATTTTCAACTCAAGACAAGAGAGAGCTGGGTGTATGTGCATAATTTAATGTAAACCTTGTTGACCTTATCTAATATATATATCCTTGAAGTAACACGTGTGGATATAACTACCACATCAAACCAAATTAAATAATTACAAAGATAATTTAATTTTTAATTCTTAAAATTAGGATTACCATAAAATAAAGAGTAATTGGCGGCAATTATATTGTTGTGGTATCTTAAATTTTAAAAATCACAACCCAAGGCTGGCCTTAAACATTGTCTAGAGGTACGATATCTCAGCATTCATGTACAAAAATGAAACTAAAATAATTTAATTTTTTTATATAAATTGAAATAAAATGGCAGGAAAATAAATTCTTTCCTTCTATTTTTTTATTTTTTAAAATATTATAAAAATTAAAAAATAATAAAGAATTTAACAAATTACAACAATACTCTCTCTAAACTTCTTTAAACTTACACATAACTCTACTCTTTTTTATTTTTCTTGCCATAACTCCTTTTAAGTTTTAAAATATTACACTAACACCTTTTCAGCACTCTCTCAAATCTTACACTAACACTCCTTATAAGAAAAATGAATACAATGATTAAAAAAAATACTTGTATAATTACATAAAATCTCATGAAATATATTACTTTAATTTGCTCTAAAGGGATTTTATGAAAAAATAATAAATTAAAAAAAATACATTTTTAATTTGTATAAAAAATATTATAATTTATTTATTTCTTTATACTATTTTTCTATTCATCCAATTTCTTTCTCTTCTTTTCATGCATAATAATAACAAAACAAAAGTAGGCACAAAGTCAATTGGTGGTGTCCACACACAACTCATCGATCAGCGGAAATCACGTTTTTCTATTAGATTGAGCCAAGTGGCCAACCTAATAGCTTAATCCAAAACTTTTCTCACTTTTTCCGTCTCTTCTCCTTCAGTTTTTCTTTTTTAGCCGTAAAGGTTAATTATTAATTTTTATTAATAAGAGAAATCAACTTCATTACTTTTTATTGATCTTATTTTTTTAATCTTCAAATCAATCTTATATCTTTCCTTTTCCTTTCAGTTATATGTCTATAAAAGTTGATAATCAAGGTGTATATATAGGTATGTTTAAGAATTGGTAATTGGTGAAAAAATGATTTATCATTGCCTGAGTTTAATATATATATGATGATATGAAGAGTTGAAGACAGCTTCGTATAAAAAATAGTAAATACTTAAAGCACTCTGAAAATCTGGCATAGGAAAATTATTAAAATTTGAGAGTAAGAAGATAACATAACATAACATACCAGAATACCATTGGCGAAACGTATGATGACAGTGAATACAAGAGCATAGGCAGCGAGTTCTCTTGAACCAATATGACCAATAAAAGCTTGGCTTATAACATTGATGCCAAAGGTCGTAAACCTTGTGAATATGGCTGGTGCTGCCACTATCCACATCTCTTTGCTCTCTTCCCACACCCTCTTCACCAATGATAAATTATCTTCTTCTGACACTTCCTCTTTGCTCAGCAACTTCTTCTCTAGATTCCCCTCCATTTTTTGAGTCTTTCTTCTTGAGATCGATCACTGTACACAAGGGAGTTTGGGGGCTGATATTATAAAAAGAGAAAAAGGAAGAAAAAAATAAACACAAGTGAATCTAGCCAGTGCTTATATATTAGATGCATACTAAACACAAGAACTTCTATTTATATCCACCAGGAGTGCTAGTAAGAGGAATCTTTTTATGACAGATATTTTTTGGGTCTAATATTAATTATTATGTTAAGTTAAAGAATATTCATTTTTTTGTCTTAAAATTAGTTGTCTTTATTTAGTTTTTCATTTATGAAATCATATCATTTTATAATTTTTTTTTCTTATCTCCCTTTTCTTTTCGACTATTTTCAAATTCTTTTATAAGAATGCTTTTACTAATTCTCTTATTTTGTACAGTAAACATTGAATACTTTTTTATGTTTTCTACAATTTTGCAAACATTTTATTTTTATTTAATATTTAAGAATTAAGTTTTATAAAAAAAAGTATATATTTATAGGTTAATTCTCTTCTCTAGCTAGATCAACATTGTGACATGAATAATATATAATCTTATTTCTTACACATATAATCATGTGTTCGTATGAAAAATATCAATTAGTATATGCTAATTTTTTCAATGAATCTTAATTTACTGTGAGATTATAGTTTTTGGCATTCAGCCAAGATATACGGCCTGGTTCACTAAAAAATACTCCGAACTAGCCGCTACAAGCTTAATTAACGGATATTGTCACTTGTAATTGGATTCAACTTCTGAATTTATAGATGTGGATGGGTTTATGGTCCCAAGCGGCTGAAACATGTTATTAAAATTATTGGATAGGGATTAGAAAAGTTAGAAAAAAAAGTGATCATATATTAACATTTTTACATGTGCATTTACTCTACTAATATCGATTATTTTTGTGTTCCTATCACTTATGATCATACCTATAATATAACTACTTATTTTTCAAAATAAAATAATTTTTTGTTTTATTATATAAAAAATTGAGTTACCATTTAAAAAAATAAAAGTCTTTTATTTTTTAATTTTTTTTCTTTCATTAATTATTAATCTTTATTACATACTCTGTCACAGTATGCCAAATAAAATATAAGGTTGTGTCTCTAAATTAGTAAGACATACAACTCTATATCCCAAAGACAAAGAATAAATCTTTGTACTAGTTTTTTTTTTTGTTTTGAAGCTAATCTCTATATTAATTTGAGTGTTATTGTATTTTTTATTTAAATTTATTTGGATTTTTTATTTGTTAGTAACTGTTTTCATTCATATTATGTATAATAAGTATTGTTACAAATCGAAGCAAATAAGGTTTATCCAAGTGATTCTTTCATATTTGAGGTATATATATATATATATATATATATATATATATATATATATATATATATATATATATATATATAGATTTTATTAATTAAGAAAAAAGACTTATAATTCCAGTTTAGCTTTATCTAGTTTAAATTTTGTGAGACTTTTTTTAAAAAAAAATAGTTGATTAAATTCTTTTTTTAAAATAAATAAATAAATAAATTTGGTCCCGCAGCCGATTATGTTTTTTTACTCAAAACTCTAAACATATTATTTTCAATCTAAATATAAGGATACTTAAGTTGAAATTGGGATATGGAATAATTTTAAAGATTAAAAGTGAGAAATTTAGTAGAAATTTGATAAAATTATAAGATATAAGATAAAGTTTTTTTTAATAGCAAAGATTAAGGTTTGACAATGAAATCAAAATAATAAAAATATATATTAAAAGACAATTTAAAAAATATATTGCATAAGTACTAAACGAATAGGAATAATAAATTACAAACACACAATAATAATAATAATAATAATAATTAGTCACAATCTATTATTAACGTCTGGATATATTTGTTACACTTTTTATACTTTCTAATAATAATAATGAAAAATATGTCACTTTGTTGACAATCATTTCAGTGACAAGTTTATCCCTCCATACCATATACGCTATTTTATTAACGATGACGAATGAAAGTTAACAGTTACATATATTTGTAACATTTTTTATACTTTTAACGACTAAATTTTATATTTTTATCTTTTAGGGACACATTTATCAACAAATTACACAATGAAGTAGTAAATGTTCTGTTAGATGGAGCAAGTAATAATATATATCTAACTCTTTTTAAGGTGTCAATTTTTTTAATATTAAATTTCAATTTTTTATATATCATTTTACAATTCAGATTTAATTCTTTATTCTCATATAAAATGTTGATATGGATATTCTATATATATATATATATATATATATATATATATGTATATATAAATACTTTTTTTAACACATACTCCAATTATTATCATTAACAATCCGGTCTCAGTAACATCAATTTCTGCGTGAATGAGTGTTTTTAACCAACTTGAAGAAGTGACACCAAGCACAATCAATGGAAGTAACTAGTAACTAATTAACAACCTGTAGCCAGCCAATTCCTCTGCAAGCAGCTGGAGAGGGGTAGAGGACAAATTAAACCACCCCATTTTAAACATGGCAAATTCTTGGATTGTAGAAAAGCTGTTGGAGGGAGAATTCTCAACAAAAACCACCCCATTTTTAATCTCAGCCATCAAATAAATATAAAGGTTCATAAAGCAGCTGGAGAGAGGCTATAGAGTGTAGAGAATGTGTGCTGGAGAGGTCCAGATCCAAGAAAACATTATCATTTTATTATTATTTTTTATCTGTAAGAATTAAAAATAAGTATAATTTTTCTTAAAAAAAAATACTCACTATCTTAATTTCTTAATCATATCAACTGTGGTAGACAAAGAGATAAGATCTTTTTACCATGGTCAAAACAAATTGTTAATAATACTAGAAAGTTGCATAAATGAATGATTGTATAAAAACTCATTTATGGTTACTTGTCGTTGTTATGAGGTTGATTTGCATGAAATAACACGTACGTGTTTGGGACAGTGAACCGGGAATCTTTCACAATATTGGGTCCAAGAGCAAAGAACATATTTGGGGGAGGTTAGTTAATTTTTTTGGCTGTACGCAGGAACGTATTGATTTTTCAGTAAATTAAAGCTGCAACGTACACGCCTCTTTATCAATAAAATACCAAATTTTCTCACGCGCAAAAGTTACTTGGGGTCCAGTTGTAGGGGTTAGTCAATGTATATGACAAATGAAATCAAGCAATTTACCAAATCTACTAACCATTTTGAAAAAAACATAAATGAAAGATTAATAGTGTATTTGGAGTAGTTCCATGGTGAAAAATGATTGCTTTTTTTTATATATAAAATTAAAATAAAAAATTGTTGTTTTCATTTTTTTATGGTAATTAATAGTGTATTTAGAGTAATTCCATGGTGTAAACTTTTTTTTTTTTTACCAAAGTGGGCGAAGAAAAGAAACAAATTAACCAAAAGGTA
This sequence comes from Glycine soja, assembly GCF_004193775.1. Lineage (NCBI taxonomy): Eukaryota > Viridiplantae > Streptophyta > Magnoliopsida > Fabales > Fabaceae > Glycine > Glycine soja. Next base: position 495,964 of record NC_041004.1, read on the forward strand.
TAATATGATGAAAACAATTTACTTTGTAGGGATTGTTTTCTGATGCATTTTTTGTTGTGTAGCGGAAGTCATCATCCTAATTAATCAGCATTAGAAAACAACTCCTAGAAGGTAAATTGTTTTTTTTAATTACTACTTTTGTAATATATATATATATATATATATATATATATATATATATATATATATATATATATATATATATATATATATATATATTTAATACTCCCGCGCGTGGACTCAAACATAAGGAGAAAAAAAATATCCAAGTTTAATGGATTGAAATATAAATAAATTTTAACTAAGTCCTATATATTTAATGTCATTATTCTTATTACCCAACAAGTGCACGGGCTGTATTTTGATTTTGATATGCCAAACCAAGTTTAAGTTTGGTATTGTATATATTGTCTGTTATAGCTTAGAGTATATTAGAATATGATTTGGATTGTGGCCTATCAAAGGATGAGCTTGGTTATATAAACACTTGAAAACCTAAAGTGAGAACAAGCTTTTTCTTGATATTAAAACTAATCAAGCATGTAACTAGCTAAAAGTGAACCTAGCAACTGCAAGTTCAGTCAAATTGGTAAAAGAATCACGATTTATAAATAAAATGAAATTTGAACAGGGTAATCTATTACCTTAAAATCATAATGGATTACACTAGTGATTGGAGGCCTTGCGGATAATATGCCTTTTCTGTTTTAATTGATTACCAAATCAATCAATTATACTTTCATTGTTCAAAAGATTGCCTCAATTTGATGGTCTATTTTAATTTATTCTATCTCAGATTAATTAGAGTAAATCAAATTCAAGCTGAGTTTTCTAAAATAAACACGTCTCTATTTTAATGATTACATTCCAGATTAATAAATTACAACTTGCTCTTCTGAAAACACTAAGATTATGTTTTAATTTATTACACATTTGTATTAATTGATTAAAATGATTAAAAGGCAACCAAAAATAACTCAAGAACAAATTAATTGATTACAAGATGAAATTAATCAATTATTTCAAGTTTATTTTGAAAAATATAAAGGCAACTAAGGCTCATTTGTTTAATAACTCTCAAGCTCGAATTAAGTCTTTTTTATCTTTATTTTTGACCTAGTAGCTCTTTATATATGATCTTGCCCTTTGATTTATACCATATGAACAAAACATTTGATTCAACAAAAAAAATAAAACAAATATAGCATTTGTGGCCGCAGAGAAGAAAATGTAAAGGTATAATAAGTCCAACAATTTATTTTTCAGATTTAAGAATAATAAAACCATAAAAAAATAGCAATCAATCAAAACCTTTTGGCTAGCTGTATATATAGACTCTAGAGTATTGCTAATTACTTTAAATTTGTTTTAACAATGTGTATAAAAAATGTCTATACAATTTGACATGGATCGTATTTATACCATATTAGTAAAAATGAATATGGAAAATAATATTTCGTACGAATTGGTTTTCTTATTTTAAGTGAAAAGTAAAAAGTTGGGGATATAAATTACAATTATTTTAACATGTTACATTAGTTCAACAAGGAAAGAGTAAAATTTATAAGTTTTTTAAAAAAATTGTAGCTAAAATACATCAAATTAATTTATTGGAATAAAATTCGTTAAAAAAAATAAAAAATTAGGGGTAAAAAAATACAATTTAAGCCTAACAGTTATCCAATTAAATTCAAACATCCTATTATATTCATACGATTAACAATAATTTTGGATGTATAACAAGCACTAGCACTAGAAATTATTACAATAAACAAATATGTGGTTATATTAGTTGAATTTGAATTTAAAGAAATAAATCTTGGAAGGAGCATAAAGCTAATTTTCTGATGGAATTATTTTATGATGAGAGTCCACTTTCGACCACTTATTAATATGATTACGAGCGATAATTACCTGTTCACAGTCAAATAATGATCCATCTAGTTATCTAGTTATACATATATTATTATAATTTTTAGGGGATAATCTAGAAATGAATCATATACCTGCTCATCCCAATTAGTTTTGTAGGTGATTATAATTAGCACTATAGTTTGAATAAATGTTCCAAACAACATTCCAAACCAAATACCCTACAACAGAAGAAAGAAGTTTTGTTCAATAGATGAAACACCAATCAAATGCAACTTGAGAATGAGAAGAATACCAACCTTGACTTGCAAATGCAAAACGTTACCAAGCACAACTCCTACCGGAATACCTATGATATAATAACACCCTAAGTTCACTTATGCTACAATGCTTTGCCACCCTGCTCCAATAGCAACTCCTGTTGAAATCATACAAAATTTCAATGTTCATGTGCATCTTTTCGTAATTTTTGTTTTTTTGTGCATATTCAATTTTGATTTTGTCATGCAAAACCTAACAAGCTCTAGTCTTACAGCATGTTTGGAATTTCATCCTACACGCAAGTCTCGTGAAAAAACCACGTGGAATTGAATGTTTTAAGCAGAAGCTACAATGTCTAGCTTCCAATTGATGCCCATAAATTTTTTGAGGATGTGAAAACAAACATGCACTTAAACCAACTTGGAGGCCAAATGTTGTTTAAAAATACCTGAGAGTACAGGTTGAACACTGTTTAGTAGAATAGAGATTGCCAACAAAGGTGACAAGTCTCCAACAGCATCGGCAACATCTTTACTTGAGGTAAATATATAAGCAAGTTTTTCCTTTAAAAATAAGAAAATAAATTAAAGAAGAGAATGAAGCCAATGGCAAAAGATGTAAGCACTTTCACAACTATAGAGATCTTTGCAGCTTTGGAGCTTCCTTTTGCAACTCGAACACTGCAAATGAGGAAAGATAAAGTCAATATTCCATATGGTAAACAAACAAATGAAAAATTGGTAGGTTTATATTTAAGGTCAGCTCTCCTGGCACCACCATTCATAGCCCCTCGAGTACTATGCTTGAAAGGCGTAGGTGCTTGTTTAGATCAGTCCTCCTGCCCAAACAATCCAATTTTCACAGATAACAAAAAGAATGACTACAACAAAAGGAAGTTAAATGAATGTCATTACCTTGCAGCAGCCATGAAACCAAGTGATATCATCAATTCCCATCCATTTATGTTGAGGCTGTAGAAAAATAAAACTTTATCTTAAGCAGCCAAAGAGAAGAATTTTTTATGCATTATGACAATACAACAAAGTATCAAAGATGGATAAGTTATATAAATTATTGGGAAACATCACAGTTTTCTTTAAGTGGTAATATTTGAACATCCATTATTTACAAACATTTCTTATTTCTCTATCTCTCTTTTGTCACATCATATCATCAATTTTATTTGAGTGTCCAAGAATCATTTTCCTTTTTCAAATTCTAATAAAGAAGTGTCATACAATACAGCAGGAATACCATATAGATAGAGCATCAATTTGGACTTCTGCATCTTCCATGTTTCCCGTTAAAAGAATCAATATTGTGCTATACCAGAGCTCAAGACTGTAAAATACACCACAACTTCAAGTTAAGAAAACATGTATGTAACTGTTTATGATTATTTATTTATTTATTTTTGGATAAATTGCATAATAGAAATCTAGATAGTAAAAACTTTGTATTCTACATTAACCCATTAGTTGGTAGAGATGAAAGGGAAAGCTTGACAACAGGCCAAAGATCTTTGAATGCCAAAAATGAGAAACCTTTCCATTTCGATGTATCATAGCACCAACCACATGTTATAAATATTAGTTGACCAATATTAGGAATCCATAGTGCCAAACTTGTTGAAGTCATTGCACCAGCAATCCCAAGCTTGAACTTCATTGTCAAGAGCCAGGAGAGAAACACATGAATGACTATCGAAAAAGCCGCCAAGAATGCAATGATGATGTTCTTGCTTTGAGATTGTAGGAATGTCTGGGTAGTGAATGAGACAATAAAAGAGAACAAGACAGGAATTGACCAAAGGGAAATGGTTCCTGCCACTTGTGCTATGGTCTCATCCTGGTCTAAGAGAGTCAAAATTGGGATTGCGAAGATCAACAGGGGAAGAAGACAAAGTGCAGTTAAGGACAAAACTATCCATGATCTTTGAATATACACTCCCATCATGCCATATTCTTTTGCACCATATGCTTGTCCACAAAGTGTAGACAATGCAGTACCCATTCCCAGCTAGAGTTGTTAGTTAAAAGACACAAATAATCAGCGTTACTACCATAGCATTTTATATTGTAATTGCAATAACAATAATGTACCAATACATAGCCATATCTATATCTAAGGGAAGCATATTGTGAATATTGTCTTAGCAGGTGTTCACAAGCTTCAGCTTCAACTTCAACTTTTTAAGCTCCTTTAGTCCCATTTCAATCTTTGATGCATTTGTTTTCCATACAACTCCTGATTTACTAATGATTAAAATCACTACTATAACACCAATATAGATTCATACGAACCAAAAACAAAACTCAGTAAATCTTTAATTTACTCATTGATGAAACAGAGGAGAGAGGTCATAGGTCTCTTGTTGATCATTTGACAAGTGTACCAAAATGTCCAAGTAGTAAAGACTCAGAAGTTCGAGTGTCGATTCTCACAGATATTTTATTTTGTACTTGTGTTGGATAATTTTTAATTTATAAAAATAGAAAATGAGATGAGGTATGAAAGATGAATTTAAAAGAACAAGATATAAAATAATAACTATTAATAGAAGACAAAAGAAAGAATAAGAAATTTAATTAGATGAGAATGTTAGGACCTGACATGTTTTATTTGCTTAAGATGTATTATTTTATATTTTTCTTTACAAATTAGGTGAATTTTCCCTACCCATATTTATTAGAATACTTGCCCTTAATGTCTCACGATAATAAGCCTATCTTAGTTATCTATCTCTCAAATGTTTTTGCAAAGACTCAATAGATAAAATGTAAAGAAAAAGATAATGCATGAAGTCCTAATTCTAGATGCTTGCTTTGATGCATGTGCATAATGCAATCACTCTATGTCTAACAATGATTTTATTAAGATATCCCTTTCTTTTAGTTCTATTAGGAACTATCCTCTGTCGATTAACTAATCCCTAAAAAGATGCATGTAAGACCTTCCTTGTATTTCTATTAAGGATTATCCTCTATCGAGCACCTAACCCTTAAAGATAATGCAAAGATGAGTGATATATGAAATTAAAGTAGGAAAGAATAATAGGAAAGAAAACACCTATTTGCATTGATAGATATGAAGCATACAATATATTTTTTGGCTTTTTTAGACCGGTCAGGTCCTAACTCAGGATTTAGTTTCTCATAGTTATAAAGGTCTTACACTTGAAAAGGAGTATAGAAACTGATGAAGGAGAAAAGATGAAAAAAGTGAATAAAAAATAATGGAAGAGAAGAAGGAATCTCCTATGGAAGAGTTTTTATGCTTTAGGTGTGTATTAGAGTGTTCTGAGACTTCGGTGTGTCTTTTCTCCTTGTTTGACTCCATTTTTATAATTGTTGGAGTGAACTTGGGTCTGCATACTCATGCTAAGCCTGCGTTAATCGCTTAGCGCGGGTGTCTATATTCGTGCTTAACACAATTCTTCTCGCTTAGCGCCACTGAATGTTTTTGCGCTGAATGCGTCTCTTCCCGCTTAGCGAGAGTGCATGTATTCACGCCCGGCGCATGCTGTGCTAAGCTCGTCTTGGGTTGGACCTTTTTCATATTTTTGGTATTTTCTTGTCTTTTTTTTTGTTTTTAATCCCTCATTTTCATATTTGTAAATCATGAATGAAAAAAATATCATTTCTTAACAATTAAGCATAAATAACTACTAAATACATATTTTTAATGATATTTTCATTATATTTTTATTATAAAAAATAACTCATATTTAATCGTTATCATCTCTATTTCTTTGAATCGGTATATAAAATTAAGTAGATCTTGTTTAAAATTTTATAAGGGTAGATTCTTTTGAAGAGTGTTTTCATTGTCTGCAAATCAATTACATCGTAATAAAATTAAGCAGGCTTAGTTGCACTTTTATCACCAAAAGTTTCACAATGTTGTAAATTTTGCCAGTTTTTCATGAATTTTATCTCTATGTTGCGACAATTAACGAGAAGTGACAACAGAAATTAAAAAAAAATGAAATTAAAACAAAAATCTTTAAACCACTAAAAGAACAGAGAAAATAATGCATACTTAATGAGGATTTAAAAGCACGGTTTATATGAAAAAAATATTTGACGGTCTTGTGACATTCCTTAACAAGTTAATGTTATGCGATTAAAATGATAGTTTTTCCAAAATGATTTTTAAGAAATTTTTGTAGAAAATCTTTACGTTGACTTTAAAGACAGTTTGGAAGTGTCTTTAAATACATATAAAACATGTCGTTGTAAGCTCTTTCGTAGTTAACATTGTTAGTTGAAAACATGAATTAAAACAAAACAAAAATTGCACATACTAAAATAAATAAAAAAATTACAGCACTAAAACAAAAATAAAAATCTTTAAAAGACTAAAATAAAAAACACTCTATTTTAAAGTAACAAAAAGTTATTTAAGTTATTCTTAAATAATATTAGTGTTTGTTTATTCACATAAAGGTGTTGTTCAAGTGTCTAGATAATAAATTAAGTATCTTAGAAAAAATAATTTTTTAATTAAACACTTAATTAGAAGAGTTGAACACGTGTGTCGGAAAGTGTCATAGTACAAAAATGTCCTACATTATGATAGTTCGAACAAAAGAAGTAGACGAGCTTCATAGCTTAATATAAAATGGAAGGAAAATTTGTAAAAAAAAATAATAAGAAGAAAGAAAGAAAAAGGAAAAATACCAGAATACTATTGCCAAATCGTATAAGAACAGTGAAAACGAGAGCAAAAGCAGCGAGTTCCCTTGAACCGATATGACCAACAAATGCATGAGTAATAACATTGATACCAAAGGTGGAGAACCTTGTGAATATGGCTGGTGCTGCAACTACCCACATCAACTTGCTCTCTTTCCACACCCTCTTCACCACTGATAATCCCTCCTCTTCTGATTATGATGATGTTTTCTTTGTTATCAGCAACTTCTGCTTCAGATCCCCCTCCATTTTTTTAGGTTAATTTGGTGAAAGAAGAAACAACTTCTGCTAACTAGTGGAAGGAAGAACAAGGCCAATGAGGGATAGTGTAGGCCTGAATTTTTCTTTTCAAGTCAAAGTGATACAGGTTTTCTTTTTCTTTTTCTTTTTTTGGTACATAAAAGTTTACTATGTCCTTACCATATGCCAATTAGTGGTTGCTATGTCCTTTTTCAATCAAATTGTTACAAATAATGCAAGTTTCACACCGACTAACAATATAATCATATTAGATTTTATAAGTGAGGGACAACCCTCATTTCTTAAGTTAGTTTTTGTGATTGAGTTAGGCTTATCATATTATACATTACGTGCCACATGGATGTAAGACATTCTATACAAAATAAATGTTTTTCTTTTTAAAATAATAATCTTGTAAAAAGGAAATGGGCTAAAACAACTAAAATTAAATAGAGTATGTGAAAAATTTTGAACTTGTTATCATTTTATAATTTTATCATTTAAGTAATTTAAAATGAAATACGTACCAGAGATATAACGTTGGATGGTTAAAAAAAATAAGAGAAAAATTATGAGTTTAATCCTTCATTTTAATAAGAACTAATAATTTAATTAATAATTAAGATTTACCGATAATAAATAATAGAATACGTACCTTTTAGGGTAAGGTTCCGCAACTCTAATAAAGAGTTAAAAAGAACTTTATTTATGTGTTTTTTTTTTATGTTTGTGACTGTCTGTGTAATGTATTTTCTTTTTAGGAAGTGTAATGTGTATATATAAGAAACGAATTATTTTTTATTTATAAAAACAATATCTAGTAATTAAAATATTTTCTTAATCATGAAGAAATGTAGAATAAAGGCATAGAGTGGATGCATCATGCCATAAGCACGGCGATACATGGATTCTCAAGAACCGCTAAAATTTTGCTACCTTCTGCTTTGGAGAAGCTAAAGTTGTACTGATTGTCTTTAATGGTGGGAAAGTGGATTTAGTGTGGGAAAGTGGGGAAGAGTTTTTGTAAAAGGGAATTGTTATTCTATTCTTATTTTTTTAATCTAAGTTAACCACCACTAATTTTTTAATTTTTTAATTTATTCTTATAAGTTTAAATGTATTGGACTGAGATTTTAAAAGACTTTTTTTTATAAAATAAATTATGTAAATTTTAAAAGATTTTATAAAAATATATTGTCTTTCAAGATTTTTTTTTTAAATATTATAAGAATGTAATGACTTTTCTCATCCTTAAAAAAAAACCCTACCCATATGTGTTTAGATTGATGATCAGTTGAATTCCTCATAATTTTTAGAAGCTAACAGATAATAAATTTTAAAAGTTTTTATAAAAATATAATTGACTTTTAAGATTTTTTAAAAATATTATAAAAATGTAAGACTTTTTTCACCCTTTAAAAACAATCCCACCCATATGTGTTTGGATTGGTGACCAGTTGAATCCACCATAACTTTTAGAAGTTAACATATAGTTGATTTATAGATTAACTCATTATAATTTTTGCATTCATATATCATGATTTTCTATCACCAAATCAAACACAATATCCCTCTGCACCCAATACCAACACCCATTTCCCATTTTCCATCATTCATTAATGTCGACCTCATCTACATTTTTCAGCACATATTTGTGTTGTACCTCATTTTCCATTGCAACTTCAAAGATAAACTTCCGAGTACTTTGTTTGGGTTGTCAATATAACGGGAACAGTACAAAACACATTTTTGTTGTGCATCATATACAATAAAAATGTGTTTTTATTGTATATTTACATTTGATATAAAATGTAAACATATTTTTATTGTGTATCAAAACCTATTTTTTTATAACTACAAACATACGTTCAACTCAAAAAGATACAAAGTGTTTCCTTCCATCAACGTACGTTTATCACGTCCACCAACGACTTTCCAAAAATAAGTCAAGCCATTTGACTTGTTTGACTTATATATAAAAATATATATCATTACTATATTTTTTAATTGTAATTTTGGTTTCTCAATTTATTGTTATCCAATACAAAAATCCTTAGAGTTATTTAACAAATATCGGGTATTGATTAACATTTAACTTTTAATTTTAGAGATTAACTTGATCAAATTTGAAATTTTCAATGACTAAATTTATTGACAATTTACAATTTCAAGAACAGTAATTATTCATCCAATAAATAATCATTAAAAATATTTACTCTATTTGCCCCATTATAATTATCGAAAAAAAAATATCTTAAAATAATTGTCATTTTAATTTTTTTAATGTAATATCAATTGAAATTTTTTTCACTTATATCCCTTATAATTATAATATTAATGGTGGAAAATATTATATATGAATTAATGATGATATAAGGTTAAATTTATAAAATTATTATTTTATTTCATCTTTTTATTATTTTTTTTGTCGGTATAAAACAACTTAGGACGACAATTATACTGAAACAAAGATAATATTAATAAAATAATTATTAAGTCAAAAGATATTTATGTTTTAAAAATGAATCAGGACTTCTCATTATTTTGATTAGATACAAATAAATACAAATGTTAAAAGATGTGTCTATAAGACAATCTAACATAGCATTTAAGTAGTACAATTAAAATCTTCATTTAAGATCTTGTATCTAAGATTCTTTCATGCATAAAATATTCTCCTAGGATTTGTCAAAGTTCTATGAAAAATAAATGAAGTCCACAATCTGAAAGACGTTAATCCTCATCAAAAGGCACATTTTGTTATTATAAACATGCTATGATGAAAAAAGTGATTTTTCTTTTGAACTATAAGACACACAAACCTATGAGCAAGGACTTTTACATGAAGAAGGAACATACATTTAATGTAAGCATCAAATGCTTCAACTAGCTCAAGACTTCAGACAAAAAACATAGTGAAAAATCCAATCATTGTGAGGCAACAAATACTTAAAGATGAAAGTTATAAATAGAAGAAGATTTAAAGAAACAACATACGAATCTCCTACAGGAACATATTCTTCCATTCTTTCTTGTAAAATTTTTTATAACTCTTTATAGATACTAAGCTCTCAAAACCCCTTGTATACCTTGAGAGAAAAGACTAAAAATTTTGAGTGATTTATTTGTCTATAAGAAGATAACAACTTAGTTAATGTGCAAACTTTCAATAAATCTTGTTGATTTGTTTAGAACCAACAATGACTTGGTAAAACAAAGAACATTGGGTTAAGTCAAGTTTGAGATAGAGTTTGCATGTATAAAAGTTAGAAGTGATAGTAAAATATACTTATAACTTTGATAAGTTAGTCAAAACTTGATATAGCTTGTCAAGAATGCGACGTAGTCTCGAATTTTAGATAAACCAGTATAATTCTTTGTATGTTTCTTTTTATTGCTTTCATTGACAAATGATTTGAATTTATTTTTACATCTTATATCTTGTTTTATTTACAAAGGAAATTATTTTTCTCATCGTCTAAATCAAAACTTTTTTTTTTCTAATTTTAGATTTACATGCATCATATGATAAACGTATTCTCAATCTTAGAAAAAATTTTAAATTTCTAAAAACACAATTTAACTTCCTTTTGTGTTATTTACTTCTACAATAATAATCAATCTATTGGTTATATAATGTTATTCCTGATTGTATCAATACTTAGATTGTTTATGAAATAATATAAGCATCTTCCTTAAAAAAAAATATTGGTTGTAGAGTATTGCTTTTTTAAATAACAATGTCCAATTAAATTCAAGGATCCGATCCTATCCAACATAATTTGCGTCCATACAAATAAACAATATTTGCCTGTATAACACTAGCAACAGAAAATATATTGCCATAAATAAATCCGTGGCTAGATTCATTAATTTTGAATTTAAAAAACTAAATCAAAGAAGGAACATGAAACTAATCATCTGATGTAATTGTTTCATGATCAGATTCCACCTTGGACCACTTATTAATACGATTACGAGCTTTAGTTACCTGCACATTGACAAAATGATTCGTCCGTTATTCAATAATTGATACTTTTTTTGGGATAAATCTAGAACTAAGAAGAAATAATGATCAATACCTGTTCGTCCCAATCAGTTTTGTAAGTGATTACAGTCAGCACTACGGTTTGAATAAATGTTCCAAACAACATTCCAATCCAAATACCCTAAGAAAGAATAAAGAAGTTTTGTTCAATAGAGGAAACACCAATCAAATGCAAGTATGCAACTCGAGAATGAGAAGAATACCGACCTTGACTTGCAAATTCAAAACGTTACCAAGCACAACTCCTACAGGAATACCTATGATGTAATAACACCCTATGTTCACATATGCTACAATACTTTGCCACCCTGCTCCAATAGCAACCCCTGTTGAAACCACACAATTACAATGTTTAAGTGCATCATTTCGTAATTTTTGTTTTTTTGATCCATATTCAATATTCAATTTTGATATCAAACTCTAGTTTTAAACCAACTTGGAGGCCAAATGTTGTTTAAAAATACCTGAGAGTACAGGTTGAACACTGTTTAGTAGAATAGAGATTGCCAACAAAGGTGACAAGTCCCCAACGGCATCGGCCACGTCTTTATTTGAGGTAAATATGTAAGCAAGTTTTCCCCTTAAAAATAAGAAAAATAAGAAGAGAACAAATCCAATGGCCAAGGATGTAAGCACTGTCACAACTATAGAGAACTTTGCAGCTTTGGAGCTTCCTTTTCCAAGCTCGTTTGCCACTCGAACACTGCAAATGAGAAACCATAAAGTTAGTATTCCATGGTAAATGAACAATAGATGAAAATGTGGTAGGTTTAGATGTGTGTCTGTGTGTGTTGGTGCTTGTTGAGGTTGGCCTTCTTGGCAAAACCGTCCACAACCCCTCTAGCACTATGCTTGTAAAGCATTGGCACTTGTTGAGGTAAGTCCTCCTGACCAAACAATCCATTTTCTATTTCACAGATAACAAAAAGAATTAGTACAACAAAAGGAAGAGAAAATAATGCCATTACCTTGCAGCAGCCATGAAACCAAGTGATATCATCATTTCCCATCCATTGATGTTGAGGCTGTAAACAAATCAAATTTGATCTTAAGCCGCCAAAGAAAAAAGTTTTTTATGCATTAGGCCAATACAGTTACCAAGTACTAAAGGTGGATACAATATATAAATTATCACAAAACAAACACAGGTTTTTTTCTTTTGCCAATACACTCTTCATTATTAACTAAAATTTATAGGAACTCACATAATAATGTAAATCTCATTCCCTATTTGATGACCATTAGTCAAAATTTAATGAATTCAAATGAATTTCATCCTATAATAAATAATGTTTGAGACAAAGTGTGTTGCTAGCATTTTTCAAATTCTAATAAAGAAGTGTGAGACAATACAGAAGGAATACCATATAGATAGAGCATCAATTTGGACCTCAGCATTTTCCATGTTGCCCGTTAAAAGAACCAATATTGTGTTGTACCAGAGCTCAAGACTGTTAAATACCATAGCTCCAAGTTAGGAAAACATGTATGGATTATTAATTTTTTAGATAAGTTGCGTAAAAGAAATCTAGATAGTCAAAACTTTGTATTCTACATTAATCATAAAGAAAATCCAAATTTACATGGAACTCATGGCATTTTTAAAGAGCCTAACCCATTAGTTGGTGTAGATGAAAGCTTACCATAACATGATACCAGATGAAAGGGAAAGCTTGACAACAGGCCAAAGATCTTTGAATGCCAAAAATGAGAAACCTTTCCATGTATCGGAGCACCAACCACATGTTATAAATATTAGTTGACCAATATTAGGAATCCAAAATGCCAAACTTGTTGAAGTCATTGCACCGGGAATCTCGAGCTTGAATTGAATTGTCAATAGCCAAGAGAGGAACAAATGAATAACTATTGAGAATGCTGCCAAGAAAGCAATGATGGTATTTTTGCTTTGAGATTGCAGGAAATTCTGGCAAGTGAAAGAGGCAATAAAAGCAAATATGATAGGAATTGACCAAAGAGAAATATTTCCTGCCACTTCTGCTATATTCTCATCTTGGCCTAAGAGCATCAAAATCGGCCTCGTGAAGATGAACACCGGAAGAAGAAAGAGTGAAGTTATGGACATAACTATCCATGATCTTTGAAGATACACTCCCATCATGACATATTCTTTTGCACCGTATGCTTGTCCACATAGTGTTGCCAACGCACTCGCCATTCCTAACTAGAGTTGTTAGTTAACAACAGACACAAATAACTTGCGTTACAACAATAGCATTTTATATTGTAATTGCAATAACAATAAGGTGGAAACATATTTTTGTTGAATGTATTGCATTTGAAGCCATATTATATCATATGTAGGGGAAGCATATGTTGGGTATTGTCATAGCAGGTATTCACAAGCTTAAGCTTCAGCTTCAACTTTTTAACTACTTTAATAACCCTTTTCACTCTTTGATGCATTTGTTTTTCTTACAACTCCTGATTCACCAATGATTAAAATCACTACTATAACACTAATATAGATTCATACGAACCAAAAACAAAACTCAGGAAATCTTTAAGTTACTCATTGATGAAACACAGGAAATGGCAGAGGTCTCTGTTTCTTTGAATCATTCTACAGAAAGAATATCTCGCCTAAAATTGGAAAGGGTAGTTTTGTCGCACAGATAACATTTTATAGTGTTGTTAGTTGTTACTTTTCATAATTAGGTAATCATGTATAAAAGGAGTAAACCCCCCATTTTGGTTCTTGACGTAGTAATCTCTGAAATTAAAAAAAATATATATATCAAATAAAAATATCTGAAATTCAAATTTGTTAATCATGTTAGTCCTTCCTAATAGCCCTTAACTTAAATTATAAATTTTAAGAATCACAATGATAATAAATTATATATATTAAGAATTATATTTTAATTTCAAAACTTTAATTAACATTTTTTTTTAATTTTAAAAATTACTAGGACAGTACATCACGTAGTCAGAGGCTAAGATTATGTTTGATTTTCTGTTTGGGAAATTTCAGTTTGGTTAATAAACTCATTTTGCTGACATATTTTGTCATTTCCAAAAGTATATATGCACATAAAGATTTAGCCCGAAAACTGAATTTTGCTGACGTAAGACATAAGGTTGTTTTTTTCAAATTTTGCAAACTTAGTTTGAAATTTAACCCAAACTATAATCTAAACATGCAGAGATTTATACTGTATAAAAGTATTCAGTGGCATTTTCTTCTCCCTCACAGTTATCCACTCTTTCTCTCCCAGCTCTATGCCCCTGACCCACTTTCATTTCAAAATTATTTATTTAAAAAAAAAAATATTTTCGAGACTAGATCTACTGGAAAAAAAAAATTGTGAAGGAAGATTAATTTGGCTTAGAAAAACGTACCAGAATTCCATTGGCAAAGCGTATGAGAACAGTGAACACAAGAGCATAAGCAGCAAGTTCCCTTGAACCAATATGACCAATAAATGCTTGGCTTATAACATTGATACCAAAGGTGGAGAACCTTGTAAAAATGCCTGGTGCTGCCACTACCCACATCACCTTGCTCTCATTCCACACCCTCTTCACCAATGATAATTCCTCTTCTTCTTGTTCTGATGTTTTTTTCTCTTTGATCAACAACTTCTCCTTCACACCCCCCTCCATTTCTCTATTTTTTTTATTTTTTTTTTTGCTTTGCTAGTAGAAGGAAGAACAAACTAAGCAAGTGATGAGGGAGTGTAGGCCTGAATTTTTTTCTATTTTAAACCAAAAAAAGGTGTTGGCATGGCTTTAATTAATACAATAAAAATAAATTACTCGCGGTGGTTGCATGCATTTATGTATCTTGCCACTTGTCAGAGATGAATTCCAAAGGGGAATAATGAGACAGTGATTAATATGGACCATTTTGTTTTACCCTTATATACAATACAGTTTGTAGTACAAGTATGGTAGTCATAGTAGTTGTTAGTGGTTGTTGTAGTCCGAACACAAATTGTTAACTATGTCGTTTTTGAGTCATAAATTTTTGTGCTATACGTGTTTATTATATGGACCACCGAAACAGCTGCGACGTGTAAGCTAGGCATCCTAAAAATAATGATAGTACGTACTTGTTTTTTTTTTTTTTCTTCTTAAAATAATTTTATAATAAAGCTCGTAAATATATCATCAAAGGGGAATGGGCGAAAACAAGAAAAATAAAATAGGTATGTGATAATATTTGAACTTGCGTATCTTATTATTGTTATCATTTAAGTTATTTAAAAATTAAAATAGTATTAGTTTGAGGAACAAAAGTAATTTTGAATTATTATTGAATTTGACAGCCATATGAGACTTTAAAGTGTACTAAAATAGTAATTCCAATAGCTTTTTAGGGGACCTATTAGCTTTTTAAAGTTGTGTATAAACTACTATTTATCTCGAATGAAAATTGTAATATTATTGTTCCGGGATATTGAAATAGTCTCACATATTTTAGAGATTGAGATTAAAGAAAGTTTATAAACATCTCTTAACTCATCTAAACACTTTATAAAGGAAAATTCGTGAAGCCGATAACAATTATTAAGGAAAAGTGAAATAAAAAAAAAAAACCATACATGTGTAAAAAAAAGCATCGGAAGAATCGGATGGATAAGCATGCTGATACGTGGATCCTCAAGAACCTCCATAGTTTTTTTCTATTTATCACCTAAGTCCTAGCTAACTCCTAAAGGCCACTACTTTTGACTAGGAGAAGGTAAATTCATCATGATGGGTTTGACACATGAGTACCCTTTTCATCAACACAATCTATAAAAGAAATGGTGAGTTAGTTAATTATTATTGTCTTTTAAAAAAGAAAATCAATAATTATATATGCTGTTTCAGTCATGCAATAGTTGAGTTAGGAAGCTCGTTAGATTCTGACCAATAAATTATTATGCTATCGATCCAAGCTAGAACTCACACCAATTGAGAATTGCCATGCTAGACGTGGAGGAATAGGGACGATACATTTGATGAATGATGAGAACAACAGTGAAAAAACACGAGAGTTTGATATGAGGCCTTTTCATTGCAAAAGGACTTTTTGTTACTAGTTAGCAACAACTAACATCTTTATTCATTAGATATTTAAATATAATTTAGTATTACTAAATAATTATTTAATTAGTCAATAAATTTTTGTCCAGTTGCAGTCCTATTCTTCCCCAAGCAGCATCCAAAGAAAAAATTAAATTCTGTCTTTATCTTTTATCTTACGTAAATAAAACTACAACAACACATTTTTTATAAATAAATGTTAGAGGTTAATTTATTAATTTTTTTAACAAAAGAAAATTATGATTTGATAGGAAAAAAAGTGAAAAGAAAAAAAAATAAAAATACGACTAACGAAACATTTTCTTCCATTTGTTTAGAGAGAAGATGAAAGGAGAAATTATTTTATAGATACAAAAATTTAAATTTTTTCTTTTCAATTCAAATTTCTTCCCTATATTCCTTCCATCCTAAAATATTTATTTCACTATTAACAAGAGACTAGCTTTGACGTGGAAAAAAGAAGATACTTGCATCCCAAATACTTTTCTAAACACAGGACTTGTCTTCCTTCTTGTCCATTTAACTATATAGTAGGTCAACCTGGCAACTGCATCACGACAAAGCACTACTTGATCTTAGTTGGAAGGCACAAAATAGTCATTAAAGTACACGTACGTTACTTAAAAAAATTAACTTAGTTACTATGATGATCTG
This sequence comes from Glycine soja, assembly GCF_004193775.1. Lineage (NCBI taxonomy): Eukaryota > Viridiplantae > Streptophyta > Magnoliopsida > Fabales > Fabaceae > Glycine > Glycine soja. Next base: position 512,791 of record NC_041004.1, read on the forward strand.
TGTCTTCCAAATTGCGTGGTATATTTGAGTTCTGAATAATTATGCCACAAAAAAAGAACTATTCCATAGACAAAAGTAAAAGATAGGTCTCATTAATGGCGACAAGTTGACCTCACAGTTTGGAGGCATTTCCCTTCACCAGCACGTACTATTATTGGAGAGTTGGAGCCATAATGCATGGGACCAGAGTTTTCTGCAGGAACCCAACACAAAGTCACTCGTTTTTCTATTATTGGTCGAATGTTAAATTTGAAAATAAAAAATCCTTGATAGAAATCAAAATTCAAGAGTGATGCTGTTTTATATGATCTTTCGTTGATCAGTGTTGGTCATCAATTACTATCATCCACTATAGCAATGTTAATTAGTGTAGGTCAGTCGACCCTATAACATTGATATAAGATTATTTTATAGATTAATAGTAAGAGCTTAAGGGTGAAGAGACTACAAAAGAGAAAAATGTTGGGAGTTCCAATTTCCTCAATGATATTTTTAATAAAATTAACTAATTAATATTTATTAATAAAAGCATTGATTAGTTGACACTAAACCATCATTAACATACTTTTTGTTTTAAAAAATATCTTTTTTTTATATTTAACTGTTTAAGCGGAGATGGATGAGAATAAATATCATATTATACCCTACTCATATCCATCATTAATACATTTTTTTTATAATTTTTTTGTCAATATATATATATATATATATATATATATAATATAAATTAAATATTTTATTATTATAATTTTTTTAAATATAAATCAATTAGCTTAATAGTTAAAATTAAATAAAAAAACTTAAAAATATACATTTAAATAAAAATATAATTAAATTCTTATTCTTTGAAAACTTTAATATATAGCTTCAAGAAAAAAATATTTTGAGATTATTTTGAATTTAAATATTTACTTTTGCATTAATCATTAACACATTATTAACACGTTTTAATGTATTTTAATTATTGATTTATTTGATTGCTTATTACAATTAAAACTCTTGTTCGTGATTTTCAAGCCGCCTCATTTTAACAACACACTATTTAGTTTTTTTATGAAGCAATCAAATTGAAGTATATGTAACTCAAATTCAACTCATTTATTTAACTACAAATTCAATTTTTAACTCAAATTTAAGTTATTTAATTCATGAATCAAGTTCAATAACTCAATTATCAAATTAAGACTTGAATTATATTTGAGTTGATTCAATTCATTCTCCGTCTTACTTATGTAGACTTAGACAAATATAGCATTATAGAATAATTTGTTACATGTTCAAGGTTAACAAAAAAAAAATCATAAATAACTCTATGGATTTATAACATGAAGCTGTCCCAACTCCTACACACATATGCTATAATTTTTTCAACAAATTTAAATCATTCCTTGAAATCGAGCATTTTGTTTAGGACAGTAAGATAAGCCTCTACACTAGAAAGTTGAAACAACTACATCCACTCCTTTTCCAGTCCCACTATAAAAAGAGAGAACATAGAAACATTAGTTGTGCATGAGCGAGATTAGTAAGAAAATGAAATATTAAAGCAATCAACTTTGTTATAAAAAAAAGTTAAAAAAATACTTTTAGCCTCTTTAAAATTTTAAAAGTTTGACTTTAGTCTTTTTTATAAAAAAAATATCTATTTTTCCCTTTAATTTTTAAATGCACCATTTTTGGTCCTTTAAATGGTTTAAATATCATTTCATAAAAATACAAAAAATGATAGTGCTAACAACTAAAACTGGTGGACTTCAAAATGAGAGGAATAATTTTTCTTTTACAATAACTAATATTTAACTTTTCAAATTTTAGAAAAATAATAACACATTTTACAACAAAAAAAACATGTATCTGAGCCGTTAAAAAATACACTATGTATTCTGAAATCATATTAATTAACAAAAAAATTGACCAGCATAGGAATCAAACTTTATTTTTGGTGGGCTCATAGGAATCAGACTAAAAACAGTTTTAACTGGACCGATATTTCATAGCTTCCTGTGAAAAATCAGCCACACCTTACCATATCTTTTAAATAAAATTTAGGAGTAATATACATAAAAAGAAAATTGAGAGTATTCTGAAATCATATTAAAAATATGGACCATACAAATCAAAATAAAAAGAAAATTGCACCGACATTACATTTACTTCAATTGAAAAATCAGGCGCACCTTACCATATTTTTAAATGGAATTTAAGTAATTGTTATGCAGTTTTATTATTAAACTAAATTTTATATTCTTACGGTTGGCCTCATTTTTTTTTTTAATTTCTATAAAAAATTTATTCTCTATGAAAATAATTTTTATCAACTGTTTGTTATCTATGGAAAATAATTAGAGACTTTTTTTGTAATGTCAAATAATAATAAAAAGTATCAACACATGATTACTACGTTAGAAATAGAGAAAGTGAGTAAGTTTAATTTGTAAAGTATTATATATTCATTCTATCTCATAATAATCATCGTATAAAAAAAAATTTCAAAATAATTTTTATTTTAACTTTTTTAATATAATATTAATTTTTTTTACTTGTATTTCTTATAATATTATCATATAGACTACCAAAAATAAATAAAAATTAATATTGATAATGCTAATATTGTAAAATTATTTTTTTCATCGATCTATTGTTAATTTTTTTTTAATCTATGTATAACAATTTAGACAACAAGTATAATTGAACGGAGCAAGTAATATTTTTTCATTAGTTATACATAGCAGTTTAAAAGATATTAAACATTATTTTTATTAGCAAATTGTTGTAATGATTGTCATTATAAAATGAATTGATCTTAAGGTATGTTTAGTTTTAACGTGTGAAAGTAAAAAACAAAAAATGAGATGAGAGATTTAAATTAGAGTAGACCGTAGAAGTGTGATACTTGTATTAATTTTCAAAATTTTCATCTCAAATACATCTAAGATGAAAGTAACAAAACACTACCTTATTACAATTTTATTATTTTAAATATGCTTAATTAAATACTTTTCTGTCTATATAATTTAGTGTTTTTTTATTTTTATTTTTGGAAAAAAAATCATTTTAATTCTTATAAATTGTGTTTATTTTATTTTTCATTTTTAAAGCATTTTCGATAGTATTTTAAATAATTAAAAAATACCTTAAACAGTAAAAAAATTTATCTAAAATGTTAATAAAATAAATATATTTTATAAGGATTAAAATTAAAAAAAATTATAAAGACAAATGAAAGAAATACTTAATTACAAAGATGAAAAAGTCATTTAAATTTTTTAAATATTTGATATTGTATGGATTATTTATTGAGTGAACCACCTTTGGTCCAATTTGCAGCATCATATTATTCACAAACCATCAAAATCAATCTAAAGCATATCATTTTCTGCATAAGATATTTTGGTATCTGTTTTTCCTTCCTCTCCGGCAGCCCCTTCTCCTCCTACATCAACTCCGGCAAGCCTCCCCCAACAACTTCTTTCTACTCCTCCGTGTCGTTAGGTTTGCCGGAAACCATGTTATTGTTCCTCCCCTCCCTCCTTCCTTCGCACGTACCTTCATATCTCATATCCATCATGTATCGACCAAGGGTAAACCTAGACTTAAGGGGGCCAACAATAAAAAATAAAATTCATCTAAAACATATATATATATATAATGAAAAATATTCACAAGTTGAGATTCTAAAACGTTAATTACAATCATATTCAATCAAAATACATAACGTTTTCTTGCTTGTTATGAACATCATTTATAATTAATCTACACTAATTTTTTCAGTAATTTCCTTTCAATCTATACTAAAATTTGATAAAATATAATATTTATATATTTGTAACAAAATATAAGATTACTATTGGTTTTATAGTTTAGAAAAAAAATCAAGAAATGAAAACAATTATATAATAACTAATTAATAAAATATATTCTTAAGATAATTTTTTTTTAAAAAAAAGAAAATTATTGTAAAGTTATAATTTAAAAAAGCCAAGGATAAAAACTGATTGTATATTTAGTAACTAAAATTTAATAAAATATAATATTTAAATAAAAATTCTAAAAAAGATATAACATTTTTTTATTTGATAGTTTAAATTAAAAAGGTCAAGAGAATTGACAATTTTCTCCCAATTCTCATAAGCAATTTATGCACAAAATACACATCAATGCTCAACGACATTATGTCAAATTTTACGGGTGAATAGTTACATAGCCTGTTCAATTTTTTGAATTGATTCCATAGAAAAATATTATAGGCTACTGAAAAAGCTGGCGAATATATTTAAAAGAAAGAGATATGTAAACAAATAGTCAAGATCAACAAATTATATCGAATTTATTTTTTACAGAATTAATTGATGCAACTTATGGGATAAACTCTTGCCAGGGAGCTAGTTCACCTTAAAAAATTATCTAATACTTTTAGAATCCTATAGCTCATTTCTCTTAAATATGTAGTAACCTTTCAATTTAAAAGGTGCAAACAAGAAATAAATTAAAATTATTAATTGACCATTCATATATACACACTCCTCACAGAACATGTGCAATCCTAACAAGTACATCTTGGATTCGGAGTCCTTCTTTTGGAACACCATCTACAGACAAATTATAAGCACAAAGGAAAAATTAGGAAACTAAGATATAGAAAAGAAAAAAGGGAGGGGAAGGAATGAGGGAAGATATACTCATAGCATTTAAGATCTATCACCTGCAAATGTAGAGGAATAAGCTATATCTTCAGCAATATGAGAAAAAAAAGGGTTACATAGCTGTAATAAAAAAAATATAAACATTATATTCACTCACAGAATGACTTTAGGTATGATAAATCACAAGGTAGGAAATAAAATTATTAAACAATGTTAAAAATCTACTAATACCTTATTTTAACAATTATTAAAATAGTATAATTGAAAATGTAAAGGGCACAAAGAAAGAAAAGAAAAATAAGAATTAAAAAAGCTCACAGCAAACACTACAAGTAAGAAAAACACATTGCTCATTTGCAAAGGTCGTTGATACATGAAGAAAAACCCAAAGTAATAATAATACCATTTTTTTGCCGCTTAAAATAGAAGGAAAATATTTACTATTAGTCACTTTCTTTTCTATCTCACTTTTATTTAATTTATTTATTTCTCTTTTATTTTTATATTCTCTTCTTTCAACCTCTATTTTTATCATTATTCAAAATATAAATAAGAAGATAATAAACATTACAGTGTTTCAAATGAACACTTATAAATATTTTATCAACATCTATTATTTATTTCCATCTCTCTCTTGTTATATTTTATTATTGTATCTATATTTCTCTTCCTTTCATTTTTGTAATGTTTAGATACAATTTCAAGAAGAAAAGTTCTGGTGCATAAACATCTCTAACGCCTAATTTTTAAGCACACTTTCCGAGAGAATGTTAAAAATATTTCTTTCATATATATATATATATATATATATATATATATATATATATATATATAAAGAAACCGTATTATATTATCACATCTTAAGTCTGCTTTTTACGGTATCCTCCTATTATCACACCCAGACCACACTTTTCTAAAATAATAACAAGAATTGCAAAAAGCCAAAAAGAGACCTCTTTATTCCTCCTCTTTAATCCAATTGTTGATATTTTTCCTTTTCCTTATGAATTTGATGATATTGTATGCTAAACTACTGATAATTGATGGATAAAGATGCAACAAATTAGTTAGGGGGCATTTAACTAGTTTTTAGTGCTTAACTAGCTTAATGTTGCCCTGTTGGATTACTTGCCAAGACAGCTTGATCACTTCATTCACTAGGTGAGGCCACTTTTGTAAGTGCATGTAGTGAATAGCATATATTTGGATTTAGGTGATTTGCATAAACATTTGAGCGTCACCACCTAAGGTTTAAATTTGTCTAGTAAAAAACAAAAAAAAAGTAAGATATTCAAGTTTAGTTTATTTATTTAAGGGTTTAATGTGTAATTTTACACTGTTGAAGGAAAACAAAAAGAAACAAATTTCATAAGAATGTACAAGGTAAAAAGCAGCATTGGAGAGCAAAGAGAATATGTATTGACACAGTTGAATGTAACTTCATATCATAATAACTCTATAAATGATAGCAAGAAACAATATTTTCTGCAAATTAATAGAATTATAGAAGACAATAGCATGAGTATTAGAATTACATACCAACTTTCGGTTTGGCTTCCCCTTGCCCAAGGCATTAAACTCCTCAACTTTATCCTCTTGATACTTGTCTCTTAACAACTCCTCAACTTTATCCTCTTGATACTTGTCTCTTAACAACTCCTACAAATGTGTCCTTTTTGAACTGTTAAAGTGTCTCCATTGTTCTTTTTTGTGTTGCCTCCTCTCATCAACATACTCAAAATTCACAACCTACGTCATAAAATCCACTCAATCAATCAAAAGGCAGAGTACTCCTTCAAAGAAAGAAGTATCACTTTGAAGAACCTTTATTCTAAGAAACAATTAGAAATGATACTACTTCCAAATTTAGCCACTCTTCGAGTGTTATAAGATTAACCATAAAAAGTATACGAGTTAGTTCATTTTTGCAATTACATATTGTTAATACCAATTATTTAAAATTCATTTTAATATTCAACAATTTTCAGTTTAGCAAGTTTAAGGAGCTCTAAGCTAAGAGAAAATTCATTTCACAAATATAGCTACAAAAGGAAGAAAAGCAAAGAAATTAATAGTATTCAAAATGACTTCACTTAATTTTTTTCCAAAAAGGAAAACTATTTCAATGCAGAGAAGCGCATGATGAAAGAAATGTCTACCTTCATGAAAATAAAATGCATAAATAATGTAATGTTAGATGTTTTTCAAACTCTTTTAATTTTTTAACCAATGTATTTACGATACCAATTAGCAAAATCCTTTAACTAAATAAATAAACTAACAAAAAAGAGTACCACAACCACTTCCAGAAGCTACATGACGGGTGGTTCTTCTTGCTCCTGCTTGAATGAGAAAGATATAATAATCATGATCTTATATTTTTAAACTGACAAGGGAAGTTTGGCAAGAGTATTTCTTACGTAGGTAAAACTGGATCTGAGTTTGCCATCACAAAATCGGCAATCCTGCAATAGTGTTGCATTCAATTAACAATCCTGCAATAGTATTGCATTCAGTTAACAAAGTTGGTTAGCTAGCAATAATTGTAATATTAAACAAGAAATTCCTCAAATAGACATACTCCATGCTTAAAAAATGCTAGTGGCTGGCTCACAATTACAACTTATAATTCAGTAGATGATTGAATATTAATAAATGCTAATTTATTATGATTGGGTGTGAAAAGAAACTTAATTTAGTAGTGTAAATAATTGTTATCCGTTGTGAAAAGGGCTAGGTCCCATATACCCCTAAAATAAAATGGAAAAGAAAAATTAAACTGAATGTCATGAAAGACAAAGAAAAAAGTCAATCTATAACCATTACATTATATTTCAGTCAATTCTAACTTTTTCCATTGATCTAAACTTAATCTCTAAAGGCATAAGACCACTCGAAGTGGTAATCAATTGCAAAATCTTCTGGCAAAATTAAAGAACACCCTATATTCATGCAATTATATGTTGAAGGTCTATCTACTCATGAATCGCATATCGCCAATGAACAGTGCATTCATCACTCTCTTTCGTACTTAAAAGTTTGGTTTTGATCATGAAATGTAATGGTAACAGGTACTAAGTAATTATGTCATTTCTTAAAATCAAAGTGAAGAGGATTTCAACTAAGTTCAAAGTAGTGCTTTTTACTTTTCCTTTGAGTCTTTTTTTATCTATAGAAATTGAAGTTTTGTATTACAAAACTTAAAACAACTCACTACTGTTCAGCTAATTGACTTAGACTTTCTTTATTTTTTCTTTTGAGGTTGAGTATGAGTTTAATCGGTGAATTTACACTTTAACAAAGTGAAACCAACCTTAACCTGTTTGTAGAGAAAGTAGCGTTCCCGTATGAGTAAGAAACAACAACAATATATATATATAAACAACACGATATTTTCAGATTTGATTGGCTCACAAACTTCCATCTTCTTCAAGAACCTGTTGAAAAACCTCTCTTTTGTAATAATGTACTAAGTATTATTGGATAATCCCCATTTCTGGACAAATATATTAATAACAATGTCAAGAATCCATATATATTAAACAAAAAACATTCGGTACTTATTTTTCAAGTAACTAAATGTTTCATAGGGTGTAGTAAACATTCTCTTACCTATGTCTTTTAATAGAACCAACTGTTAATAAGCTAATTGAAAAGTAAAGCATTTAGTATTTGCAACAAGTTCCACCCAGATCCAGAAAAGAAAACAGAAATATAAGAACAATCACTTGGTTATAAATTCTCGGCTATATAAATTGGGCAATCCTATATTCACTAAAATAGCAAAAGGAAAAGAGGAAATCCATTTTTAAAACTCAATGAACCCAATTACATGGTTTTGATGTCTAGAGGAAATGAGGAACAGTTTCAAGTTGGTTCCTATTTTTAAAGTGACCTTCAAATTGGTTAGCATGCTCTTGCAGCTCTGGTTACTCTCAAACTTGGTTCCTCTCAAGTATTGAAAATTTGTAATTTCAAGTATACAGATTCTCATTACAATTGCAAACAATGTATTAAGAAAGCAGAACATGTCATATTTATTTCCAATTTCCTCCTTTAAACAATCAATTAGAGTTCCAAGAGCAACGACCTCAGGATATGAGTTGAGAGACTAGCCATGAAGGATATGAGTCCACCTCAGGATCATAGCCAATCTACAACAAAACATAAAACAAAGGTCAAAATTGCAACACAAACACATAAATCTCCTAGCTGTGAAAAACACAATAGTGAAGTAAAGGTCTCCACAACGGTTCTCCCGTGTCACTGCAACACCAGATTCGTATTCCTACTTCAGAATTCAAATACACAATAATCTTAATCTTTAATTAACAGAAATATTAAAATTTAAAACAAAAAATTGATCCACCTATCAACAATGATAATAGTTATAGAAGTCCCATCAATAGAAATGGAGACGTGTTTGCAAAGGTGAAGTGGGACATCTTGAAGTAGAGAAAACAATGTCTCCTTCCACGAGCGTACCCAATCATGACTCTCCACTCTTTCTAAGACAAGAGAAACAAAAACCTCAACCTACTAAACTAATAGCAGCCACCGACGGCCACAACGACAACACCGTGGATGCCAACGATCGCATCGTGCTCCTCTTCGTTGCAAGACTCAAAGGAGTGATTAGGATTTTGGAAGGGACGATATTTAAGTACGCAGAGGTGCAGGAGATTCTTGAACGGAGAGGTAAGGGTGAGAATTTGGAGTACCTTGTGTGGTGGAAGGACAGTGGAGCAAGCAAGTGGGTGACGTCGAAGTTTGTGGCCTCGAGTATAGAGAATGAGAGGGATAGTGAGAATACAGAGAGTCACGAGAAAGAGTGAAGAGGTAGTCTTAAAAACAACATAAAATCTTCTTTTGAATAATCGTCTTAAAATGACAGTTTTTTAAGATGATTTTTGAAAAATCGCCGTAGAATGACAATTATTCTAAGACTATTTTTGCAAAATCATCTTAGAATGGTAATTTTTAAGACGATTTTTGTAGAACCATTGTAGAATTATTTTTATTTATAAAAATGTCACTGCATTTCTTTCTAAAATGGTTTTTTATCAACCAATGTTAGATCAACATTGTAAAAAATCTTTTTTCTAATAGTGTGTTTCCATGTCAAGAAGGATTTTTAAAGTTGGTTGCATCAAATATGTAATTATCCAATTGTTGAGATTGAATTTCTTTAATGATGAATTATTCTATAGTTAACATTGTTTTTTAAGATAGAAAAAATTGTGCTCAGCCAATCTACTTCCTACTCTTGTGATAGTTGACTTAAATTGAACCCTATAAACTAGTAATAATCCATTGATTCCCTAAAATACTAAAAATTGCTTTCATGATTTAAGTCTCAATTTTAGTTCTTATATATCTAATATTTAGATTGACCTTATAGTTCTTCCTTGAATATCTATGAGATGTAGATAAGTGGTCCACAAATTCACATGAATAAACCTCAGTCAAATCTAAAGATATCCAATTATTAATGGAGACAACAATCAATCATGCATTAAGAGTTATGTACAATCTCAAAAACTAGAAAATTACTTAGACATAGAGAAACAAAGGAGATTTAACAAGATAATCCAAACAACAAATCATGGAGGAAGGAAGGAGGGGAAAGAATTTGTCTTCAATCTCACTCTTTGGATTGTCGTAACTCTCAAGTTCAAACCTTAAAACAAAATATAAAATAAGTATATATACAGAGGATTCTAATGGGCTTATAAACCCAAATAATGTATAAATGAAAAACACAACATATTAAGGTTTGGTTTCAGCCACAACCAAAAAAGTTACCCTAAAATATGGTTAAAGTTAACCGTCCTACCTCATACACATCTTAAAGTTGTCCAAAAAATAAGATGAAATTAATATGGGATCGAATTCGTGAACTATTCCTTCTTTTATTCTCCTTGATCATCAAGCAAATAATAAGTTCATTTCTCATATATTAGTCCCATGTGGAGACTTACAAAGGTAACATTCTCCAATAATATGTTCCATACTTAAAAAGATAACAAAGAAATCACAAATAGCAAGCTGAATTTATAACTTGAAGTGTGAATTCTAACATTTAGGTGCTAGAATTCTTTCGACAAATACAAATCATTCCTTTGAATCGAGCATTTTGTTTAGTGCAGTAATATAAGCCTCTACACTTGAAGTAACAATATCCACTCCTTCTCCGGTACCACTATTAAATTAAACAGAAAACATAGAACATTAGTTGTTCGTGTGCAAAATTAATTAGTAAGAAAATGATATACTAAAGCAATCAACTTTTGGATTAACAATACCTAAATGTTGGATAAATAACGTTTCCATTCAAAGCAGGAGTAGGTGACTGCTTATTCTCTCTACGAATTACAACACGTGTAGTAGCAATTGCATCGGTGCCTCCTGTAACTGTACTTGGTGAGTATTCAAGTACTTTTACGGTTTCCTGCATAAAATGGTGTAACTTCCTTATATGATGATATAACCTAGAAAACTACAACATTTAGATAAATATTTTATCCTCTCAATGTTATGCTTAAAGATAAACTTTTAGCCCATTTTTTTTCCATGAAAACCCTAAACTTTGGGGGAAGGGGGAAATCATAAAATGTTGAATAATATTTCTCTAAAGGCGAGTTGTTAAATTCCAATAGATTTCTATAGAATGCACAAAATAGAAAACTATAAAAATGGGTAAATGCTTATAGTAGTAAGGGGTGTAATTAAAAGGAAAAATAGCAATAAGGAACTTATCAAACTTTCAAACCTTCACTATGAGATTAATAGCCTTGTAAGCTGAATCTACTGGTCCTACACCAACAGAACAAGCAACATGTGTGCTACCATCACTAGTAACAAGTTTGATAGTTGCTGTTGAAGAACCCATAGTTCCACAAGTCACCTACATTGAAAGATATTGCTTATTTTTTCTTTTATTTTGTTAGACAAGACATCGCATCAAACATATACCTTTAAATTTATCACATTTCAATTTACCTGCAAACCACCAAGCTTCCAAATAGGCTCAGCATGAGAAGCTTGATCTGATACCAATGCTTTGAGATCAACATCGGTAACTCTCTAAGGACACCAAGCATATTTGAGTTAGACAATAGGAAGACATTAGTTTCAAGAAATGATCAAAATGATTCACAATTAACAAACATCACAAGAACACAACCACAATCATATAGTTTTAAAAGGCATAATTTTTGGGTTGCTTTTGACCATAATGCATGATGCAATTTCTTGTTTCCCTATTTATTAATTTTATTTTGCTTCTTTCAAGTTTTGGTTACTTTACTAATATGCTTCATGATTTTGGATGCTTTCTATTTATGATTAGTCATTAATTTAGTGTTGCAAAATTTTATTCTCTTTTTCCTATAGTATAAGAAATATAGACGTGTGGCTACAAAACCAACATATGGTGAACATGAAACTTTTCTAAATTGTGTTCATTTGTAAGGCGCACAAATAAAAGCACAAATAAAAGTATAGTTACCCTAAAATAATTTTAGTAGCTGAAGTTCTCTGTATACTTTTGAGTTAAATCAAGAGTAAATAAATCCATATGTTGTGCCCTTACAAACAAACTCACTCCAAAGGAACCTTATGCATGCTAAAAATCATAAAATAATCCCATATGCTGTGCCGACAAGCATGTAAAATCATTTTTATCATTTGACATTGATTCTGTGCAGAGTAAATACAAAAAATTAATTATTTGACATAGACAAATCACCCTAGACCTAACTTATCATTTGACATTGATTCTATGCAGAGTAAATACAAAAAATTAATTATTTGACATAGACAAATCACCCTAGACCTAACTTATCATTTGACATTGATTCTATGCAGAGTAAATACAACAAATTAATTATTTGACATAGACAAATCACCCTAGACCTAACTTGTTGACAAAGTTAATGTTAAGTACATATAACTATATATTTATTCATGATTGAAATGAAGCAAGAAAGGGAAAGAGAAATAACTAATTTTTAACCTTCTTTTTCTCAGCTATTGCTTTGAAGTTCCTAAACACACTTTCAACTTCTTCATCCCTAAGTTCATAGCCAAGCTGAAAAGGTAAAAAGAATAACTCGTGAAAAAAAAGGAAAACATTCAGAATGACTTTGAGTATAATAACGAAATTATTTTATTACCTCTTTGAGTCGACTTTTCAAAGCTTGGCGTCCACTATTAGATGCAGAAAAGTAAATAAAGGGAGAATGAATCATAAATTGATTATATGAAGTCTAAGATACAAAAGAAACAAAATAATCATTACCAAATTACAAATAAAAAAACCAAAAATCTATTTTACTTATATATATATATATATATATATATATATATATATAAAGTAAAATAGATTATAATAAAAATATTTTTTTTAAATGATATGAATGTTAATTACTTGATTTTAACTAATTCAATAAATATTTATTTGAACAATAGCTATATATTAATATATACTTGAGTACAATAAATTTTATTATTTTTACGCATTATATTTATGATAGTTAATTTAATAAATACTATTATACTTACAAAACTCTATTAATAAAATATTTGTGTAATTTTTTAGATAAAAAAATGTGGTTAGATACTTCAAAATTATATTGATAATGTTTATTTTTATTATAATTATCAGTGAATATAAACAATTTCAAATAAATAAATAATTTAAATAAATTACCAATTATTTCATCTAAAGATACATTAAACATAAGTTTAATCTTTTGAATACTTGCCATATTAGATCTTTTAAATATTAAATGCATATAAATGGTCTGTAATATATTTCCATCATTAATACTTCGTAAAAAGATCAATCATTTAATTAATTAAATAATTTTTTTCTTATTAAAATTAATATTGATATAAAAATATATTTAATTAACGTTGTTATTCATAAATTATAAATGCATAGTTATATAAGGAAAAAATATTAGTACATATTATAGAAATCCTTGTTGCAAATAATTTTGTACCTAAATGTAGGGTTGGATCAAGTTTAGTAAATATTTAGATATAAATCTATCAATGTTAATTGATTTGTGTTGAATCGGTTTTTCCAATTTAAAAAAATATTGGCAACTCAAACCAAACCAAGTACATCACCCAGTATATAAAAATTAAAAAAAAGAAAAATATTAAAAATAGAAAAAAAAATGGAAAATCATTATAAAATGAAAGAAAATTAATAAATAATATCAAAAGCTTGAAATTTAGAATTACACAAAATAAAAATTATTGAATTATTATAAAAAAAATTGTTATAAATTACAACTCCATTCCATTGATATAAAATTAGAAAAAGCTCACCAGCTTTTATTCTATAAAGTTTCATCCTATTATCTTATAGTATAAATCCTTATATAATTAGGTTGACAAAATAGTAAAAAAAGAGTTTTGAGAAAAAAGCAAATGGCATACCTTAGCTTCCCTAGTACCATATTAACTCCATTGGACTTTTCATGGCCAATATCTTCGGGAGACAATATTTCATATGTACCTCTATGCTTTAATAATCCAGCCTACAAAGTAAATGTATGTAGCATAGTAAATGAAAGTTATAAGATTTACATTAAAAGAATATAATGGTAATTAAGTGCATTGTCTATATATTTAGTGTTATATAATTAGTTAACTGCAAATGCATTTAATTCCACTAACCTGGTGAACGCCACTTTCATGGAGAAAGGCATTATCACCTACAACAGCTTTGTGTGGTTGTAAATACATACCAGAGAACTCTTCAACCTATTGATAAAGATTTTATTTATAAAAAAAAAAATTGAATTAAACAAAGGTAACTTAAAGGGGGAAAAGTATCCCAAAATTCATAGAATAGTTTGAAAATATAAAACCATCTTGCTTGTCTTCAATAAGTGCCTTGTATTAATTCCAGTATACAAACCACCTAAGACATGATCTCCCCTGCATTTTAGGGCCATCACAACCTTGAACAAAAAAATATAAAATAAGTTATAATACATTAAGGGAAATGAAATTAAGTGACTGAGATAGTTAATAAAAAACAATAGAAGAGCAATATGATCATTTTGTTAACAGGTCCAATATGAATTGGGAATCCGAACCCTAATTGAGAGTTGTAATTCTGTCACCAAGTTACTGTAGATAACTTTTACATTAATATTCAATAGAAAATTGATCCATTAACATTTATTAGATTCGTTACACAATAAATTATTGATACCAACCTCTTCTAATGAGGCATTACCAGCCCTTTCACCAATCCCATTAATTGTTACTTCTAATTGCATTGCACCAGCACGAGCAGCCTGAAAGCAATTAATTAAGGCCAGATAAAATTATCAATATTGTGTTACACTGACTACATTAAGTGATAGGGTTATGTGGGTACCTCTATTGTGTTTGCAGTGGCATGTCCAAGATCATTATGACAGTGAATAGAAATAATAACATTTTCAGCTCCAGGGACATTGGCTTTTATACCAGCAACCAATTCTCTAATCTCGAATGGCATTGTTATGCCCACAGTGTCACCTATGCCCAGAGTTGTTGCCCCAGCTTTGATAACTTCTTCCAAAATTTGGTAAAGGAACTCTCTATCCGATCTGGTCCCATAATGATTGAATAATGCAAAAAAATAACTCAAAATTCATGACAATATCAACATTTGCAACCAACAAAAATGTAAGTATATAATGGATACAAAATTACACTATTTACATTTATTTATTTATTTTAATAATAATTAAAGTTTACTTTTAAATTATTATTTTTATCCTAAGTCAGATGTGACAAATATAAGAATTTTTCACACCCTAAAAATTGAATACAAATAATAATAGACTTTACAAATCCAAACAAACAACTTAGTGTATGTCATTGAATGCGTTCAAATTGTGTTAGAACGGAGAAAATATACTTTCTGAGGCAAAATTTCCAAAGCAGCAATCATGTTAATGAACTTTTTTGTTGTGAAGTTTTCTAGATCAAAATGAGTTTGGGACTTTTGGTTTTTTCTTAAAACCAGAAGTCCAATGGAATGGAAGAAGGTTAAAAGCAATAAAGGACGAAAAAGTAGAATTGCAGGTTCCAGAAATAAAAATTTAATTTATTATTTAATTTGAAATCAAAGACGATCACTAGTAAAAAAATGTCTTAGTAACTAGACAATTTTTATATAACCATTTTAAAAAAATTTAATTTAATTTCAAAAATGACACCACTTATTTTTCTATATCAGTTTTTAAAAAACCAACTTAAATTTAATGATGTTAAAACATCTTTAGCAGTGGTTGTTTTCCAGTTATGTTGAAGCCAAACATGGATTTAAGTAACGTTCCACAATTGTAATTACAATCGTAATATCAAAGTATTTTGACTCACGGCAATCATAATATTAAGATTGCATCAGTTGAATTTTCCTGCAATTATTTGCAATATAAAAAAAAAAAAAAGGTTGGACTCACGGCAACGAGACTGCGACCACGACTGCAACTTAAAAAACATGGCCATAACATCTGGAAAGATGAGTTACAAACGTGGGTACAACGTAGAATGAGGACAAAGAATTTAACTCCAACCTTTGTCGTGTTTTTAGGGTCCACTTAAAGGTACAAACAGCCAAATAAAACTTTAGGCTAAAAAAAAAGTTCTAAAATTATTTTTAATATTAATATATTTTAACAAAATTATCATAACTTATTAGTACCATCACTAACAATTAATGAGCAACAACTCTTCATCAATATCATAACTTAGTTTTAAAAAAAATTAATAATTAATAATTAAAGAAATTTAAAAACTTTTTTATTTTATTTCTATTCTCTTCTTATTCAATTCGAATTATGCTTTAATAAAAATTATAATTTTTAATAAATTTTTTAATTTTATAATTTTCAATAAATTTTAATTAAAAGTAGAGTATAATCTTTAAAAAAAGTACTTTGATTTCAAATCTTATTTAATTATCATTATTTAGTAAGACAATTCTCATATTACCATTCGTTTAATTAAGATTTTATTTTAATAATTTTTTATTCTATATCAAATATTCTAAAGAAACAAAATTTAGGAAAATTATTTGTTCTTCAAATGAATTTGATACAAATAAATTGTGTTGATTAATCTTGTTAAAAAAAAGTAAGTTATTTTTTAAAATTTATAACGAGACTTTTTTTATAAAGGAAATTATTATATGGAGACTTGTGAGTTGTGAAATAAAATGTGTTACTAATAAATAGAAAGAAAGCTATGGAACCTGGCTGCATCTTCAGAACAGAATTGGATGTCAGTACACCCTAAACCCCGTGCAAATTTGATCATATCAGTGGCTATTTGAAGCACCTCTTCTTTAGTCTTATTGAGCTTATACTCCATGTGAATCGGACTCACCGCTATGAAAGGCATAAGCCTTGGCCTCTTGGCATACTTGAGAGCCTCCCAGGCTCTCGTTATGTCCCTCTCATTGCACCTACATAGGGCCGCAATGACAGGAACATAACCATCAGCGTCACAGTTGTTGCCAACTTCTTGCGCTATCATCTTGACAGCATTGAAGTCTTCCTGTGACGCTGAAGGGAAACCCCCTTCGATGACATCCACACCAAGCTTCGCGAGCTGGCGAGCAATTTGGAGCTTCTGATCGGACGTCATGGCAGCTCCAGGGGCTTGCTCGCCATCGCGAAGCGTGGTGTCCAGGATGCGGACATAATGTGGGTCAGGAATGCGGTTTGGAATGTACTCGGGTAGAGAATGATGGGTGCCGTTGGTGGATGTTTTGGCTGCCATGGATTAATGCAAGATTGATATTCAGAAGAAGAAAGAAGGATATTTTTTACTAAGGGAAGAGACTTGTTGTTTGGTAAACACAGAGAAAAGGGCACAGAATGAGATCGAATATATGCATTTTCAAAACAATAATGTTGTAGCACCAAGGCAAAAGACACATGTTGTAGCATCACGGGGAACACGATAAATAATGCAAACCACAAATTCACAAATTATAAGAGGAGTAGGTAGGTATAAGTACGGAGTAAAAAATGTATTGATCAAATCATTGTATGACACTATTTAAGTATATATCTATGCTTTTTCTCCCCTTTTTATGGTATATTTAGTTTAAGAAAAAAAGGAAATAAAAGCAATGAAACCGAAATAAAATTAAGATTAAAAAAAAATGTGTACCATAACCCTCTTTAGTGAAAGGTTATTTTCAGTTTGTATCTTCTGAAAAAACAATCTATTTTGAAGAGAGTAAATATTTGATACAAATTCTCGCAGGATTACCTCTACAAACAAAAATCTGTGAATATATATACATAATAAAAAAAATTGATGAAGGTATTCTGAATTCATTTTAACGAAAAGTGGACAAGCATAGGACTCAAATTAAAAAGAAAATTGGACCACCGGCAATGCATATACTTCCTATGAAAAATCAGCCACACCTTACCATATCTTTTAAATAAAATTTAGGAGTAATATACATAAAAAGAAAATTGAGAGTATTCTGAAATCATATGAAAAAATATGGACCATAGGAATCAAAGTAAAAACAAAGTTGCACCCATTACATTTACTTCAAATGAAAACTTGAGTGCACCTTACCATACTTTTTAAATACAATTTAGGAGTCATTTTTATGCACTTTTAATATTAAACTATTTTTTTTATTCTTACGTTTGACATCATTTTTTGTTTTAGTTTCCGTAAAAAAATTACAATTTAATCTCTATGAAAATAATTTTGATAAAGTTGTTGTTATATACGGAAAATAATAGAGATTTTTTGTTAATGTCAATTCGTACCTTAGCAGAGCTGACTTAAAACACATTAAAGCAAGTAGCTAAGGAAATTTTTTCCAGAATATACAAAAAAATACCAAAATATACAACATTTCTCATTATTTATCTCAATATATAACTTTACTATTGATAATGTAAATTCAGGTTGGAAGAACTCAAATTTACACTATTAAAAAAAATTTGAAATTTTGTGTTGAAAATTTGGATCCTCAAATTCGAATTCTCAACATGGTTTTTTTTTCATTTTTTTTAAATTTTTTTAAATTTTTTTAGAAATATATATAGATAAAGAAAAATAATAAAATTGGAGAAAATTATGAAGTTAAATAAAATTAGTTAAAAATATTATAGTGTAAATATTATGAAGTGAAAATTGTACAGTTGAAGAATGTTTTATTAATTTATGAATGATGTGAAATGAAATACATTGATAGTGAAAAAAAATTAATGTGTTTGACTTGAACTTCCGGGACGGTGGGGGCACTTATTTTTTGAATGACCAACTAGCCTGCAGATGGAACATCGTTTTGGTTGACCTCTTTCTCTCTCGTCCATATATGTTCGAATTCTTGTAGATTTTGGTTGATCGGTTTTGTTTCTCCTCATGACTGGATTGACACATAATTGTGGTCCTTCATATGGTGGTCAATAATCATGATGACGCATGCCTCCTAATGGGATTTTGTAGACACTTGACACGTAATCCAATGTGTACACTGGACTAACGTATTCGAAGTAATCTATATTGATGTACTTACATGCAGCAATGACAATGGGCATGACACATGTGTGAGGTCCTCGAGCATGTGTCCTTGGATACACCATCACATATCATAAAGCATGTGTGCTTATATGCAGCGATTAACGTATATTGATGTGCCTATAAGTTTCAAATCAATCTTATTGTGATCTTGTGAAATGGTTGGCATGACGCATGTGTGAAGCCCTTTTATCATTTTAATTTCCCAAATTTCTAGATTTTTTCTTTCAGACGCTCTAAGTTTCCACTAGCACCCTTCAGTTGGGCAACATAAGACCCATGTATCCTTGGCACACCTCTTGGATTTAAAAGTTGCATGGTTCTTAATGTGCCACATTTTTATGGCGTGTTTCAGGTCCTCCAATTGACAGAATCGCTAACCAACATACAACTCGTCATCGTGTGAGTCAGATTGTTGTTGTTGGTCCAAAAATACCTATAGTTGAGGTTGTCAAGCACTTGGTTGTCACTAGCATTAGCACTATTTGGATATGGACGATACACATTTTCAGTTGATGTTTGCTGGAAAAGGAACTATATATCATTATCATCGTTGTCGTTGTTGTTGTTGTTGTTCGCCAAAATTTCATCTTCGTCGTCACTGAAGTCACCAACTACTTCATCTGGCAACCTATTTTGAGCATGATAGTCATGTGACATTTTGTTGCTTTCAGACTGAGCAACATGGATATCAATAGTTGGGTCGGCATTTAGTTGGGAGGGCTCATTTAGTTGGGGAGTCGTCTCACAGTAGTTTGACAATTCACTAAGCAATTGTGTGTATGAAGTAATGTGGGTATCGAATTCGGTGGGTTTCAAAATGAGGGACATAATAATCATTTGTGGTCGTGTATGGGTTTGGTGTGTAAGAGGATAAGCCTTCATGGTAGGTTTGAGTATAGTAGTCAGTGTATGGTGTTTCATGAACTTATGGTGATTGAATAGTTGTTTTGACATTGGCGGTAGAAGAAGATTATTGTTCTTATTGTACGAGAAACTAAAAGCCACTCAAGTATTGAGTGCGGTTATAGACATCGAACATGTCATCAATATCCTCATTGTCACTGATGGTAACAATCTGGTAATTGAACATGTCAGACCAGCAAAAATAGGGTATCGATAAATGACTGCAATTATGGTTTGACCTCAATTTAGGCCCATCTTAGGTTGGATTTTTGTTTTCAAGACATTGTGTTGATCAAGTGGCCTCAATAACTTAAGAGAGGGTGAATTAAGTTTTAAAATACTCCTAATTAATCAAGTTATAATTTCCTTTTTAAATCTATTATGTTCAGAATATAGAAGATGAAGATTAAGATGCAAACTATTTCAACAATATTCTTCAAGCATGCAAGATAAAAATAAGCGAGATAAAAATAACCAAGATAAGGAAGAGAGAAATGCAAACTCTTTTTATCCTGATTCGGTCACTTCTCGTGCCTACGTCCAGTCATCAAGAAACCTACTTAAGATTTTCACTATCTTCGTAAAACCCTTTTACAACTTTTGAACAACCTAAGGATTCATCTCCCTTGTGTTTAGAATTCTCTCAATTCAAGAGACAAACGGTCTCTTGATCAGAACAATTCTTTTCAAAAAATACATAAGTTTTTCTCTCTTTTAGAGAAGATGATACAAGTTGAAGATCTTAGAAGAATACTCAATTGATTTGCAAGTGTTTGGTCATATGATTTGTTTATGAGAGAATAAGACAATAAGGTTCTGAAAAAATCTAAAGATTTTCATAGGCAAGTCACATATTTATAGGTCTTTGGGGCTTTTCAAAAACTTTTCAAGAGATGTGACTTTTCAGAATATTTTTCAAAATTTTTTTACTGGTAATCGATTACAGCTTCTAGGTAATCGATTATACAATTATACATTGAGGGGTCATGAATTTTCAATTTGAATTTTAAAAATTTTGTTACTGGTAATCGATTACAGTTAATGGGTAATCGATTACAATATTCAAAATTCAAATTTTTAAACTTCTTTTTGAAAAACCAATTTACAATGTGTCTCTGGTAATCGATTATAGTATCTGGTAATCGATTACCAGTGGAAAAACACTTATTTTAGCAATGATAAAAAATTTTCAAAAACATTTTATAATCATTTGAAAATCATGTTTTTGAGGCCAAACATTTTTAATCAATAAGAGATTCTTTTAACAAAAATAAATTAAGTCTTATCTTTCTCTTGATCTCGTTTTCTTGATCTTGAATTTTGACTTGAAGTAATTTTGTATTGCTTACATCTTGGCATCATCAAAACCTTTATACACATGCATTCACACATTGAAGGTCATGCCTCTCCTTATTGAAACAAGTATATTGTTTCCGCCCTTAAACTCAACGCTCTCGTCACAGACGGCTACATAGGCATCGTAGTAGACTACGGCAAGGACGTTTTTGTTTCTGCTTGCCATGGTGACTAAGAGTGATTTGGATTGGAGACTGAGAGTGATTTGGTTTGCAGACTGTGAGTGATTTGGTTTCAAGACTGAGAGTAATTTGGTTTCGAGACTCAGAGTGATTTGGGTTGGAGACTCAGAGTGATTTGGAACTTCAATTGTAAAGTATTTTCTGTGTGTAGAAGAATACATTTGGAGACCTATTTACAATGTCATGGCTAGGGATAGATCCAATGGTTGTCATCGCACCGATAATTTTAACAATCTAGATTGCGTCCACCAGGTCATGAACAATGCATCAACAATTTTTACGGTCGAAATTGCGTGAACAGTGTCATGAACAGTGCATCGACAGTTTTTGAACAGGACAATGAACAATGTCGTGAACAGTGCACTCGCAGATTTTTTCCACCTATAAATATGTTCGCAAGCAGCTTATTTCATTCACATGCTCTTTCTGAATATCAACAACTAAATTTTGAATCGTTTGATTGTGTTAAGTGAGAATGGAGGCAACAACATTGTTATGGAAACAAGATTGTCACTGAGCTTCAAAGATACAAAACATGGTAAGTACCAATTAGATGATATTATAACTTTTTCTTGTCATGAAAATTAAAAAAATGTAACTTTTGTTTTATAGGGACAACCACCAATAATCATTCCTATTGTCATTTGATGCCCGCTCCTCATCCTTTAATTAAGTCATTGCTTGTTCATACTGGGTTTGCTGATGTGGCAAAATTATGCCTCTTCAAAATTGATCATCATCTAGTGACTGCACTTGTTGATCGATGTAGACCAAAGACGCACACTTTTCATCTTCCTGTTGGAGAATGTACAATTATGCTGGAGGATGTAGCACTACAGCTTGGCATAAGGGTCGACGGTAGGCCAATCACTGGTGCAACCTACTATGATTTGGAGGAAATGTATGAACAATATTTGGGTGTTGTTCCGCCAAAGCGAGAAGCAATAGTAGGCTCTACCATTAAGTGGTTGTCGGTTTCCTCGGAACTGACACAACAACAATTAGAAGCACACTGTAGAGCTTACATTTAGCGGCTAATTGGTTTTAATGCCAGATAAGACGGGAAATCGGGTTCATTTAATGTGTCTCACTGTCTTGGCTGATCTCGACCGAGTCAGGCGGTATAGTTGGGGCTCTGCTTGTCTGGTAACATTGTACAGAGGAATGTGTAGGGCCACTGACCCTGATGCCAAAACCATGGGTGGCTATGCATCATTGTTGCAATCTTGGGCTTGGTATTGCATGCCCTGCATTACAACAAGAGTTAATTGGACACCATCGTATCCGTTGGTTACGGGGTAATATGAGTCTCAAATTCATTATTATATTATTAGCATAGTATCAATTAAATTAATAATTTTTATTTATTAGATGGAGTGGCAGTGGATTACAGAATTGAAAAACGACGAAGACGTGCTAAAGGTGTTAGTACAATTCAACTATTGAAAATGATTCTGTCCAATATAAATTTTAGTTATTTTTAATAAACCAGTAACCGAAATGGAAGAAGATATGTCTCCTGCACAACATCTTTCAAATTATTGTTAGCTTCGTCATATTTACATTACAATTGTATTTTTTAGTGTATTTCATTATTCTGGTCTATCATCTCAAGTACCGCACTTTGTAATTATAAGTCTATTATATAAGAAATATGTATCAATTATTTATTGATTGTGTTTTTTAATTTGTTTTAATACTACTAACTAATTTTCTCATTTTTTTTAATTAATTTACATAACAAAACAAAATTGTCAATGACACATAAATTTAGCTAAAAAATATATACATCGTAACTAAAAAATTATACAATAATTTTCTCCAATTTTATCATTTTCCTTTATTTATATATATTTCTATAAAAAATTTAAAAAAAACATGTTGGGAATTCGGGCTTGGGGGACTTGGATTCTCAATACAAAATTACAATTTTTTTAAAAAATCAATGTAAATTTGACTCCTCCAACCTGAATTTACGCTCTGAAAGGGTCGTATATTTTAGTAATTTTTTTTATATTCTAGAAAAAATTTCAGTAGGTAAGTAATCAAATATATTTTTATATTTGTTATTATATAAAAGTTATTTAAAATAAATAGCCCGTGTATCACGTGGCTAAACCTACTACTTTGACAGTTTACTTATTTGTGATAAGTGATCACACTCATAATAGTACCTCTTTCTTTTGGAAAGGGAAAAGCAAGGCTGGTGATAGTGACAGTTTCCGTAGGAGTTTCACGTGATTAAATAACGTATTCATTGGCTTTATATTATTTTTTTCATTATATTATATAATTATTTTTATTTGATACATTAAATTTTTAATATTTTATTTTATTTTTTTAGAAACATTATCCTTATGTTAACTTTTCAATTAATTTTTAAATTTTTTGACATTATTTTTGATCTATTATGTTTCACCATTATTTTATACTGATACGTTATATTTTAAAAAATTTATTATTGTTCTTTATATTTTCAAAATGTATAATTTTGGTTTTTTTTTTAATTTTCGTTAGAAACATTAGTGTTTTAATTTCTTCTCAGTCACAATAGATAAGGAGGTCTTCTCCTTCAATCGTTGTATCTCTTGTCGTCGATCAAAAAGATTGTTGTCATATCTCTATTTTCGTCTTCACCACAGCTTCCTTACGAGGTTGGAATTGTCTCCTCACTTTGCAACAACAATCATCTCATCGTCACCCCTCTTTGTGTCACTTGTCTCCATCTAGTCCGATTGTAGATGTCAAATGAAAAATCATTACTTATTTGACCCGATCCAACCGTGTGCGATAGTGAAAGTCTTGTTTAGAGACCTCGCAAAGTCACATTGTAACTTCCTCATTCAAATTTATATTAGTTGGCAACTTAAGGTTTTTGTCTTCCATCCAAGAGAGAACTATTGCTCCAATCTCTCAGTGCTTTTATTTTCAATAAAATAATTGTATCAAAAGTTTTCATTTTTCAATAAGAAGTATAAGAATTATGGATGATTCCAATGAAAATATATGTTAACGTGATTTGATATGCATATATTTTTTACCTTGTTAGACCTGAAAGACATGGGAGGGAATGATAAATTTTTTAATTGTTTATTAAAAAAAAATAAAGATAGTTATTACTGTCATTGTATAAAGTTAATTATTTTAAAAGATTTAATGTCACTTCATTATATTTCATAGTTATTTTAATGTGACATTAAATTTTAAAAATTTTATTTTAATTTTTTATGTTTTCAAAATATATCATTTTAATCCTTTTTTAAAATTCAAAGTTAACATAACACTAATATTTTTAACAAAAAATTAAAAAAAATCAGAACAATATATTTTAAAAACATAAAAAACTAAAATAAAACTTTAAAATTTTAATATATTAAAATAAAATAACTAACAAACACAATAAATCACAAGTACTGTTAACCCTATTTATGGTACTCTATTTACCGTTATAGGTAGATTTTTTATGACTATATATCTCGCAGCTTCCTCCAATAAACTCTCCCAAAGTACTGTAGCCCGTAGAACCTTCGTCACCGCGGTACATACCCACTTGCCCAACAGGTTTTCAGAATTGAAGTCACAATTTTTTTAATCATAATAATTAAGATTTTTGGTTTTTAGGTAGAATCTCTATATATTTCCTCAAATTTTAATCTTTCAGATCTATTATAAAATTAATTATAAAAAATGTTCTGTAAAAAGAGGGCCTTCTTTAAAAGTTTATGTGACAAAGTGTCACTATGATTTATAGATAATCGAATTTCTCAAATATGATGATGACGTGAATTTGATTCTATGATCACGTAAAAAGAAAAATTATTGAAAGAAATAAAACTTAATTAATTTGATGATCTTTACCTCTAGATTTAATCTCATGATTTTTTGATATGAAGATAACCTTGTTAAAAAAAATATTGTATAGAATCTTCAAGAAGAGATAAATTATTTTTTAGTTATGTTGGATAAAATTAACTAAAAATTGAAAAGTTAGTTGAAATTTAGAAAATTAGTTAATAATTAAAAGTTAAAAAATTATTTTATCAAATTACAAGTGGTTGGTAAGATTATTGAAACAGCGGAACAATATAAAATTATATAATAAATATATTTATGTAATGATTTTATACAAATTTTAATTTAACTTTTTTGATAAAAATTAATATATTTTGTAGTATAAAATATATTTTGGAAATATTTTGTGTCAAATTTTGGAGGAGATAGAGTAAAACGGTTTTATCATTTTTCTTTCTTTCTCACACCTCATCAATCTCATTCATAACCACCGTCCATACTTCGTTCCGTGATTCCCTCTCTCAATCATGCATGCATTCACAAGTCACACAGCCATTCACATATTTCTCTCACGTAACAGATGCAATTCTGTTCCTTTCTCTCACTGTCTCACGCACACATACAGCATCTGGGACGGAACCACGCTTAGGGCAGACGCAATCACCCCCTTGATTTGCTGAAAGAGCTGACTATATGCCATTTTACATCGGTTCACATAGAACCAACGTGACATTCTTAGTTTTAATTTAAAAGATGTCATTGCATATTGTCTACTTCGGTTCTTAGTGGACTGATGTAGAAACGGGACGTGAAATAGCTTACTTGTGAAGTATTTCTATAAAATTGTTTAATGTATGACATTGTCCTAATAAAGTTAATTTGGTATGATACAAGAGTTACATGCACCTTAAAAAAGGCTGAAGTTTGTAAGCGAATGCTTTAAGGTATCCATCAAGGTTAGTCTAGTTGTGGAGGTTGAAATAAAATACATAGATACTTAAAATTTGATCTTCATTATCGTTATTATAAAAAATAAAAAAAAACTTGGGACATTATGATGCAAAATCCTGCAAAAGGTTAGATGGTAATGATAGGGTATTCTAGTGCGACTTTAATTTGTAACATGCAAAAGATGTTACACTAATGACAATTATTGTTTATGGATGCTTATATAACATGTCATCTGCTCACTCCTTTAATAATAAACTTGTGAACACAAGCTAAATAAATTATTTTTCTTAATTAATTTCTTCATTTTATAATATTATTTTAATTTATTTTGTTTTAGTTAACATAGAGCGATTTATTTCATATTTCAGTACATTATAATTATTTTATTTTAAATTGAAGTCAAACACGACAATATCCTAGAAAAGGGTTTTCTGGAATTATGTTAGCAGCATTTTGGAAACTCTTCTACTTTTCTACTTTTACTATAAGCAAACAATATTGGACCAGCAAAAAAATTGGCACTTGTCCAATTAGAGGCCATTTTTGTCAATCCTATCTTTTACAGCTTTTTGAATTTCAAAATCCTCTATCCCATACACCATCTCAACAAATGAATATTGTCGAACATGTATGCACAATTTTAGGTTTTTAAAATTCAGATTATTATACAAAATAAATATTTACTAAAATAAATATATTATTATACAAAATTCAGATTTTAAAACATATATTCACCCAAAAAATATCTTAAATAATTTAAATAATATAACAAAAATACTTAAATTTAATAATATCATTTTCTTAATAACAAAATTAAATTATAAAATAATATTACATAAATTAATTTAATAAATAAATAATTTTCAAATTAATTAAAAATAATTTTATATAATATAATATTTAATTTTAATAATATATAAACTTTTTTATAAAAAAAAGGAAGAAGGGAAGTCGGGGTGCGAGAACCCGACTTCCGTGAACGCTGTTGAAAGTGGTGTAGTTTGGAAATTAATTCCTAAAGTAGTGTATTTCAAGCAAATATTGGAGAGAGAAGGTGCAGAATGGTAAAAAAAACCCACAATTTTAAGCAAAATTTTGCCCTCATTTTGAAAATATTCTCCACTGACCTTGCACATTAATCAGTGTTGTTGCACCATCGCCGCCGCACCACTTCATCTCCAACCAGAACCATCTTCTCCACCCTTCATCTACTGTGACCAAACTCCGACCACCACCAAATAGCATTGCTGCACTACCACCACTGCGCCGCACTAACAGGTATTTCAATGTGACAGATTAAGTTCGAAATATTTGTATTTTATTGTTTCTTTCTTCTCGTTAGATATTGACTTTTTAGTTGATATACATTCCAAATTTTTGCTAGTGGTTTTTAGTCTTGCTTTTGCTTCTTATATCATAAAAGCAAATTCTACTTAAAATTATTGAAATTTGTTTTGCTTATGAGGTGTTTGACAAAATGTGTCACCCAAATTTTATTATGATTTCTAGCAAGTCTTGGGTTACAAAAGCAACAATGACCATTAATTGACAGACCAAAAAATTTGCGAGCTCCCATACACCATCTCAGCATATGGATATTGTTGAACACCATTGATGAAATGTTGAAGAAATGTTGAAATTTGTTTTACTTATGAGGTGTTTGATAAAATGCCTCTCCCAAATTTCATTATGATTTCTAGAAGAATCAAGGCATGATGGTTTTAATGTGAAATTTCCTTTTTATGAAGGATGCAACAAATGTTGCTATTGTCACAAATTATGAGTTTCTATTTATGTGGGTTAAGTGTCAAGGAATCAAGGTTAGAGCAATTGGATGAAATTCAAGTGAAAGCTATCAATACTTCTAATGGGAAGAATTTGCCTAAATGTCCAGCTTTAATCTTTGAATTGTTTTTGGTAAAATAGTACATTTCTTTGAAAGTCTTGGGTTAGTTCCTTAGCAAGTTTAAATTTTTATTTTATTTTCTTTATTGTTGTTTTTTCATTTTAAGTTATTCCTACATATTCAACAAATTTTTTATTATGCATTGTTCAGTCTTGGTATAAGATAAATGGTATTAAATTAGAAATCAATTACTTCTCATGAGACTAAATAATTATTCTTGAAGGTTTATGTTACACACAATGGATAGTTTATATATACATATAACATTCGGTAGCTTATGAAAGATTTTTCTTTTCTAGAAATGACTATGAGGTAGGTACGCATTGTTGTAATTAAAGTTCAATTTTGTAACGTATTATGGGCATATTTGTTTTAAATTGTGTGATTTTTTTTAATAATTGCTATTATTATTATGTAGGTTCTAGCTTAAGGTTCTTTAATTCAGTCGTAAAACTTTGTTGTGATGATGGGAGTGAATGCTAGGATTTCTAGTCTATGTGAGTTTTGAAAAGTTTTTACCTTTTTTTCTTTCTAAATTCAAGCTACTACAATTTTTGAAAGAAAAAATTGGTTCAATCTGAATAAATATATACTTGATTAGTTTTTGACTTCCCCTCATTAAATTAAATTTGGATCCTATAGCTAAAACATAGAGGTCTATATGACAAAATGGTAAAAATTAAAATGATATTATGCTTTTTGACTTGATCCAACCTTTAAGGGAGGCCTAAGTGTAGATAGTGTAGCTTGGCTGCCGTTGGGATTTGAACCTAGGATCAACTGATCATGTAGTCTCTATCTCTAAGAGTCTTGGTATCACTTAGCAATAGTCATGATAATGTAGTAGTTCCTTGGTGTAATTCCTGAGCTAATCTATAGGTTTAGTTGGGGTCATTATATCAATAAGACCAACCAGTTTAAATAAACCTAGATTATATAAGCCTAGATTACATATTAGCGACAAATTATGGATATAATGTAACTTATGATTTATTATTCTTTGAATTCATTGCATTCACTATTTTCAATCAATATATGTCCTCTATTAAAGGATAGGTGTTGGCAAGCAAAACAAAGATTTACATTGTTCTGAAGTTTGTGGATAGGGGAGAACTATTTGACAAAATAGTAAGTCTAATTTACATTTCTATTACACACATAAAATATATTCCTCTTACACTACATATTAGTCTTTTTATTTAGTTTTATCAATATTCTATACGGACAATCTTGCATCTGAGTACATACAATTCTTGGATTGCTTCTTTGATTTATAGGCAGCAAATGGGAAACTTAAAGAAGATGTAGCAAGAAATTATTTCCAACAACTTATTAATGTTGTTGATTACTGCCATAGTAGAGGCGTGTATCACAGAGATTTGAAGGTTTTCAACTTCCTTAATCTTTTTTCCCCGATACCATAACTTTCAAATTTGATTGATAGGACTAATCAGGTTTTAATTATCATATAGTTATCTTCAATGTATTTTGCAATCTTCTAGACTCAAACGGTGTCCTTAAAGTTTCATACTTTGGTTTGAGTACATAGTCACAGAAAGTAAGATGATTTCAATCATACTAGATTGATACATGTTTCATGTTATTTGATTTTTTATTTAGACACTGCAGTTGCGAAAGGTTAAAAATTTTAGCTGATATAAAAAAATCTTTAGTCATTATAGCATCTCACTAAAATTATTCAGGAGTATCAGACAACTCATAATGATAATGTTACAAGATTAATTTCATAGTCATTTGGACTTGATTTTGGATAGTATCTTAGATGGTATTTCATTTTTAGGTTTTCAAGTTTTGATATTAAGACAACTATTTTTGTTAGAAAGCTCTTGGAATTATGGAAATGTCTGATCTTACTTTTCACTTGAGTTATCTACTTTAGGGGCGATTCATTTGCATATAGCTTTGGGAATCACATTTTTCAAATTATTACATAATGCAGGAAGATGAACTACTCTTCACTTGAAGGAGCTCAAGGATTTGTAGAAGGATCCTCCTACATCATGTAGGTAAGCTTCTCGATCCCTTTCTCTGTTACATGTGTTTATAGATGTGCCAAAAAAGGTATTTGACTGATCAATATATATTATAGATGTTATAGTTTATAGATGCAAACAACACATGCTCTTCATTTTGTTACATTTTTTTCACTTTCTTAGTTGAGTGTGGCTACACTTTGTGTTTGTATTTTGTTCTTCAGAAATCTTCCATACATGTTCTTTATTTATTATGCTCAATATATAATTCTGCATGTGTTTTGTTTGGTATGAAGATTAAATCTGGATAAAGTTATACGAGTCTTTGTACATTTTGTTTAAATGATATTGTGATTTTTTATTCGTTTTGGACTGATTTATGAGTTGCAAGTTATGTGTTTGATCAAATGCCCAAATGAACTTTGAAATTTTCATTGGCAAGCTTTATTGGTTGGTTTTGTAAATATTGACATAACATTAAGTGCATACTCACTATCACACTACATTTAGAATATGGTCATTTAAAATGTGTCTGATTTTTTTGTGCTTAATATCTATATCTTTTTGCTTTGCGGGTTTTCTAGAAAGGAAGAATGGAAGAAGAAAGGAAGTGTCCAAGTATCTTTTCACTTTGTTTAGAATGATGTATGATTTTTGGACTCTATTATTTGTGTTTTATTTCTCAGTTATTTTGTTTTGTTTGCTTTGAAGCTTAGGTATGGAAGAGGTTGTAGAAGTTTGGATTATTTTTTTGGCAGCCCCATAGCAAAAACCTGTAGAGCAATATATGAAGGCAGAGCAATTAGAGAAACATGCAAAACCTGAAGATTGGTGTAATCAAGTTCGTATTATTACTTTCATGATAAGGATATGCATTTTGCCAATATTTTTAAGTACATATCTTTCTTATATTAAAGAAAAAATTAAAATTCTAAATTACTGATTTATTTATATTCGTAAGTGTGATTCAAAGACCACGTCAACATTAAGAACAAGCACAAGCTTTAGCTTCATTTGACATTTCAAAGTGGCAATGTACTCGAAAAATTGGGTGGATACATGCAACCAGTTATTTAGCCTTCACATCTAACATGGTAATTTTCTTGATTTGTTTTTACATGGATGTTTATCATTGTTTGTTTTTGTGAATTGATGAGATGACATCATTATCTCAGGAAAAACAACCACATCTAGTAATGTTATTATTGTAATTTTCATATTGAAATGGGAGTTTTTATTGGAGGTCTGTCAACAGGTGACTTCATTGTAGTTATTTGGAAATAATTGAGTGATTGAGTGGTTGAAAGGATTTACAATATGATATAAGGAGAAAACTTGGTGTGTATTTTTCCCTCCCGTACTATAGTATATTTTAAAGAAACATGACCAATATGTAGCATTTTGCAGATTAAGTATTCTATTCCTATATGCAGATCTTCATGATGAACCTTTCTGCTCCATTTATTTGTTAGTTCTTCAAGGGTACACTGGACAAAGTTTTGTCGTAAGGATCTTTCTTTGTTAAATTCAAAGAAAGAAGATTTTACATATTGATCTTAATAATAATCATTCTAGGATTCAAATATATGGACTACATTTTTGGAAATGAGACCGAAGCAAGAACATTTTCTAAAGCTCAAGGTTGGAAGGTAATCATTAATTAGTAGGTCTGAAGGCTTGCAATTTTTGTTTTAAGTTTTAATTTGTCATGTATTTTGACTCTTTTCCTATTGTCCTATTGAGCAAACTGATGACGTTGAGGAAATAGCTTTGAAAATTTCTCAGTTGCCAAAAGCATAAAAAAAAAACATAAAAGGATTATTGTTATCACTCAAGGTGCAGAATCCTGTTTGTGTTGTTGAGGATGGAAAAATAAAATTGTACCCTGTGATACTATTACCTAAAGACAAATTAGTTGATACAAATGGAGCAGGTATTGCTTTTAGTATTTAAACGTTAAATTTATATGTGCAGTTAAGTTTATGGGCAATTGGTGTACTCATAAAATGCTTTGAATACTAAATCATAGTCATGCAACCAATACATAGATATTGCATCTTGATGATAGTGGCAAGCTAGATTCTGATTTTGTCTATTCTAAATGTTTGTGAAAACTTAAAAAATTGATAATGTTATTACTTATATTCTTTTGTTTTTGCAGGAGATGCTTTTGTGGGAGGATTTCTTTAACAATTGGTTAAGCAAGCCCATTGAAGAATGCCTGAGAGTTGGGTGTTAAGCAGCCAATGTTATCATCCAAAGGTCGGGCTGCACATACCTAGAAAAGTTTGATTTTCATTAAGTGATTCCTCCTTTTTTGTTACTACTATGAATTATTGTTATTATTATATCATAGAGAAGGATTTTAATAGACACACTCAAACTATATGTAAGTCTTTAGCTAACAAAATGATTGAACATGCTCTATAACGATTAAATACCAAGTTTATTTATATATAATATCATGGGTAAAGTGCAATAGTTTTTGCTATTTTTTTTCTTCGATGAAGGATATGCTATTGCTAGGTACAACGACTTGAGCTGCTTTTTTAACTTTTGGTAGGAATCCATGTAGAGTTATAACTCAAGTAAACAATATTTTCATGTGATTCGAATACAGAAAATTATTTGTTCTCCCTGTCAAAGATTCTTTTTTCTATAAATATATATTGTCTACTACAGTTTACAATGACAATTTAATTATATTTAAAATTAATTTTAAATGGTCTAAGATTATAGTTTTATGACATTCAATTTAATCATATTCAAAATTAGTTTTAAATTTAAAATTAGACAAAAATTATGTATTTTATTGTTTATAAAATTTTAAAACATGAGTAACCATAAATATCATCCAAATTAAATTGACAATATTGTTTTATAAAATATATTACATATCTCAATCTTATTAGCTTTGATTATCATTTATTGAGTTTTACACACTTACAATAATTATATTATACATTTAATGCTACAGTTTATCTGTATAGAATAATGTTCTTTTACTACCACTGAGATTCAGAAATATAAATATGCATACTTTACATCTAATATTTTATATTATCCTCACAATGTGTTTCATGACTTAAGTAATTTTCTTTATTGTTAGTTGTGTTTATTGAGCTAAAGTTTTAGACCAAGTATCATCAATGGTTTGATTGGTGTTTTCACGATTAAGTTATGTAACTTTTGTTGTATTTCAATGTACTTTTGATTATATATTATAAGGTTGTAAACAATAAAATATAATAATAACTAAACTTAAATTACACATTTGTGTTCAAATTATTGTGATTTCTACATTCATTAAAACTTTAATATACTTCAACTAAGGTCTATTCTACTTTGTATTATTAATTTTAATTATTAATTTATCTCAAATTCTCATTTTTCAAATATTCAAGAAAAAAAATTAGCTTTCTAATCTAAGCATAATTTCAATACTAAAACAAAGAATATGTATAACGAAATGACCCACCGATAACTAACTAGTTTTTGGAATGTTAAAAACATAATTCCATAATAGTTAAATTTTTTTAACATTTTGAAAAGATGTTTTTGGATTTGCGATTTTACCATTTTGGAAAGGGCTTTCTATTAATGATAAAATTTCAATTCTCAAAACACTTTTCCAAAATGTTAAAAAAAATATTATTCCAAAAAAGGGTTCCCAAAATGTTGTCGTGTTTAACACCTACCTTTGTCAAGTTCTTGACCTCTGAATGCGGACTGTTTTGTTGTCGTTGAGTTCTCAGACTGGGCGGTTCTTGAAGTCATTGGGCATTTTGCATCCGTAGCCCGCAGACGCGGCGGCGGCGGTGGAGCAAAGCTTCTCCGGCATCGAGAGTGTCAGTGAAGAAGAGATACTTTTGTCCTTTAGGAGGTGCAGGAAGTAAATTCTCCCTTCATGTGGCCCTTGCTAGTAACGGGTGCTATTCAACAAGAAGTAATCTCTTTCCGTTGCATTTTCAATGATCTTCAAGTAGCTGATATCTTGTCAAGATCCATTTTGTTGTCAAATTAATATCATCAATTTGATTTAATATCAACATTGAGAGCTATACGGCCGGTGTGATTGTTATATTAAATGTTTATATCTACCACATATTTAGTTATATATATAGTTGGATTGTTGTTAATTATTAGAAACATGCTTGTTACTATTTATATACAATAAATCTACAACTGCATTAATTTCTGGTATTATATAGTTTCCTACCATCTAGTTTTCTGGACATTTTTTCTGATCTATCCTTATGAGTACTAACTACCATCCTTACCACACTAATTACAAAATGTTAAAGTTGAGAATTAAGAACATGTAACATTAATAATGCCTTGCACGTAAAGATCCATTAACCGAGTAGGTCAATCGAGTACGAGCAAAAGTAATGTCTCTATTGAAAAATTCAAAAGTAAGAAAGAAGTCCACTACTTTTGATTGAAGACTTTATGATCAATAAATAACCATTTCTTCACCAAAAAAATGACGTACAATTGCTATCTACTTTTTTGCTGTATCACAACATAGTACATAGATGATGACACTGAAACTAATTAGCTAACGTTTTTTCTTTCTACTTCATTTTCATGATCAGGACTGTCCACCTTCGACCACCTGCTAATACGCTTCTGAGCAATGGTAACCTGCACAGCATGATATGATCATGTTCAGTAAAGATAATTATAATTATTATGCAAGAGAATGTAGTTAATTAGAAACAATCTGACAGTAAATAAGGATCAGTATGGATAAATTAAACATGTCAAAAAGTACTTACAGAAAAAATAAGAAAATAAAATGCATCAAACTTTTCTCATGAGCTGAAATTAATTTACTTTTAGAGAAGTTAACACTTCTTAAGAGTCAAAGTGGATAAGTTAATTTTAATTTATAAGTGATGTTTTAAGCAGTGTTTGGGTAAACAAAATCAAGTGTTTATTCAATAAGATCTCATCACAAGAGAGCTTATGCTGTAAATTTAACCAGAACACTTATTGAAATAAGTTAGAAAGGGCTTATTTTGAAAAGTTGAACCAAAATGTTTATTGAAATAACCTCAAAAGAACTTGTGGAAATTAGAAGCTATTTCTGTAAGTTTTTTTATCTTATTTTCCTATACTATCCTTAGCCCTTATGTTAAATGCATACCTGCTCGTCCCAATTAGTTTTGTAGGTGATTACAATTAGCACTATAGTTTGAATCAACGTTCCAAACAACATTCCAATCCAGATTCCCTACAAAAGTGAAAAAGTTTGTTCAATACAGGAAGCAGCATAAAGATGGTCTGCAATTTAAAAGCAACAGAATAGGTGAAAGTGTACCTTGACTTGCAAATCCAGAACGTTACCAAGTACAATACCTACAGGAATACCTATGGCATAATAACACCCCATATTCACATATGCTACAATGCTTTGCCACCCTGCTCCTATAGCCACTCCTGTTGAAATCACACAATCTCATTTCATAAGTATATATACACATTGGAAAATCACATAATCTCATTTCAGAAGTCTATGTAGACATTGGAAAATGACACATTCAACATATCACTGTTGTAAGTTTAAGGCATTTGACATATTCAGGGCATGTTTTGATTTCCGTTGGAATGGATTGAAAAGTATGTTTAAGAGTAAAATCATTTTATGTTAAGTTACCCCCAAAAGTATGTTTGAGAGTAAAATTTTGTCTGGAAACCAAGTTTTTGGGAAACAAGACTTGAGATACTTTTGCAAACTTAAGTTTGAGTAAACTTTAATCCAAACATGTACTAATTTGCTTTAGTAATATAAGAACAAGGATTCAAATCTTAAATCAATTCAAGAGGGAGCAAATGGTGCAAATAATACCTGAGAGTACAGGTTGAACACTGTTCAGTAATATAGAGACCGACAACAAAGGTGACAAATCCCCAACAGCAAAGGCCACCTCTTTATTTGAGGTAAATATATATGCAAGTCTTTCTCTAAAAAATAAGAAGAATATGAACAGAAGGAATCCGATGGCCAATGATGTGAGCACTGACACAATAATAGAGAACTTTGCAGCTTTGGCACTTCCTCTTCCAAGTTCATTTGCCACTCGAACACTGCAAAATAAAGTTAAAGTCAAGTTTTCAGGGTAAACTTACAACAGATGAAAAACAAAACAAAATGGAAGGTTGAGCTTGGTGAAACAAACAGTGACATTACCTTGCTGCAGCCATGAAACCAAGTGATATCATCATTTCCCATCCATTGATGTTGAGACTGTAAATAGTAAAATTTCACCATTAGCAGTGCAAGAGAAAAAAAAAAAACTCCTATTTACATCAAACTAATACAACCAATAACATAACACATTTAAATTTTAGTGAAAAATGTTCTAGTGCAGAAGGATTACCATATGGATAGAGCATCAATTTCAACCTCCGCGTTTTTCATGTTACCCGTCAAAAGAACCAATATTGTGTTGTACCAGAGCTCAAGACTGTAAAATATAAAACAGCTTCAAGTTAGAAAGACATGTAACAATTTTTGTTCACGATAAATAACATAGTAACAATCTAGATTCTCTAAGAAAAAAGTGTTTCATTGAAATCTTTTTCTCACACCCTTTTACACTCTCAGTGAATAAGGTCACATCAAAGGGAAAGGAGAAAAGTTAAAGAGAATAAGTAATGTCTTTTGAATAATGAGGCATAATTTGCTAGTAAAAATGATTTATGATAAAACATCAAGATTGACACTCAAAATGGAAATGGATTCTATGCTATCAGGCATTCACACAAAAGTAAATTGAAACCATTTGATGAAGATCGAATTGTTCAAATTTTGGATGTGTATTTTAACTTTTAAGTCAGACTTGCGAGATAAAATATGAGTCATCTGATGTTGACCCAATGTTAATTCCCCGACTGAAGGGAATCCGGGTCTACTTTTTTTTATTATTATTGTTTAAGTCAAAACATGAATTATTATTATTAATAGGAAGAATCCGGGTCTACTCAAGACCAACAATCATAGAATTTGCAAAGAACTGAGCCTACTTGAGAAGAAAACTCACCATAACATGGCACCAGCTGAAAGGGACATCTTGACAACAGGCCAGAGGTCTTTGAATGCCAAAAATGTGAAACCTTTCCATGTATCAGAGCACCAACCACATGTGACAAATATGAGTTGACCAATATTAGGAATCCAGTATGCCAAGCCTGCTGAAATCATAGCACCAGGAATCCCAAACTTGAACTTCATTGTCAAAAGCCAGGAGAGAAACACGTGAATGACTATCGAAAAAGCCGCCAAGAACGCAATGATGATGTTCTTGCTTTGAGATTGCAGGAATGTCTGGCAAGTGAACGAGACAATGAAAGCAAACATGACAGGGATTGACCAAAGAGCAATGTTTCCTGCCACTTGTGCTATGCTCTCATCTTGGCCCAAGAGCAACAAAATGGGGCTTGTGAAGATGAACACAGGAAGAAGACAGACTGCAGTTAAGAACAAAACTATCCATGATCTTTGAAGATACACTCCCATCATGCCATATTCTTTTGCCCCATATGCTTGTCCACAAAGTGTTGACAACGCACTCGCCATTCCTAACTGCAATTTCCATTTTACAAACAATAAATTTTAGTCATTATCATAGGCATCA
Source organism: Glycine soja (assembly GCF_004193775.1). Classification (NCBI taxonomy): domain Eukaryota; kingdom Viridiplantae; phylum Streptophyta; class Magnoliopsida; order Fabales; family Fabaceae; genus Glycine; species Glycine soja. Next base: position 550,741 of record NC_041004.1, read on the forward strand.
TATTGTAAAATTTGTAATTGCAACTGTAACACAACACTGATACAGTTTCATCCAAACCATACACAGGTTAAGTAAAAATCAAATAAATGAAAAAATACACACACCCACTAAGTAACGTAATTTTAAATACAGTGATAGCCTATGTTCACAAACTTCAGATGTTATAATCCATGTTTCTCATATAACCTACCAAAAAATCTTCATCTGATTAACAAATTAAAAAAGAACAAAAATATTTAATTTGTAATTCATGAAACAGAGGAGCAATCTCAGTATCTTTGAGTCACAATACAGAAAACACAGAACAACAACCTGTATTTAAATTAAAAAAAAAATAAAAATCAGAATAACATGTTTTCCTTTTTCCCCAACATGTATTTTTTTTTTTTTAAGAGAATCCTGTTTGAGACATAATCAAACACTAAACGTAGACACCTCTCTGAACAGAAATTCGAATTTTTTTTGTTATAATTCATGTTCCAATCAAACACTAAATGTATTTGTTATAGCATATGTTCACAAACTTCAGATGTTACAATCCATGTGTTCATATAACCCAAGTTCAACCAATCACAACAATCCAACCTACAACACCAAAAGATTTTGTTAAACGAAAAAATTTAATTTTTAATTGATGAAACAGAGGAGTAACCTCTATTTCTTTCATGTATTTTTCTTTTTCAAGAGAACCCTGTTTGAGACATAATCAAACTAAACGTGAACAACTCTCTCAATAGGAATTCGAACCTTGATTCGTCAAGTTACGAGACACCAAACCAAACATAGTGAGACAGCAACACAAGAAAACAGTCAAAACATGATACAATACTACACATGCGGCGTAGTTTGTTCCACTTTTTTTATATAAAAAAAATAAAAAAAAATAGCAAGGTTTTTGGTGAAGAAAAAAGTACCAGAACACCATTGGCGAACCTAATGAGAACGGTGAAAACGAGAGCATAAGCGGCCAATTCCTTAGAACCAATATGGCCAACAAAAGCTTGGCTTATAACACTGATTCCAAAGGTGGAAAACCTTGTGAATATGGCTGGTGCCGCCACTATCCACATAACCTTGCTCTCATTCCACACCCTCTTGGCCAATGATAACTCTTCTTCTTCTTCTTCTTCCTCTTCCTTTCTTCTTCTCAACAGCTTCTGCTTCAGATCCCCCTCCATTTTTATTTTTTGTTTTGGGTTTGGGATTGGTCAAAGAGAGAAAGAGAGAATGGCGTTTGTTTAAAATAAACAAAGAGTTGAACCATTATATATATTCAAGTTCAAGTTGTTGTTCTGTTTGATTTGCTGACCCACCTGGAACACCGAATCTATGGTCAATATAACATGATTTTCTTGCCATATTACTATCAAATTTGTTATAGTAGTAATGATGTTCTTATAAGGCTTACAAATTCATTTTTGCTTCTATAGTTTCAGTGGGACAGTGCACTTTTGGTATTATTTTTTTAAAATATTATACATTTGATTCTCACTTTTTTTTATAAATTTATATGATCAATAGTTTGTTCTTATTATTTTAATAAAAATTGTTAGTGTGAGATCCTAACGATGATATCAATAATATATTAACAGAACAAAGATAAATTTTGATATCATCAGTTTCATCTTAACATATGTATTAAGTTATCACATTATTATTTGAAGGACAAAAAAAGCACAATTTATAATATTATTGAATAAATAGTGAATTTAAGCCTATATTTAAACTTGTAATATTTATTAATAACATGCGTGTGGTTATTGTGGGTTCCAACTTTCAAATGATTTAACAATTTTGTCGTGTAAGTAGAAAATTTTGCTGGCGAAGGGAGAAACATGAGTGAGTGACATCACGGATGAGGTTTTTGGTAGGAGTGGCGGCTTAGGTGTGAATAAGATCTGATTTTTTTAATTTTTTATTGTATTATTTTTTTGAAAATTACACTGTTTTAAATTGAATTATAAAATTAAATATTAATAAAATTAAATATTAACTTAAATTAAGTGAACAACATCGAAACAGTTAAAAAAAGGAAACAGGGAAACCAATGTTGGTGTGAATAGCAATATAGCATGTTGTGGTATCTTAATTTTCGGCGTCTTCTCGATATAACTATTCGTTTTGGCCACCACTTCGATCTAATTGGTAAAGAAGGAAACGACTTCTTTTTTAACTATTAAAAATGGAAAACAACTTTTGCTGTGAAACTTAATTGATAATACCAAAAAGTTTAGTACAAATCATGACGTGGGTTAAAACACGAATGCTTTATAGAATATAGTTATTTGATTCAAAATGGACAAAAGTATAGGATCTTTCGAAAACTTATGAGAATAATTTATACTTCTTTCTAGTAGTTTTTAAAATTAGTTTAATCGTGAATGGGATTCGTGCATTTAGTTTATCAAAATATTTAATTTTAGTGAATTTTATAATCAAGTATGTAAACGAGGTTTATAAGTAAGAATTTCTGTTTATAGTACTATCATAAGCAATGAAAATTATAAATACGAGATATAGCTGGTCAAAATAAAATTTAATTAAGATCACATAATTCTTTAAAAAGTCATGCATATATCTACTTTTTTTTATAATTTTGATTGATATATAATTCAAATTTACAGTTTTCATTTATCACAATAAATAAGAGTTTACATTTAATACAATCTTTTATTTAGACATATTTGACTTATTTAATACAGTATTTTTTTATTCTAAAAAACTACAGTATTTTTTTTAAAACGATACATAGTAATACTCCTTCGGTATTTATAGAATAAATGTAAAATAATAATAATTTTATAAAATTAATCTTACATCTTTACTAATTTATTTATAGATTTTATTACCCATTGTTAATATTATAAGAAATATAAGTAAAAAAATTAATTAATGTTACATTGAAATTAATATGACAATTATTTTAGGATATTTTTTCTCTCTTATACTACCATTATAATCAGACGGGGATGGGGAGAGTGTATGTTTTGTTAAACAATTAGGAAGAATATTCAATAATATTTTTAGGTACATGTTCTTTTGATTCATGTCATAAATTTTATAATTTTTTTTAATTTTAACATAGTGTGCTTGAATTGTTAAAAAATGTTAAAAATTACAAAAAAAAAATATTCAGCTATACTTCTAGTATATTTTAAAAAAAATATTAGAGCTTGATTCTTTATTGATCATATATATAAAAAAATATTATTTAAAAATAAAACTCATTAGATAATCTTTATGTTGTGTCAGGGTTAATTTTTTATTGTACATTATGATATATCACATCAAAAAGAAACTTTTTAAAAGAAAGCTTCTATTTCATAAAAAAGTCAATTTAAACTAACAATAAAAAAGATAATGATTTTTTAGTCTAATTTTTTTTTTTGTTTTGAATGTTAATGCACATCAAATAGAATGGATATTAGCATTCCCTATATATATCATTATTATTAAATAAATGATATATGTTATAAAACTAAACTAACAATAACTTATATATTTTAACATTATATCTTTTAAACATTTGGTATTATAAAATTATGTTGTCTTTGCATATTTCAGTTATTGAAGTATGATAATGTTACAACTGTAAAAAAAAAGTATGATAATGTTATTGATATAATATTGTTATTTGTAGTTGACTAAAAAATATTATACAGATATCCAAAAATTATATGCATTATATATTTCAGTTTTTGAACGTGGCCTCTGACATAAAAGGACTGCACATGGAAAATTCAGCAAAGGAATTTAACATAGTACGTAGCAGCAGAAAGATTACGTAAGATTGACAGTGCAGCAATAATGAAATTGCATAAACATTGAGGGTCCAGAGAACCAAACCGCATTGTGACAACAGAGGCCACAAAAACATCCTGCATTTGTTTACTATAAGTGTTAGACATACACTCTTCACTAGATTCCCAGGAGAAGACAAATTTGATAAAAGAGCATGTTAAGAACAAATTATCAGAACTCTCTTCATGATTCTCATAGTTTCTGTATTATCTTTTATTGAAAAATATTAATGGTTTGTTTGATAGTTTTTATTAATAAAAATATTCAAATCCACACGAATCTCTCCATCCCTTCACCCTTTATCACTATCAAGTTTATCTTATATATCCCAAGTGACCATATTATGAAAAACATATCTTTAAATCTTATTATAAAAAAAAATCTTTTTTTTATACTTTATTAAAACTTAACACGTTAATTAATAAATGATTAGTCATCAAATTCTCATAATTCATAACGTTAAACGTTAAAGATATATAGAATCGATATTTAATTAATATCATAAATTGTTGTTTATTTTAATAAAATATTGTTTTTAAAATTTTTTATTTTTTAAATTTACTCTAACCGAAGAGTTTATGCTAGTAAATGGTTCTTTTATAAACTCTTATAATTTTAAAACATTAAATATATAATTATTATCAATTAATATTATCAAACTACTACATATAGTAAAAAAGAGATTATTTTTTTATTTGATATTGTAAATATTATAAACAATATGAATTAATCAAAAGGTAGAAAATCATAATCTCTTTTTATTTTGCAATGAACTAATGAAACATAATAATGGCTACACATGCAAAAATCCAAATATAACAATATAATTTTGATCATTTTATTATTATTATTTCATAAATAAACAAGCTATTAAGGAGTATATAATACCATTAAAGAAATTTTAAAATGTGGTTACAGATGATAAACTATTCCGGAACACGTACAAAAGATAAAACTATTTAAGTTATTATATATTGTGGTTCAATAACATTTTTTTAAAAAATAAAAATTATTTAGGAAAATTCAATAATATTAAGTTATAATAAAATTATTTAATAGATAAATTATGCGTAACTAATAAGTTGAAAAATTTATTTAACAATATTTATATTTGCCAAAACTCAAAACATTCAATAAAGACCCCCCTCAGTTTTAAAAAATACCACAGCGCATCTTTTCTGTGATCGCAATGCTTCAACTTAGGAGTTCTTATCAATGAACAAATGCGATATTAGCACTAATTCCCTGATTTTAAAGAAAAACACCAATGTAATATGCAATTAATAATAGAAGAATACGTAGAAGGAGTAACTACGAAGAAATAATGATCCTATTGGTAATTGATTATTCCTTTGTTTTATATATATATATATATATATATATATATATATATATATATATATATATATATATATATATATATATATATCACTGTTAACAAATAATATGACATGCTATGATGTCTTATTTCAGAATAACAAGTGTCAAGATATAGTGAGGTACGTATCACGTCATCGTTAAACAACAATAAAGACTATTTTTAAATTTTAAAACTTAACTATGAAAATTAAAAATATTAAAAATAAGTAAGTTTAAGTATATATAAGATTAAGATCATGTTGCATAAGTTTTTCCATAATATTTATAAAAAATATAAGATTTTTTTATAATTTAGACCATATGTATTCTCTTCGAACTTGAAATTATTACTTAAGTTAAAACTATTTCATATGAATTGATGAACATACTTAATAATGAGGAATTAAAAAGGTAAAATAAAATAATTTTTTAATAAATGAAATTTTTATACTGAATCAGTTGTAGCGTATACATAAGTTAATTTAATCTGTAGAAACTTTTTATTTTATTTTTTTCAAATGATTTTAACTTATTTATAAATTAATTAATTTTAATTTGTGAAAAAAAATTATTAAGTAAAAAAAAAATTATTTTATATCTAGTAAAAAAAATCAAAACATATTAAGTAACCAAAAGTACAGAAAAATAATTAAGCAACTTGTTTTCTTTTTTCTTATTGGTATTTGTAGTGAGCCTTCCTTATTTTATTTTAGAAATTTTGTTTATAACAATAGTTACTGATAAAAAATCAAATATATAAATATTTGTTTTATTTTAGAATTTAATTGTTTTTAGATAATTTTGTAGATATAAAAAAACGTGTTTTCTTTAAATTTAGAATGCTTTTAATTGGTTTTATAAATTATTTTATTTCTTTTCCTATACATTATAGAATTGCAATGTTTCAATCAAAAGCAAAAAAAAAAAATTAATTTCAATTTATTTCAATTTATATTCATATATATACGTTATATAATTTAGATTTATGATTTGCTTTTAATTTCCTATTCATATGTCACAGACTTCAAAAATTTCACCACAAACATATAAAATTGGTAACAGGTAAACAAATTAAGTCAATAATTAATTATGATTTACTGTTATATTTACTTTTATATTATTAAACTAAATTTTAGATCATTATTAGTGGCAAAAATTCTCCCCCCTAATAAAATTTCCTGGTTTTGTTCTTGGCTATGAAGAAATTTTTATATCCAAAGTCTTGACACTATCATCAGCAACTGTATAAGTTAGTGAGAAACAAACAAATTAGTCCCAGGAATTCTGCATCACGATGCTATCAGATAAACAAATTAAGACCAAGCCAAAGCTGAAAAACATGGAACACTGAAAAACATTCATTATATTCTCACATTAATGCTTCGTGTCGTCTAGTTATCATTGGAGTACGAAGGCTTTGCTGCAAGCACTTATGATGTTACCACAGACGTGCTGCATTTTGCAATGTTCGGATTCGTAGACATTAAAATATGTGTTTGGTCATGTAATTTTTAAATGTTTTGTTTTTAATCCTTACTATTACTCTTTATCATAAAAATGAAAGTTCTCCCCCTTTTGAACTTGTATTTAACAGAATCTTAACTCTAAACATGTGAATTGTGTTGTTTCTCTAACATTTTATTTTTATCAACATTTTGTTTTTATCTTTGGTTAGAGACTACACGTGTCTCCTAACAAGAGATTAATCTCGCAACGTGTATAACAAACAAGTAGATTATGACTTACCAGCTAATAAAGCTTATATATAAAACAAGTTAATTGGCATTATAATTAGCTAATTTGTGAAACAAAAAAAAAGTAAAAATACTAGAATGTACCGTTTAGTTCCACTTAAATATAGAAATAATCACTCGTTTTTCAAAAACTGTTTCGGAAAGCTTAAAGAAATAAACGATTGTTTTTCAAAAATAAACTAATCAAGCATGAACTAATAATCGATTGTGAAGAATGTATTTTTCTAAAAAGCGCTTTTACATCAACGCAGCATTGAATCTTGTCTACCAAAGAATACATTATTATGCAATAAGATGAAAAAAATTATGTCATCATAAAACCTTTAATCAAATTAATTAAAATGCTCTCACACTACAACGATTCTGATTCCAGGTATCAAGCACTTGAACATTGCAACTAACTCTTCCTTCCAGGAAAATGGTACCTTTGAAAATTCAGTCATCTCTATGAAAGCCATGCAAGGACATAAAATCTAAAAATATAATTCAAAATCTCAGAATAATAACTTTCTTTTTAAGGGAAATTTGGGAGGAATATCTCCTGGGAGACTCTTACAGCCAACATTATGTTCAGGGAGATTAAAATTGATATACTATTGCAAAACTGAAATCAGGCAAAAGTTTTGACCTTTCAAGACTCTGTTTCTGTGCTGCCCTCGTTTTGTTTACTGTCCTCAGAAATTTCAGTGTTGCCGTGTTCTTCTTGCGGTGCTTCTTGTTCAGGCTTTGCAGGTCCTGGACCAGCTGATACCTTCACCATTGATGGACGCAAGAGACGCTCACCAAGTTTAAAACCCTTTCTGAATTCTTGAATTATGATGCCATCCTCAAATTCATCAGAATCCTCGCGCATAATTGCTTCATGTAGCTTTTACAAGTAAAATGAAAATATAATTTATCAGAGAAACTTTTGCTCATGAATATCAATATTCTATGCCTTCAGAAACCACTAAATAAAATTTCAAAAAAATAGAACCATGCGTTGAGTGTTTCATTAAGGCTGTGGCTGACACAGAAGGTTCAAGTCAAATATTTTACAACCAACCAACTGAAAGTAATTCTCTAACTAACATTATGAACCTATATTCTCGACACATTTTGCCAAGAAGGCTTTTTTTCCTTGGATATTTCATGTGATGCAGTTTTAAACTCACCAAGTTGGCTCGAAACAATAAAAAATTGCTTTGGGTTAAAAGCGTGTCAAGGTCTTCAGGAAACCTGAACAAGCTTGATAAAGTGTTTGAAAAAGTTCATCAAGGACATGATTGAATTTCGAGCCAACAGGTTTGCATGCCTGCATCAACCATAGATGACACAGCATTATGCCATAAAAAACATAATGAAAGATTGATACCGTGCCAAAAATATCTTTTTAAAAAATAAGATATTTTCATGGAAGAGACATAAAAATCTAAATCAATATTGAAATAATACAACAATAACATAAATTACAGAAGTTGAACAAAACTTAGCATAGTGTCACCTAACAAAATTGACAAATATACTGGTTAGTTTACAACAAAGCGTCATATCTTTTTGCACCCAGGCAATGTAATATAAATGTTTGGTGCACTCCAGCCTTTAATAAAACTTAAATTTATTGGTTTCATTTTTAGATAAAACATTATCCCCTTTATGATGATAGGATTCTAATCTTTGAAAGTTAGATATACTTGAATTTAACTACAATTCTACAAATTGAAATTGCTGAATGCCAATTAACTTACCAATGGATCAAAGGGTGTTCCAACTGTCTCCACTGGTTCAACTCCAAGTGAATTTAGAATTTCAATGAACTGTTTATATATGCTCTGATAGCTGTTGTTTATTTTCTCCTCTCCCTCTGTCTCCACCTTAATCTGGGTTTTTGCTCTGTCGAAATTATCCAATACAGGCAACAAACTCTCCACAACTTCACCCTGAGCATTTGTGACCAGTGAAAGGCGATCTCTCTCGGTCCTCTTCCGAAAATTGTCGAAGTCTGCACTAATCCTTAGAATCCGATCCTTTTCTACTGATAACTCCTCTGACAAAGAAGCTATTTTCACTTCAAGTTCTATTTTCTCATCTTCAACGGATTTTAATGACGATTCCAACTCAGCAATTTTGACTTCGTCGTTATTAGCTAATGCTTCTTTGTACGATTGAAGTAACAGTAAGAAAGGTGAAGCAAATGTTTCATCAGCATCACTAACCTCATTATCACTTGCACTGTCGTTTACACCAACAGCACCATCTGAAGGGTCCTGTTACATTAGTGCATCAGAATATTGGGATAGGACAAGAAACAAATACTTAAACTTCATATTCTTGAACCCGCACTATTTCCTTTATTGGAGTTAGTCAAAATTCCAAATGTCAAAAATATGTATTCCCCAAGGGTGAAATCATACTCAAAAGGCTAAAAGTAAATGAGTAGAGGGGGAAATGGGAACCAAAAAAGGTGGTATGGAGCCAAAATCTTCTAATAATAAATCCAGACTCCATTATGAAAAGTAAGATGTAGTAGTCAAAACAAACATCAACTATGGCTATACATAAATAATATGTCTCTTAAATAAGGAAGAACAGGTATGCATAGTATGTTAGTATATAACAGTATAACATCATGGAAGAAATGTAAAGTGAAAACTAGTTGATACAGAAACTATAGAAACGAAAATCATTATAGTGGAGTTCTGTTTTTAATTTCAAGATGTTTTATTTAATTTTTGCAGCTTCTGTTTATGGGTAGTATTTTGGGTTATATTGTGTTGATTAAGTGTTCTAGTGTCGGATCTGATGTGCTTGAGGTAGTAATAAAAGTCAAAGATTAAAATTAGAATTAGGGAGTTGTTATCTTGTAAGTTGTGCCTGGGAAGTTGTAGTTTAATACAAGAGGTTGTCAAACTCAAGTGCTTACCTAAACTCATGGAACTTCCTTATCATTAAAAAAATAGAAGTTTTAATTACCCAGCTGATCCCTAAACTATTTCGGAATTTTCAAGTAGGTCCCTAAACTAAAAAAGTTTTTAATTGAATCCTGACCATGCAATTTTTTTAATTAAGTCTCTGGAGTTAGTGATCCCTTTGCAAACCGTTATCTACCATATAACATTCTTTATTCCCTACTTACTGGTGGCACGAAATTGTCAGAAAATGACAATTTATGGGAATCAATTTTTGGCGGTTTTGAAACCTCCATATATTGTCATTTTAAGCAGTTTCCAACTGCCAGCAAAGAGGGAATAATTTGCAAATGGACCACTAGCCCTAGTTACTCGAGTAAAAAAATTTATATGATAAAGGACCCAATTAGAAAAAAAAAATAGTTTAGGAACTAACTGAGTAACCTATAAAAATAATATTAAAAAACATATTAACGACATATATATACATATCCACAACAATAATTCAACATTTTAACTTCATAATAAAGCAAAGTAGCAAACCACAATAATAAAGTGTGATAATACATTAAAACTAAATAAGATCAAACTACATAAATAACCAAATAATATATAAATTCAGAAAAAACACTAGTTCCTAAAAACTTCGTACCCCATTGCCCAGAGGCTCTTCGCTATGCGAAGGTATGGGGGAGGGATGTTGTACGCAGCCTTACCCTTGCATATGCAAAGAGGCTGTTTCCGGATTCGAACCCATGACCAACAAGTCACTAAGGCACAACTTTACCGCTGCACCAGGGCTCGCCCTCAAAAAAACACTAGTTCCTAGAGTGAAAAAATTTAAAAAAGGAGTTAATTTCTTCAAATCATTTGAGCCCTAGTAAAACAATATCACTGTGGGGTCAGTGAGAAGCAAAAATTACATTCTTTCCAAACTCGTTGATTCGAGAGTTTATGTGAATTTACATGAGTTTAACTAAGTTTATCCAAAAAATAGTTTGACAGCGAGTTTACCTGTCTCTACCTAGAATCATAAACTCGTAAGAGTCTGAGTTAACTCAGGAGGTAGGCAACAAATTTTTAATAACCATAATTTAGAATTCCCAAGAGATTAGGTTGGAAGATCATGAAGTCTAAAAGGTCTCATCTTGCACTATAAGAGCTAAACGGCCTAAACCTCAGGCTTTGTATGGAAGATCCTTTTCCCTAAAGAAGAATCTTCTTTATTGAGGCATGAAATTATCAAGAAGAGTCATCTTCTTGCTTTGTCTACTGCAGCAGAAGAACCGGCAATTGTCTGCAGTTGACTCTTGTTTCACTCAATCCTTCCATACTCCTTGATGTAAGTAACCCACTAAACCCTATCTAGATTCTAGCCCTACATCACTTGCTTACTTATTTGAAAAATAGTTTTGAAAACCACTTCATAGTACCCTCAAACATTAATCACCAGCATTAATACTGAACACCCTAACTTCAATCTTTGGACAACCTCCCAAGGAATTATCATAGGGACAAAACTTATATATGGTTCCTTAGGTTTTGTTTGTCGTGTTCTCTAATCAGAAATGGAGTTTAACCTAAGTAATCCGCAAAATCCTTTAATGAGAACATTAAAATACAAAGATTATCAAAGTGAAATACCAATACTGATTAGAAAACAGAACAAACAACACTTATTGAAACTATATTTAAGTTTTGGTCCTTATTGTAGACCTCATGTGGATATAACTTAAAAAGTTTGCCGCAAGACCATACATTTGAAGGAAGCAGATAATTGCTATTAGAATTGAGAATGAACTAGGTCAAACTGATTGCAAAGGTCATTAAACCCAAAGGGTTGGCAAAATGGTGTAAGACTCCGCTGCGTTTCCATGAGTGGGAACAATCTATTTAGGAGAGAATCCGTGTTCGATTCCCACCGTGTGCAAAATTCTCTTAGGTCAGCGGCAGCCACGCAATGCGAGCGGGATTAGTCTCTAACCCAGTTGGTTGTGGGACACTCACAATCTCTGACCCAAGACCAAGAAAAATTGTGAAGGTCATTATAAGGAGTGCATTGACCATATTGTCTAATTTATATGTAGAATCTTAACACACCCCTCACACTCTCACATCCACTTGATTTCATAGCACAAAATCTATAACCATTTCAATGAGCCTCTTCAAGCGGAAAATGCTAAAAATCGACACAAACATAAAAACCCGAAATTCGACTCGGTTCCATTTCCTCAGCTAATAAACAATTAACAAAAAAAAGAAGTTGAAAGCATTAGAGAGAGAGTCTTACCAGAACCTGAACCTCCGGCTCCTGAACTTGCGGGGCCTCGGTGTCGCCGTCGAAAGCGAAGGGAACGAACCTGACGAACCGTAGAGAGGGAACATTAGGGAACGGCAGGGAGGAGAGAAGCGAGGAGGGTTTTCTCCCGCAGGTGGTGCTCTGTCTGAAGGACACGACGGCGAAGCGCGATGATTTCGGCGACTTTGCGGCGCGCGGCGGAGGCGGTGGCCGGAAGGTGGGGGTTCTGAGAACAGTGGCCATAGCGTGCGAGAGAGAGCAAAAGAGAGAGATAAGGGGGCAAGTGGCGAATGCGCGACGCTTTAAGAATTGAAAAATATGGTGGGAAGGAGGATCCGTTGGATTTGATGGGTGTTGTTTAATCGGACGGTGGTAGTTGAGTTGGAATTAGGAAACCCTTCTCATATATGAAGTGAAATATCTAGAAGACTATAGAACAATCCTATCATTAAATTGATTTTGAATTAACATTATTTATAGGATTAATTTTAAATAAATATGAACTTAAAGTGGTGATCTATGTTTGGACAATAAATGTTAAAAAACTGATTTTGATACATTTGAAAACTTATTATTGAGATTAATTTTGAGTGTGTAATTATTAAAATGACTTGAGTCTAAGCAGGTATACATAAAATTAAGGGTGCCAATTTTCACCCAAAAAAAATAGGAGCATTAATCTGGACCTTAGTTCGACAGGTCTAATTTGGTGAATTAGATTATGAAATTGTTTGGTTAAGAGAAAAGAAATATGGTGAATGGAAATGAAAATGATGACATGAAATAATTAAGAAATAAAATGAAAATTAAAAGTATTTGATTAAAGAGAAATGAGAAGAAATAGATAAAAAATAATATATTGACAATGAGTCTTGCAATTTTTAAAATTCTTTCCACCTTATTTCTCCTACTCTAATTAAACACTCAAATTTATTTCTATCAACCCTCTATTATTTTCATCCATCATATAAAGCAAGGAATAAAAAATACATAGGGTCCCAATTGAAAGAAAAAAATAGTTTAGGAACTTAATTATTAGTTAACGTAATAATTATTGTATGTATGTTACCATATAGTACACAATTATTTTATGTTTTTTAATAAAATTATATTTCTAACATGATTCATAATAATATTATCTCTTAAAATAACGTAATTAATAATAATATTATATGTATTAAATGAATTCCTTTGACTTTTGTGTATATGTAGTACGTATCATTATCAATTTTTCATATTTTAATTTTTAAATTAATTATATATTATTTTGCATGTATTTTTCATGATATTTTTTATTTATAGGATAAATATAGTTAAAAAAATTTAATTATAGAAACAAAAAAATACATGTTAATATAGTATCTATGATAACAAAATAAACACTCAATATTATATTGTTACAAACACTTGCATATTGTATTTACATTTTGTTTCTAAATTTCACACAAGTATTGTAACACAATTATTACTAGAAAAAGTAAATTATAAGTACCACTAAAATTTTAAAGATTATCCAAAATTTTAATTTAACTATATCTAATATATCACTAAATATTTTAAAACAATAAATTTATCCACTTACATACATTTTAAAAAAACTATAAATATTAAAAGTATATAATATAAACAAACTTTTGTAATGCAGGGTTTCAAATCTCGTATATAAGTAAAATATACTTAAATACATGTATTAAATGTAAAACTTAATCTTAATTTTAGTTGAGGTTTGCATTGAAGTGTTCAATTTTTTGAGTTGTGTTTTTACTGGACTAGATATTGTAAAACACCATGTCTTGTTATATCCCAAGAACTTATGTATCATGCGGATAACTCTTTGAAAACAATATGAATTCACATGTATCAGGTTAAATAGTTTGAAATCATTAAGAGTTAGTCATTATTAGATAGCATGGACATCACTTTTAAAATTCAGGTTTGGGTATGCATACATTCATATATCATAGAGACAACTCATTTAACTATATAGTGTACTTAAAAAAAAAAAACTATATAGTGTTGCTTAGCATATTTGGGTTCTCATTACTAGATTCAGATAATTGTTATGTTTCTATAATTGTGTTCTAGACCATGACTATTGTAGTATAATTATAAACTCAAATTGGAATTCTTTTAAACTTCTTTTTTACTTGAATTTACCATCGAAAGTAAATCTGAGGAGGAGAGGGGGGTGTTGGTAAAGGATGATCCTGGTTTTACTGCATTTTTTATGTTCTGATGTATTTGCTTCTAAACTTTGTATGCTGTCTTATGACTTGGCCTAGGTAAATCTTGTACACTCTTCTAGCTTTTTTATTAATGATATCTCTTTGCTTAGAAAAAAAAAACCCGAGTAATAATTGCTTTTCAAGGAAATTAAATAATGGATTTTCTCATCTAGTAAATCCCATATATGATTTTGTTCATGATTTGCAGTTTAACATTTAATTTTTTTTTATTGCGTAATGCTTTTCAAAATTTAAAACCCACTTGCTTATAATAGTGTTAGTGAGTTGACTAAATTGTCCACATTATTTTTTCAATTTTTTAAGGGTGTGTTAGTGGAAAGAAATGAAAAAAATAAAATTAAAGTGAGATAAAAATTTAAAACTAAAGTGTAGAAATGTGAATCTCACTTTGTTGATTTCTACTTTCTTTTATCCTCTTTTTCTCCAAACAACAAACCCTAATTGACTAAAGTTGGTTGTGTTGGCAGAGAAACCGTTCTTCACAATTTTTATTTTTTTTTAACAAAGTCACAGCAAATGAATTAGTTGGTTAACTTCTCACAAAGTACACATGCATGTCTTACCTTCTAATTGCCTGTATTACCATTGAACAAGCTTATAGAGCTTCATATAATTGATAGAGACAAAAAAAATCAAATAATTCTATGAAATATATAAATTTACGTGATGTTATATAAGTTTCTTTTAATAATGGATTGTTTTGTTTTAGTTTTTAAAATTGAAATAAATTAATATGTGTTTATTTCATTTGTATTATTTTAAATTAAAATGTGTTCTTAGTGTACTTTTTTAGCACGTTGATTTTAATGTGCTGCATAGGAATTGATAATATTTAGCCCATTTGTGTGTTTTGTCACTGTCGGCAGGAATCTTACTGGAATCCTCAAAGTGGGAGCCTCCTGTTCCCTACTTCATTAAACACTTCTCATTATTTATTTATTTATTTTCGTGAACAATAAGATTTAAATAATTAATAAAAAAAATGATTGATACAATTAGTTTATTACTTTGAGTCTATATATTAACAATATGGAGTCATTTTATTTTAGAATTGTTCGATCTATAAGAGAATGATTAGTTAGATGTTTAATAAAAAAAACTCAAGATATTTTTTTATTTAAAAAAACAAACAAAATGATTAATTATTGAGTTATCGTGAGTAAATATATATTTCTCTTTTTTTCTTTTATCAAATTTTAATCTTGTGTAACAATAATCTCCTCTCCTATGTTTTTGGATATTTTAGTCTTGTATTCGTTTGAATTCATATAATAATTTTCTTTAGGAGTCCTAGAAATTATTATCATTTGCACAAATAAAATAAACAATAAAATTTAAAATAAACAATAAAAGTAAAGAAAAAGAAAGTTAAAAATAATATATACGTTGGGAGTTGAGTTCCCGTTATGCTCCAGTGTTCATCCCTGAAGCATGCAACTTGGAAGTTGAAACTCAAAGGCGATGAATGAATCTGTTAATAATTGTTTTGTTTATTATAATTAATAATCAAAAACCAAAGTTTTAAAAAAAGAAAGTAAACTGTAACGAAAAATGCATGTTTGATTGGTTTCTCTCCTCTGCTTCTGTGAACGCCAGCCAATTCAGATCGAACTCAACTCCACCACCGACCCACGACGTCGTTTTCACTTCGTAGAATTCTCCTGAAGCAGATTTTAGGGTTTTCTGGTGATTATTATTGTTTTGGAAATGGGAAGCAGAAAGGAGGAAGAGAGGAACGAAAAAATCATCAGAGGTCTCATGAAGCTTCCTCCCAATCGAAGATGCATCAACTGTAATAGTCTGGTAAAAATTTCGCACCTTTTACTTCTATTATTATTTTTGTTGTTGTTAGTAGTAGTATTGTCATTTGGGTTAGTGGAAGTGTGTTTTTGGTTTCAATTCGGTTTTTTTTTTTTTAGTATCCGAGTAATGTGGTTACTTCGAAGTTGAAACCTTTGGCGCTTAAGTGGATTGGTTGGATTGAAAAGAAGCTTTGAATTGCTTGAGGAAGTTGAGGTTGGCATTGAAGTGTTTAATTTTTTGAGTTGTGCTTTAGTGGACTGGATCAGTGGATCTTCTAAAGTCACCATGCCTTGGATGGAATTAACATAATAATTAGTAGTTGCCGAAGATGTGATGTGATGTGTTTAAGAAAAATCCACACAACACTAACACCAAACAAACAAAACCCACAGCAAGTTACAACTCTGCCACCGCCATGGCCACCACAAATGTGGTTTCAATTGGATCACAACCACCAGCAGCGTTGCTGATCAATAATAATACTGCAGGAAGTGCAATGTTACTGATCAACAACGATAAAAGAACTGGAGCATGTCATCCTGTGGGTGTCACTTTCTCTCCACCATATGGTGCAGGAAATGGGGCATGCACCTAGTTGGATTCATTTTCGCTTGACCACATGGTGGAAGAAGTGGAGAACTCACGCTACAGGTGTGACTTTTTCTTAGTCATATGGTGTAGGAAACCTCCGTGTCGGTGTCACTTTCTCACAGCCATATGGGTTGGTAATAACAACAGTTACCATCCCTGCTTGACCCAGGCAGCAAATAGATCACCAACCATTTGTGGCGCGTGAGAATTGTAACTCCTCACAGAGAACCGTGGACCTTCTCACCCAGATGGAGGCCAACGGTTCAGCCCCAAAGCAATTTCCCAGGAAAACCCCATGAATGAAACATTTGCAAATTCGGGTGCCACCCTTAGGCTGGGAATTGGAAGCCAGTCCATGGACTTTGATAGCTATAGGCTGGAGCGGCTTCAGGCTTCCTATTGAAACTTGGATCTGAAGTCGCTTCAACATATAACTTCAGATCTGAAGCCACTGGAAACGACTTCAGATATAGAGAAGCTTTAGATCCAAGTTTCAATAGGAAGCCACTCCAGTCTATAACTTCATACTGGCTTCCATCTCCAAATTTAAGTGTGGCACTCCAATTTTCAAATGTGTCATTCGTAGGATTTTCCCTTGGAACTTGCTTTGAGGCTGAGCCGCTGGCCTCCATTTGGGAGAGAAGGACCATGGTTATTTGTGAGGTCAAAATTCTCAAGTGCCACAAATGGTTGGTGATCTATTTGTTGCCTTGAGTAGGGATGGTAATGCTAGTAATTACCAACCACATATGGCTGAGAAAGTGACATAAAAACGGTGGCGCCTCCATTTCCTGCACCATATGGCTGAGAAAATGAGACACCAATAGGGTGGAATGCTCCACTTCCTCCACTATATGGCCGAGAGAAAGTGACACAAACAGAGGGGAGTGCCCCATTTCCTCCACCATATGGTTGAGAGAAAGTGTCATCGACAGGGTGGCATGCTCCATTTCCTGTACCGTGTTGATCAGTAATGCTGCACTTCCTAAAGCGTGATTGTTGATCTGCAACGCTGCTGGAGGTTGTTGTACAATTAGAGCCACAAATTGCGCTTTTATTAGGTTTTGTTGGTAGCAGCAGCGGTAGTGCTGTAACTTGCTGTTTTCTTTTTTGGTTTGGTGTTTCTGTGGGGTTTGATGGTTGTCTGAGCAGCAGGGGCGACGCTTGAGCATTAGGAGTCTTTGGTCCCCTCCAAGGGAGCAATGACAGCTTTGCAGTCATTGTTGCTGCCGGTACTACTATTGCTGTCAGAGATTGGGATATATAACTGATTTCTTAGTCATGTTTGAAGAGGGAATTACAGGGGTTTAAGAGGCATCTGATGGATGATAACGATGCTGACCAGAAAGAGAGTGTATTATCTCGAGGAAGAGGCTATAGCTGTGTGGTTAAATCTGTGTGTAAGAGATGTTTTTAATAGTATGGGTTTGGACACATAACATTTATCTAGAGGAATTAACTTAATAATTAGTGTTATGCAATTTTATTATTATTTTTAATGTTATGAGATGATGATTCCCAGTTAATTGACTAGTAATTTAATTTTTTCTTCAGGGTCCACAATATGTTTGTGCGAATTTCTGGACCTTTGTTTGCATGACCTGCAGTGGTATACAGTGAGTTCCTTTTCTATTTATTAAATATATGCTCTAATTCTTTCAGTCTTGGCATTCTTTTAAAGAAAGGAAAGTTACTTTTTATCGTTTGATATGTCTGGAGTGTTGAAACTTGAAATTTGCCTGGCATTTCAATAGAGATAACAGATTCCATTGTGATGTTTTTGCTTTTAAAATTCAGGTTTGAGTGCGCGCCCACAGACACACACACACACATATCATAGACAACTTCATTTAACTATAGTGTTGCTTAGCATACTTGGGTTCTCATCACCAGTTTCAGCTAATTGTTATGTTTTGTGTTCTAGACAATGACCATATAATATATTAGTACTTTTAAATCATGCAATTTTATAGTGCCAGGGTGATGTTTAGATGTTCTTATGGCTGAAATTTATCATGCACATGTGAATTTTTTTATTGCTTTCAATATTCTTCAAAACTTTCATTTCTGAAGTAGATAGTGGACTTTATCAGAGAAAATCTTGAACTCAAATTGGAATTCTTTTAAACTTCCGTTTTCCTTGTAAGCCATGCTTGATGAGTGATAAAATTAGAAAATGAGGAGGTCACCCAAGTAATAATAATTGCTTTTTAAAGAAATAATATGGGATTTTCTTATCTAATAAATTCCATAAATTTTCATAAAATATTACCTGATAACTAATTATATTCAAAACTACAAGCTTTGCTTTTGTTTCATCTATGTTCACTGCTTTTATGAGGTTGTATGCATATTTTTTATTCTTTGATGGTAATAAGTTAATCGTATATAGTATGTGTCTGTTTTGGACTTTTGGTTAGTAATGAATTTTTTTTGGAGCTGAGTTAGTGGTTGTTTCTTTGAGGTTTGAACCTGTGATCTTTAGTAAATTAATCAAGCTTGTCACCACTAAACCAATCCTAGTGGCTTGAAGTAGTGGTTATGTAGTTGGCGATAATGTACAATCCTTTAAATAGTTTATCTTTCTGTCATGCAGTCGTGAGTTTACCCATCGTGTGAAGTCTGTATCTATGGCAATGTTCACGTCACAAGAAGTTGATGCTCTTCAAAATGGGGGTAACCAGGTACAATGGTGGATTATCTTTTCTATATTTGGAATTTTGGAGCCACCTTTATTTTCGTGTTGAAAAGAGGTTTCCATGTGATTCTTTAATTTCAGCGTGCAAGGGAAATACATTTGAAAAATTGGGACTTCCAAAGGCAGCGGTTGCCAGATAGCAGGTCTAATATATTTAATTTTTTGTTAAGGCTATGATACTAACACATATTTAGTTGTTTATATATATCTCATGTGACAAATCATGTGTTGATTTTGCAGTAATGTTGATAAAGTAAGAGAGTTTATAAGGAATGTATATGTGGATCAAAGATATGCAGCAGCAAAGTCTTCTGATAAGCCTCCAAGAGATGTGCAGGCAATATATTTTTAGATGTTTATTTGTTTATCTAGATAACCATTTTCTTCTGAAGCTTAGTTTAAGTTTTAAACTCAGTCTTGTAGTTGGATGTCTCAGTTTTTGTTTTTTCTAAAACTGACGTTCTGAGTTTATTTTTATGTTTGGTGGTGTAGAATATGTTGAGTTTATAAGACTTTTTTTTTATTTAGATTAATTCAATTTTAAACATTGCATGAGTAAAGAAATATGCAGAGAAACAAGTGAATAAAGTGATCATACTTTTTTATTTCTATTTTCTTGTTTGCTTCTTGTATGTATTTAATGTAAACCTTCACCATTTTTTTTATCCATAAACTTTCACCTTTGTATTGCATTGAAGTTAATGTTCACAATTATGTATGAAAGACATAATTAGTTGCTCCAGAGTCCTTATAATCAACTTTTACTCTAGTAATGCTAGATATTTTTATATGGGCAACTTATTGTAGAGTCCTATTGAAGATGATACAAGGCGTGCCAGTTCCTATCACTCATATTCTCAAAGTCCTCCATATGATTACCAATATGAAGATCGACGATATGGAAAACAAGCAGCTGCATTGACCAGGAAGCCTGGTTCTGATAAAGTTTGCTATGAAAGAAAGATAAGTAGTATTATCTTTAGTCCTGGTCGGTTCAGCGATCATGCGTATGATGACAGATTTGCAAATGAGAGATCTGGTCCAAGAATCTCCGACTTTTCTATGTCTAATGGTGGTGAGCAATTTAAAACTGATTTTCAGCATTCTGGTACCTGTTCAAGTAAAGATGTATTGCCTCATGTAACAAATACATCTCTGGAAACAAACTCCAAAAGAGATGCAGATGGAATTCATCGTCCACAGGTTTGTTTCTCTTGTTTCCATGACAAATAGAAAGATGTGTGCTTTACTTTTTTTTTTTTTTTTTGATCAGCAAATGTCAATTGGCAGTTTGTTAGCAGGGGAGATTGAACCCGCGATCTTCCCTCCTTTCCCTTCATTCTTAACCACCCAACCAACCTTATATCATTGTGTGCCTTGCTTAAGCATGACATTTTCCCTTGGTAAACTAATATTGATATTATTCAAGTGTTTCGAAAGGTTATTCTGATACTCTGAACCTGCAAGATGTTATTATACAACTGGGTCAGGACAGTGAAGAAAATAAAAGAAGTAACATATTGTGTATTATTCTCTAGTACAACTCTCTGGTAAACGAGCCAGAGATGAATTACAGCAGTACTGGGTATTCACGATAGCTTGACCTCTCCTTACTCTTTTTCTTATTTCTAGGCAACATGCCTTATTTTTCTAATTGTCCCAGCCCAAACTAACTACCTACCTACCTAGCTAATTATTCCAATAACTATGGGCCAGCTTTTTGCAGCTTGTTCTCAAGGGATGTTAGGATCCAATTGCAAAGTATGGGACTTGAGCCCTACACTGGAAATATAGGATTCTTATCATTTTAGATGTCTAAAAATCTTTGTATTGGAAAATATTGGTTATGATGATAAATCTAGGAATTAAGTTACCACACAATGAGAAATGTTTTTCATCTAGGAATCAATTAACAAGATAATAAATATCAGTTCTCTATCCTTGACATTGGAGGTTGTAGATTTGGGATTAAAAGCTAAAAACTTATTTTGCATATGACATTAATCTGTACTTCTTTTCCCAGAGAACTACCTCATTGGGATCAACAGACAGCAACCTGTCATCCTTAAGATCTTACAGTTCTGGTGGTTTAGTTGATTTTTTCTCAGAACCATTCCAAGCTTCTGGACCCCATCAAAATAAAGTGTCTTGTACTCCACAACCATCTGATCTGGGAAGTACTGTTAGTTCAGATCTTTCTGAGGCACCAGTGGCACCCAAACCATTTTCTTCATCTGCTTCATCTATTGACCTTTTCCAGTTACCAGCTGCACCCTCTCAGGCTTCATCAGTGGATCTGTTTCAGTCATCTGCTTTATCTGCAATTGCATCTTTCAATGAGCGTCAACCTTTGAAAACATCACAATCCTCATCTGTTGACTTTATGGACCTTTCTCAGCAGCCATCTGCTGCAACCTCAAGTGAGAAGTCACTGGAGTTGTCTGTCCCAGAAAATGAAGGATGGGCAACATTTGATATGCCTCAGCACACATCTACTGCACAAGTAGAAATTCAACCAGCAGTACAGGAAAAATTTGATCCATTTTTGAACTTAAATGCAAATACGCTATGGCCATGTTTTGAAACTTCTAGTGCTAGCGCTCTTTCTTCAGTTACATCTAATTTATGGCGTGATGTCACATGGACCAGAGAAGAACAAGTTTCTGTTATGGCATCAAACTCTCAAGTAAGTACTAGAAAGCTCGGTGCATGTCTGGTTTTATATTCTAGTGATATACTCCAAAAGAAATACACAATATGTAATGCTTTCTTAAATCTTTCGAAATTGGAGACATCATGGAAAAGATGAAACTTAAATAAGATTTTTATGTTGACACTGAACAGTCATGGAGTGCATTTAAGGATCCTGCTAACTCTGTTCCTGTGGATGCTCTTATTACTCAAGGATCACAAATGCATGATCTTCCGTCAACTGATGATCAGTTTTTGGATTTAAGAGCTTCTGAGGTTGGTATCTATATGGTGCATTACCAAGATAGTCTATACAGTTTTGAAAATTAAGAAATTCTCAAGATGCTTTTATTCTACCAGGGATCCAATAAAGATGGTATGCACCGCATTGACCCTGTTGCTGGGTTTGATCATGATCTTTCATCGCATTTTGTTAGTGGCTCACCATGTCCTCCATCTGCATTTCCTCCAATGGTTTGTGATCTTAAATTGTTTGAGATTTCTTCTATTTCAAGTGACAGTTCTGTTTTGTTTCCCCTCGTTTGTTTGTTTTTATGCTTTGTTCAGTTGTTTTGTTTCTTGTTTCAGGGAGAGGTTCAGCCTAATGAAATCAACCATAAATCAACTAATCCATTTGATTATCCTTTTGATTCAGATGTAGAACATAATAATACGGTAGGTCATGACTCATGAACCATGAATATGCTTTCATCTGTTAGTCAGTAGGTGATTATCCTGGTCTTGCATATATTTTTCATGGTAATTGTCACTCTGATTAAACTAGTTCCTAGTGATGCTTGTTATTTCTGCATGTTTTACTCTGTTACATTGATCATGATTCCTCCAATCATATGGTTGAAATTTCCTGGTGTGTGGTTAAGCATTTCTATTCTGCTTTGTAACATATACTTAACTTTTGCTTTTCTAGACAGTTCATTTCTTGTGTTCTGAATGTTCATAAAAAATTGTTACAACCCCGTCACAGCTTAAAAATTTAATGGATATTTTTTGTGTAGATTTTCTGGGAAGATCCTTTTTTTCTGATTAAAATATTTTGCCTGACACTTTTGTCACTTCTACAACCTGACATGCTTATAAAGTTACAACTCTGAAGCTCTCCCTCTATTACGTTTGAAATTTAACATCCTGAAAACTGCTACCTAGCAAAATAGAAACAGGATTGAGATTGTAGGGTTGTTGATGCAATAGTCTTTCACATGCGATCGTGTCACTATAGTTTGAACTCGTACCATGCTTGTATTGAACTTATTTACATGCTATGTAGATGTTTTAATCTAGCTAAAAAAGTTGCTCAACTGTTAACGCTGCATGGAAAGATATAAATTTCACAATGTGGATCTTGGGTTATTGGAGACAGAAAGATAGTAACTTGTTCTTTGGTTTCCTTTTGTTTGTAACATGTGTGCAGTGTCAATTGCAATTCCTTGACGTCAGCTCTCTACAAGCAGCTCTGCCAGATTCCCAGCTAACACCCACCTTCCAAAGTGGTATTGCTGAACCATGGCTCCCTCAGAATACACTGAACCCTTATTTCTCCTCTGCAGGACAAGGTGGTCCTTCAAGACTCATACTGGAAGTTCAAACATTTTAATTATGGTCTTTGTCTGACATCTACCTCCACTTCTGTTAGAATCATCTCATATTCTCATTTGTGTACACACGAGTAAAATAAATGTTATTCACATATCTATTAGTAGGATTTCAATGCATTTCAAATATCTGTATAAGTAGAAATTTCTTACTGTCTTTTGGTTCTATTATGTAGGTGGTTTGACATTCATGGCTGCACCACCACCAAGTTCTCAAATACTGTAAGTTAGCATATGTTGCCCTTGTTTTTCTTTTATTTATATGATGGTTGAGGTGTATTAAATCAATTGGTAAACCTTGTGACAATAAATTATTGGCTTTTTGAACGCAATTCTCAGTTTCACCATTAATGATGTTTGTGAGTCTCTGATATTGTCTTTCATTCCAAGCTAGCAAGTTTTCAGTACATTTTTTAATTTAAATAAAATATAAAAAATAAAGTATACAAGATATTAAAATATCATAATTATTACATAATAATGAAACTCTGTATCTTAAGAAAGAGAAAGATATAACTGGAAATGTTTTTTCATTATCAATAATGAACATTTTATTTTATTAGATAGAAATAAATTAAAGAGATAAAACTTTTGAAATTGAGGAGAAAATTATGGCTACAAATTATTTAAATAAATACATATGATCTGTATGCCTATTAATTTGATATAATGTATCAAATTTTAAAATTCAAAATTCAAATTTAAATTGGGATTGACTAATTTTAAACAATAGAGAGGAATAAAAAACGTAAAAATAAAATAAAATGTGAGATACTTGATACAAGAGAAATCATGTAGCCTATCATGAAAGAGAGTGAGTAGTTCCTTAAAATTCTCTTCTTCAAGAGTGAGTATTTAGATTTACAAGGGTGACTCTAAGCATCAAAATATAACATTGGGTGAGTAAGACCACATAGTTGTCTGTAAATTTTTTGAATGATCACTATAAATATTTCAATGACAACCTAAAAAATATTTGTTTTATAATAATAGCAACATCAACAATATAATATAACCTATAAATATTAGTGTAACAATTCTTTAAGATAAATGAAGGTAATATAATAGATATCAACTAATCCAAAAGACAAGACAAGACACAACTGTCCATGGTCCACCCTTCACGGATTGCCATGGCTATGAAAGGGTATATGGGGTGTAGGCCATAGATGGCTTCCTTTAGGCTATTGTATCCTGCACTCCCTCAATTGCATCCTGCACCTCACTAGGATGCAATAGTGGGAGTGCAGAAAATAAATGCCCTTCATTTATGCTAATTTTGAGAGGAAAGAAAGTTGGCCTCTTGGTGTTCCTGAGTAAACTTCTTTATCAAGTGAAGCTTCATCATCATCTTTGTATTCCAACACTGAAAGGGTTGTACTGGCCCATTATGGATTCCAGCTTTTAATAGATGTACATGTGTGATATTATAAAGTTGGAAAGTCTACACTATCCCTCTAAATCTTACCCAAAGTAATTTTTTTAATAAAATATTTATTTTTTATTTTAAAATTATTTGTTAATTAATAGTATTACAAATAGCTGCTTTGTTTCATTGAACTAGATTTACATCATGGGGGAGGATAGGAACAATTCTTATATAAACTTAATCTACACATCTTGTCTTGTGTACTTATAGGATAAAGCTGTCCTATAAAGTTTGATTTGGCAATTTCCAATAGTATGGCCTTTTCTATGTTTTTGGAGCATGCTCATTGGCTTTTTGAGTTGATTATTTTCAGGAACATCCAGACGAATGAACCGGTTGCTTCTGTTGGGGGTAATCCCTTTGCATAGGATTAGACTGTAAAATGTGGAAACATCATTCATAGGGAAATTTATGCTTGCTCTTGACATAGATTTTAATGCTTTTATTCTGGTCAGATTAAAATGTTGCCCATTACTTCCACGCCAAGGAAGTACTTGTAATTCATAGTCACTGCCATATGCAGGCCATGCGTTTGTAATTTTGTAATTGAATGGCATTGTAGTTATTGACAAAAAACAATTACATTGTAGTTAGAACTCTTAAAATTGCTTAATTAGTGTTGGGGCAGGTATGAACGCAACCAATTTGGATATAGTGCGTGTTTGGAAATAGATGGCAAAAAAGCTTTAAAGGCAAAAGTACTTTTGCAAAAGGATCAAAATCTTTGTTTTTGTTTTCAATTTGCTGTTGGATTGTATTGGAACACGTGTTGCAACAATTTCAATTACAAATCAAACATGCACATAGATTGTGAGATTTTTGAGGTTTGACAATGTAATTGTAATTGGATTAGTTTAAGAGTGTCTGATCTTTTGTCCACACATATTTTATGTAATTCAAAGCTTGTTAATCGATTAAGATTGAGTCTACGTAGATGCTACCTCCAACAACTAAGCATGTTTGGATTAAGAGGCGTGCATTATTTTAATGGGTTTCAATAACAATATAACATTGCTGACTATGTGTAAGACTAATTGGGAACAAGAGAGATGTTAATAGCAATTTTTTTAACACACTACTATAAACGTATTTCTTATTACCACTCTTATAAACATATTTCTTATTATTGGTTGAAAATATTAGAAATCATAATTTTTTTTTATTTAATGAGTTTTTTCTTCTTTTAATTTTGTAACTTTAATAAATTATAATGAATAGTAGAGTATGTTAAAGTGTACTCTCTTTGTCTCTAATTATAATTTTTTTTAAAAAAATTGTTTATCCTTTTTTATAAAATCATTTTCTAATTTCTTGATACATTAATTATTTTTTTCTTCTAAATATCCTTATTTAATTTATCTCTCTTCAAACATTAATAAGAAACAAGTGGATAGAGAAAAAAGAAATTAATAATTTTGAAATCATAATATCAGTCATTAACAAATTTAATACGACCAGTATTTTTCATTAGTTAAAAAAAATTTATAATTAAAAACGAAGAAAGTATTAATGAGTTTGCCTTAGTAATAATAAATTTAACTACTTTTTAAAGATTCTTCACCTAAAAAGTGGTAGCTCATTTATTTAACCAGATAATCATTACAATAATAATACATTTTTAATTAAAGTTGTAAAAAATGGGGCATAATTTTTTTGTAAATTGTAATATGTCGTACACATATACGTTCAACTCGAATACCTGATAAACATCCCAACACACGTAAATATTTACAAAGAGAAACTAGTCAAATTCAAAACATTTACGTGTGCATGTACATAATCCATCACATTAAATATCAATCACTGGGACCTCCATATACACAATCATAAAAATACTAAGAACTTGTCTCGGCAACATCATCATAAACTGTACATCCCAAGAAAAACATATACAATCATCACTATTAGAGCATCAACATATACAACCATCAATTAATCATATAATGTCACATCTTTAGAATATATTTGAGTCTTATCTTAACTACATTAATTAAAAGTCGCACGTAGTATCATAAATTGTAATTGGTTGATTTATACTCACAATACATAACAATTAAATTCTTTTTCCTGAAATGCATATAAAAGTAGATAAACAAATCAAACAGACAAACAAAAGGAGTAAGACAATAATATATATATACAATAAAGTAGGCATGAGATACACATTCAGGAAAATATATAACACCTTTAGATCCATGAATCAGCTAAGCAATATATCACAAATAGTTTCACTTAGCTTTCCAAGATAAGCATCATACTCACATCTTGCAATCTCACACACATAACCTCAATAGTATCAAACATATATGCAATCAAAACATGAGTAACCTCTTAAGAATAATGATGCACATACTTTCAGTTATAGGGAAACATTCATAGACATGTTAATGGCGAGAAATATATCTTTAGTCTGAATATATACCTAAATAAAATAAAATAAAATAAAATAAAATGTCTATTCAAAAATAAGAAAAAGATAAATACACACTTAATTAAATATCATTATATAAAGAAAAAAAGATGATAGAAAACGAAACTATGTTTATATATGTATTCTTACTTAATTGCCAGACTATTTCAATGCATATTAATTATATTGCAAGCATATCTTTGAGGATATAATTTATAAAATTTTGCGATATATCTCTCCAGACATATATATAAAGGTGAAACACATATATTTATGATTATCATGCTCACTTAAGGAGAGATGTAACTCCACCTCATGTCAAAGTTTTTCTAAGCTTCACATCCACACCCTCCAACTTCGTTATATGTTGCAAGGTTTACATACGTAAAAAGCAAAATTTAGACATATGCAAGTTTGGAATGTGTTCTTTGAGTGTACTTTATTTTACCTTTTGTAGAGACAAAACAAGCACACAACAAAATAAAAAATAATATAGCAATTTGACAAGTGAGAAAAAAAATCTCAAATTAGTAAATAATTGTTTTTAACATTTTTAATAAATAATTTAAAAATAATTGCCTAAACTGGTAAAAAAAGAAAAGATCAAAGAGAGCAATAATATATTAATATTTGGATATTTAATCTTCATAACTTTTACACATCAAGTCTTAAGATGAATTCACTTGAATCATTCAAAAGAATGGAATAAAAGAAACATGTATTATCACCTGAGAATCGGTGTCAAAATATAATCCTTTATGAGTTTGAATAATATGTGTTCATATATTATACAATCAAAATAGAACTGGGATACCACTTTATTTTAAAATGGGTAGATTTGATGGAAGAAAAAAAATAGTTGAATGTGAAATAAAAAATCTTGAAAAATTTCTGACCACACGAAGGAAAAACTAACGTAATACAATTTTAGAAACTAAATTTTCCTTTTACTTAGAGTTTTCAAAGGAAAACAACAACAGTCCTTTTCCCAATCACATGCGGCTCCTCTCAAAGTCTCAAACAATGATGTTTTGGGCTGTTTAGTAACATCATTCCATATATCTCTCCATACATTTCTCTCTAGGCCCTAACTTTGTGTCCCCTACTCTCTCTATACCCTTTCCTTTCCTCACCCTTTTGAATTTTGAGTAGTAGCATCATTGCTACACATTGAACAACAACAACAACATGATCATGAACACTAAAAGCAAATTGATCACCCTTTGGGTCCTGCTCTATTTTTGTTCCATCACAAACTCACTAGCTGCTTCAAAAAAGTGCAATTTCCCTGCCATATTCAACTTTGGTGACTCCAATTCAGATACTGGAGGCCTCTCTGCTGCCTTCTCCTCATGGAGAGTCCTACTTCCATCACCCTGCTGGTCGTTACTGTGATGGCCGTCTCATTGTTGATTTCTTAGGTACTTCAATTCTTTTCATTTTCTCTCAATCCTTAACTTCATTATATGTCTCAATTAGCTCTATTATGCACTTTGCCTTTGGTTTTTGTTATGTTTATCTTCACTTTTTATTTTTATACATTAATTGTTAGTGAAAAGATTTGAACCTATTATTTTTTTCTATTTTCCTTCTTTGTTAATCATTAGACCAACCGTATATTTCCTGCTGATCTTCATTTTAATTTTTTCGATCAAAATTCAACATTAGCTAATTGATTCTTTGAGAATGTATGTAGTTTGTAGAACTTTGGATAATGTTGTTGTTTTTTTCTTCTTTTTTTTTTTTTAAATTTATCTTCCATCGACTAAATTCAAGCCAGACATTAAGAAATGTGTTTGATGGTTTTGTATGTGGTTGGGTTTTTTTTTTTTAATGATTGAGAATTTTGTAAACTAAGCATAATAAGATCGTTTGTGAGTCAATTTACTTCTTAATTTTTGTTAAATAATATTTATTTATATTTTTGTTCCCCAAATAAAGGGATCTTAGAAGAAATAGTTTATTTATCTTCTGGATTTTATTTGGCTTTTGAAATGTATTCACAGACACATTCAGTGGATATTGTCATTATCCATAACTTACAAATTTGCTAAGCTCATGCCTGTCAGTGGGTGGGTACACGCAACCTCAATCTCACCAAAGCATGGAAAAATATTGTTGTCTAGTCGTTTAAGATTAATTTTGCTTAAGGATTTGTTCCTTAAAAAGTAAATTATTATTCTTCACATTCTCGTAGTACTCAAATTTTATAATTTAATTTAACGTTTTGCTTTGGATAGATTGCAACGATAAGGGAACATGAAGGGTTAAGTTTGCTATTGAAAGATACTACATTATTTTATCATTTTAAAAAAATGTGAATGATCATTACACGACACTTGATTTTTAAACCACTTAGTAATTTTTTTATGGAATGCAGAAATAAGTTTATGATGAAAAAAATCCAGTAAAAAAAGTAGTTTTTGAATCAAATCCTTAAATTATAATAAATTGATGCAATACTCGTTAAGATTAACCTAATATAGTGAAATATTTGGATAATGTTTGAGATATTAAGTTTTATCTTATATTTTGTGTGAAATAATAGTATGCATGTTATTCAAACTCTGATGAGTTCTATTCTTATTGTAAAAAACTTGATGCAACTTTTATTTTTGTTGTTGAATAAAAGTGATGCAACTTGATAGACAATAATACTTATGAATATTAAATGCATTGTAGGGTGTGATACTATGATTGATAAATGACTACATGAGCGACACACACTTTTAATTTTTTTTTTAAATTTAAAATAAATAAATTTGGAACTTTTTAATGTTCACTTTGTCAAATTACTGATTGCTATTGAATTTAAAGGAGCAGATTCAGAGAGAAAGAACAAAATCTTTTTACAGAAAATGAAAACCTTTTATTTTTATATAATGCAATACATAGTTTTTTTTTTGTAGCATGTGATAAATGGACCACACACACTTCTAACAATTTTTGTTTTTGTCTTTTTAGATTTTTAAAAGATAATTTTGTTTTTAAATACATATTCTGTAATTGTCACCCATTTTAAAATCATGCGCAAAACAGTATGTAGTAAAGAAGTTCATAAAAAAGGCAGCTCTTATACAAATTTTGGACACTTATGGTGATTCAAAATGTAAGGGTTGGATTAAGAAAATCTGACAAAATCTTCTTTGTACTCACAATCATATCTGTCAGCGAGCGATTAATCACAACACAAAGTTAGCTTAACTTATTATTCAAATTTTCAAATTTTAATTTGATTAATGAGAATAGCACTTTATGTGTTAGTTTCCATGTCATTTCAATTAAAAAGAAGTTAGTTTCCACACTAATTAATTTGAACTTTCTTTTTCCTACTGTGCATCAAACAAAAGCTAAGAAGTTGGGGCTGCCTTATTTGAGTGCATTTCTTGATTCTGTTGGGTCAAATTATAGCCATGGAGCCAACTTTGCAACTGCTGGATCCACCATTAGACCCCAGAACACAACCCTTCATCAGACTGGTGGTTTCAGCCCTTTCTCTTTGGATGTTCAATTTAATCAATTCAGTGATTTCCAGCGCAGGACACAATTTTTTCACGATAAAGGTAATGCCAAGGCATGAATCATATTTTCCCTTACCATATATCTATTTATAATAGTCATCCAACTCTCTTTGGTTAATAAATTACATGCCAATAAATCTTTAATGGGAGTGATCCTGAATTCGATATCTTAAGATTGTCTATTTGAGTTTCTAAAGATGAAAAATAAAAAAATGATTGAGAAGAAAAAATTTCACTAAAGTTGGTCTTGTTAGATTTTTTTTATTGAATGTTAGTCATGGATATAATCGATGAATACTCGTATCAACAATATGATTATAAAAAAAAGTTAATAAATTTCTTCCAATGGGCTCATATTAGAATCCAAGAATAAGATATGAACATGTTAATAAATTTAGTTTTCTTCAAATAAGTGAGTCATCAACATTTTTCACCCCTCTTTGGTGGAGCATATGAAACATTGTTACCCAAATCAGAAGATTTTTCTCAAGCATTATACACGTTCGATATTGGTCAAAATGACTTGACATCCGGTTACTTCCACAACATGAGCTCGGATCAAGTGAAAGAATATGTTCCAGATGTTTTGGCTCAATTCAAGAACGTCATCAAGGTAATCCTTTTCAAATTTTGTGATATTTCTAGTTGCTCATATAGAAAAGATTAAACTATTCAATTAGGGTTGGTTTGATAGAATGGAAGAGAGTGAAAAAGAAAAGAAAGGAAGATAAATGTTTGAATTAAAATAGAGATGAAGATAAATTTTTAAATTTTTTCTTTATTTTTTGTCTTTTCTTCTCTGGCCAAACAAATTATTAGTCTTTACATTTATCCTCACTTTCATTTTTTAATGTCTATACAAAAAAAATTGCTAGTTTTAGTCCATAGACATGCATAAAAGTTACTTACTAGAACACTTTTTTTGGCAATGCAAAACTGCTAAAAAAACTGTTCAGGGATTAAAACTTTCGATCTTCTAGTGTAGGAACTAAAGCTTAAAATGGAGACAACTATAATACCAAATGGATAATTTTGCACATAAAAGACAACTTTCTAGCATGTGCATCACATAACATTCATGTTTGTGTTTCTGTTTTTTTTTTTATTTTTTATTGGCAAGTATTGATTGTTATTTTATTTATTAGTGAGAAGATTCAAACCTGCAACTTCTTTTTCCTTCCTTCACCACCAAGCAAACCTTATAACCTCTGCTTGGTATTGTTAGTATGTATATAATCATGGAGGAAGGCCATTTTGGGTTCACAACACGGGCCCCGTTGGTTGTTTGCCATACATCATGGATCTTCACCCAGTAAAACCATCATTGGTGGACAAAGCAGGATGTGCAAACCCTTATAATGAAGTTGCCAAGTTCTTCAATAGTAAATTGAAAGAAGTAGTGGTTCAACTCAGAAAAGAGCTTCCCTTGGCTGCCATAACCTATGTTGATGTTTACTCAGTGAAGTACTCTCTCATTAGTCAACCAAAGAAGCATGGTAATTAAAACCTTTGTTTGGTTTGGTTTATGAGAATGTGTAGGAAAAATGAGTTTGTGTTTGTTGAAATGCAGGTTTTGAGGAACCATTAAGAGCATGTTGTGGGCATGGTGGGAAGTACAATTACAATTTGCACATTGGTTGTGGTGCTAAGATTAAGGCTCATGGCAAGGAGATTCTGGTGGGAAAGCCATGCAAGGATCCATCTGTTTGGGTTAATTGGGATGGTGTTCATTACACTGAGGCTGCTAACAAATGGGTGTTTGATCAGATTGTTGATGGTTCATTTTCTGATCCACCTATTCCTTTGAGCATGGCATGTCATAAGCATCTTTGATTGAAAAAGGGTGCTAAAACCTTTGTCCTCTTTCTTCTCTATGTATCTTCCCTCCTAAATTTTGTCTCTCCTAGAAAATACTCAAACAAAAATGGTCATACATCTTCTCTATTAATTTTGAGAAAAGTCTCTTAGTTGATAGGATTTTATTGGAGGAATAAAATTGAGAACAGAGGATTTGAGTCATGCATGGACGAGTGAGTTCACTTGTAATCTTCACTGATTGCAGATGTTTCCTTTCTTATTTTACCTAATAATAATGAAGATTGAATTGTTTGCTTATGCTCTTCTTTCTATATTTTTTATTAGTTATTTCTCCGGGCAAGATGTTGATACTTTATTTTTTCCTTGTATACTTTATTTTAATAGTTCTTCATTAATCACGTTTACTTGTGCCTAGATAAAGCAAAAATTATACAGTTAGTGCTAAGGGTTAACAGAGAATATGACCATGCTTCTTTGGTCAACTCTGATTCAAAGTGTTTTAAACTGAATTAAATTGAGGAATAAGATCAAATCTGGAACACCCCTACGGCTCACATATCATAATACTCAACCACATATCTTACATTTCCTTCATAAACTCAGGAAACAATTATATTTGTACTTATAGTTTTAATTAACCTTTATATTTGTAGGTCACCACCCCATCTTTATTGATATTCCCATTATTATTATTACCATCATCACCTTCACACAAAAATACCTTTAAAGTAATTTAAAGAATATAAAAAAACTTTTAAAATAAATTTATTTTAAAATTAAAAAAAGAATTATCCAAGCCTAAGAGTAAAACACTACTTTTACAAAACCATTATTCCAAGGTAACATTTTTGAAGTTATTCTGGCATTTATTTTTGACGGAAAAGATAAAGTAATTCATTAACCATTGAAATACGAGCAGTGAGTGAAAAAAACTAGTTCATAAGATTCGGTTTATTTGTAAAGAAAGTGACATTTAGAAGAAGCAAAAAGAAGTTTATTGAGATTCAGAAATGGAGGTTTCAGCGCTGAGTAAAACCTAAAAAAAAGAAAAAAAATAGTGAAAATGGAATCGAGCGTTCTGGAATGTCTGGGCATGGAGATAATCGGCGTGATGAGCCCAGTCTCGATCTGCATGTTCCTTGTGGTCCTGTTAGTGTATTCTCTCTCCTCGCCGTCCACCACCACCACTATCGCCACCGCCGCCAACCTCGTCTACGCCGAGAACCCCTCCGACACCACCGCCCAGAAGCTCGAGGGCGCCGTCCTCAACGCCGTGGTCTTCGTCGTCCTCATCGCGCTCGTCACCTTCCTCCTCGTCCTCCTCTACTACTACAACTGCACCGCCTTCCTCCTCCACTACACCCGCTTCTCCGCCTTCTTCGTCCTCGCCGCCATGGGCGGATCCATCCTCCTCTCCCTCCTCCAGCGCTTCTCCCTCCCCCTCGACGCCGTCACCTCCTTCCTCCTCCTCTTCAACTTCTCCGTCGTCGGAGTCCTCTCCGTCTTCGCCTCCGGCGGCCTCCCGATCCTCCTCCGCCAGTGCTACACCGTCTGCCTCGGCATCATCGTCGCCGCGTGGTTCACCAAGCTCCCCGAGTGGACCACCTGGACGCTCCTCGTCGCCCTCGCGCTCTACGATCTGGTCGCCGTCCTCGCCCCCGGCGGCCCGCTCAAGCTCCTCGTGGAATTGGCGTCGAGCCGCGACGAGGAGCTCCCGGCGCTCGTCTACGAGGCACGGCCGACGGTCAATACGCGAAACCACGCGGCCGCGGTAGGGTTTATTGTCACCACCGCCGGGGTTTCGGATTCGGAAACTTCCAGAATTGAGCTTCAGGTTGTGTCTAGGGATAATGATAACAATAACAATGAGAATGAGATTAATGATGAAGGAGAAAGGTCACCCTTGGTTGGGAGAAATGAGGAGGAAGAAGGGGTGAGGAGGGAGATTGGGGAAAGAGGAATTAAGCTTGGACTTGGTGACTTTGTTTTCTACAGTGTTCTTGTTGGGAGAGCTTCTATGTATGATTTGATGACCGTCTATGCCTGCTACCTAGCCATTATATCGGGCCTTGGCTGCACGCTCATCTTGTTGTCCGTGTGCCGTAAGGCTCTGCCTGCTCTTCCCATCTCGATCGCCTTGGGGGTTCTCTTCTATTTCTTGACAAGGCTTCTCATGGAGCCCTTCATTGTTGGGACCGCCACTAATTTGATCATGTTTTGAGAGCTAGGGTTTAGGAATAGTCTATAGGCAAGGAATTTGTGCATGGGGTCAAGAGGTTATATTCTTCAAGCTGTTTTCCTTCAATGCTTTTTAGTTATGCTCATAAGTTTTATCCATTTTTGAGGCTAACATATCTCTTCATGTATGTGGGTGGTGCCTACCAGTGATGTGAGTTTATGTATATTATGTTCATGTAGATGCGCCTGAACCGAGTGATCTGTATTTTGTACTTGAACCATAATGCATACCTCTAAACTTCATGGTTCATG
This sequence comes from Glycine soja, assembly GCF_004193775.1. Taxonomy (NCBI): domain Eukaryota; kingdom Viridiplantae; phylum Streptophyta; class Magnoliopsida; order Fabales; family Fabaceae; genus Glycine; species Glycine soja. The sequence continues at coordinate 586,149 of NC_041004.1, forward strand.
CAATAATTTATAACGTGTATGATGGGTACCTAAGCTTGTATTTATGCATTCCTTACTATTAGTCCTTTGCAGATTATAGACTAAAGCTTTGTTTACGAAGATCTGATTGATTTAAGCCTGGCAGCAGTAAAAGGTGCCCTACTTGTGCCATAGAATAATCTGTTTTGCCACTTTTATAGTACAAAATTGTTTACTTTGTTGACAACAACTTTTAGTGGTCTATGCCCTGCCCCCTTTTATCAATATGATTTCTTTGTTTCCAAAAGCAGTGGTTGTTCTTATCAGTAAGTTGTATTTCAAGTGCTATACATGGTTCATTTTATGGCGGATGGTAAATATTTGGATCTCTTTTGAAGCGATACTCTATTAATAGCAACCAAATTAACTTTTTGGGCCTTGAACTTATATGTATTGCTAAATTTAGGCGTTTCCAAGTTATTTACCTTTTAAATGCTGTATGCAGGAGTGAATATATTATTGGATAGGTATAAGTGGGTTGGATATGAAAGTATTCTTCTATTTTCTTTATTGCTAATAGGCTTAGTAGATTGATCAGTTTCTTGGAGTGTGATTTTAATTGAGATTTGTTGGAAAATTGTTATGGCAATAATTGGGATTTTGGATAACATATATATAGAGTTGTGGATGGTCTTCTCATGTTGTCTGTAAAACTCTGAGGTAATAAATTTTAATAATCATTAGGAACTGTAGCTGTATATTAGGTTTCAGAGCTTCTACTGATTTGGTGAAGAAATGCTAAAAGATTGGTATATGAATCTACTTTTGTTGTTTAGAGAGCAAAGCTTTGTCCAGTCTAATTGGATGGGAACACTTATTTTTATCTTTTATTTTCTTTGGTATAATTTGAACCTAACATTTGTATATTATTGTTATTGTTATTATACTCGAAAGAAAAAGATAACTTGGAATTTCTATCTGATACAAAAAATAGAATACCAAGTCTTCTCATATGGAAGAGAGAGTATATTAATCAGAGTTGGTTTTCTACGTCCTTTAAAACTAGTTACTAGCTACGTTCTTAACCAAAATCCTATTATCTAGGACATAGAGTTCAAAAACATTTTTTATCCCCTCCTCCCCAAAACACATCCCCACTCCATCCAAAGTTCTTATTGGACAGTCAACTTGCTCTTCTGTGAGGACATAGGGCATGCGGATCTGTCTATTTTTCTTTCTTCTCTTTAATGAAGTGTTTATCTACTTCCAATTGATTCCATCATAGAGAACATGATTGTGAGTTATGGAGGTTGCTGGCTGACCTTTTGTCATTGTAGATTTTCATAGGTGTAGAGTTGCCAACACAAAGTTTTAGTATTCTTTCAATTCACATATTCCGTTGGCCATTGATATACATTCTGTTTCTGCACTACTATAACCACCGCATTCTGTTTCATACTCCCACGGTCTCACCCAATAAGCATTGGTGTAGGCTTCTATTTAAAAGTACCTGTACTTCTTACACAACAATCCTCTTCCTGGTGACCCTTTTAGATAGTTCAAAATTCTGTAAGCAGCTTCAAAGTGTTTTAGTCCGGGTGTGTGCATGAATTGGGTTACCAAGCTTTCTGCAAAAGATAAATCAAAATTCCATCAGCTTTTATTTGTTAATTAATATCCATTGGAAACCTACTCTCTTCTTATTTAATGGTAACTCAACTATTTCCTAAGTCCTGTTTTTTTGAAGAGCCTTCATTCCATCACTACCATTTTCCAATCCAGATGTAGAGCTTTTCTCGGCACCAAACAGATTAGAAATTCTAGGGCAAAATACTTGACAGATTTTTGTTGGACAAATATTTTGAAATGGAATGAAGAGCACAAGTCCTAACTCTTTCCTGATGCCTATCGGAGAGTCGACATCAGAAATAGAATTGAAAAGGTATTTGTAACTTGATCCATCTAGAGTTCAATATCTGGGGAATTTGATTGGTCTAGTGTTGGTATGACAGGCTGTGTTTATTTTTATTTGTTCCCCTTCAAGTGTAAACCAGGAGCTGTCAATCTGGTTGTGATACTTCTCACCGTGTTTGAGTTATCAATGTCTCACACATTATCTTCAACTTCTTGAACATCAGTTGCCTGATCAAAACTTGTGGACTGTGTAAGATCAAAACTTAAAATTGGTACTTCTCCCTCGGTTGCACCACCATGTTTCACATTTTCTGACTACCTCCCCAGCAGTCCTAGCATTTTCTGGCACACCGAGCCTCTCTTGTCAGGTCTTTGCACTCACACAACTTAGTCGTTCTTAGATTTTTCTTGCACTTAGCTCTGCTTTTTTTTTTTTTTCTTTCTTTCTTTCTTTCTTTTGTTGTTGGTTAAGTGATAATGTGCACTTTGGGTGTATGTTAACTAAGTCATAGATTGATGATAATTGTGTCTCGATGAATTTTATTTTTTTTGCAATTGTGCCTCAATGAATTTTGTTACTAGTTACAAATTTATTCAATTTTTTTCCATTCTTTTTTTGAGCTTTTGTGTGTAGTATAAATTATTTATCTTCTATACAGTCTTTAGTATAGCCATCCCACTATATAATGACTTTGTGGCTGGCTGCTATGGTTGCTTCCCAAAGGTAATTTGGAATCTTTAATGTTAAACAAAATTCCATTTATGAGCTTTTATCACTTGAGAAAATATGCCTGCTCATTATTATTTTAAAGATAATTACAATTGAATGCGAGAGATGTAAGAAAAAGAAAGTGTAAAATATCTATAAGGTGTAAACATCGCTGATAAGTAGCTTGAGTCTTTAAGCATATATCAAGGATTCGATCTTATTTTTATTTGATCAGCAAAAAATATTTATTGTTAGTATTGTTAGTCAAGGCTCAATCTTTCAACACATGTGGGGAGAGGAGATTCCTTTAATTGGTACTCTATTGCATGGAAATATTAATGCTTTTGACGGTCTTTTTTTTTTTTTTTTGCTAAATTGTCTTGGCAAAGAGCCTCAGACACCAATGATTTAATACTCATGAAGGGAATTTACAACTTTCAAAAGGAATTTTGGAGCAAACTCAAGAATAACACTAAAAACACAAGAATCAAAAGTTAAAGATAAATCATGATTTGAAAAAGAATTAGTTAACATGTTGGTTTCTCTAAAATGTGTTTATAATAACCTTGCTGGAATTATTCCTTCACTTTGAGAATCTTATTTAGAAGGTCTTTGAATTGATTGCTAAAAATATCATCATCATCCGGTAGTTGAAAAGGCTTCCAGACTATTGGATCTAACAATCAAATTTTGCAGGTCCAAGTTTGTAGTCATTGCCAATCCATAAAAAATAGTCCATAACTCAACTAATATGGAACAATGACAAGTCTTCTTGAAAAAGTTGGAATGAAAATGCTGTTAGAGTTGCAAATGACAGCTTTGCAAGACCGCTGTACCCTAGAGATATGATTCATCACAATTTAAGTTTAAAGAATCTCTCGTTAGGCTTCTTTCACTTTGCAGACTTATCACGATGAGTCATGTTCTCATCATTGAGAAGCAAATTTGGACTTCCTTGCTTCTCTATGGTTACGCATTTTTGCTGGAAAACCATCTCATTCCTCTTCCACCAAAATTTGTTTAAACAAGACTCCAATGTGAACTATCAGTGCATACGGTGTTTCACAAGTTTCTACTTAGCCAATCATGAACAGTGGAGTACCTTGATGTCAGAAAAAAAAAGTGTAAAATAAATGGATAATTAATGATGAAAGTATAAAAAGAAAAAAAGAAAAAAATTTGATATTTTGAATTGAGGGGGAGGAAGAAGAATATAAGTAGTGGGATTTTGAGAGAGAGAGAGAGACTGATAGCAATAACAACCTATGAAGCACCGACACGGTCACCGGACACGACACAGACACATGTAATGTTCAAAATATAGAACATGATACGGGTGTCGTGTCAGTGTTGAACACTGATACAAACGCGTGTCGAACACCGGACACGACAAGAAACTAGAGTGTCCGTGCTTCATAGATAACAACACAACAGGTCACATACCAGAAGCCAGCAATCATATTAACAGGCCAAGGAGAATCACAAAGAAGCCCAAATACCTTGAGGAATACCTTTGAAGTGCAAAAGCAAAAGTTACCAAGTTGGTTGCAGCATTCCACTACTTTCAGAAAGCTAATTCCAATTCTGTTATAACAAAGTTAATTCAGTTAGAATACAGTAGTATAAATATGTAAAGAAGTGGAATTAAAAGGATATGAGAAAAATACTTATCTGAATTAGGGTTTCTTTTCCCCTTTTGGCAATGATGAACGGAGGAGGAAGACGACGAATCGTGCTGATAACTGGAGTCGGAAAAGGACTCGGAAGAGCCCTGGCTCTTGAACTCGCCCATCGTGGTCACACTATAATTGGCTGCTCCCGTTCTCAAGATAACCTCAATTCCCTCCAATCCCAACTCTCTTTTTCTTCTTCCAACCATTTGTTACTCAACGCCGACGTGGTTTGTTCCTTCACTCTCTCCCTCTCTCTTTCTTTCAACAACTAAACACTAAACACTAAACACTAACACTTGTTTTTCTTTTCAGAGCTCCAATGAGAACGTTCAAGAAATGGCCCGCGTTGTCATGGACAATAGATCTGTTCCTGATATCATAGGTAATAATGTAACCCTAACCCTAACCCTAACAACCGCAATGAAATGATTGATTAATTGACAGAGTATGCTGCTGCAATCAACCAGTGAACAATGCAGGTACAATCAACAAGAACAACAAGATATGGGAGGTTCCGCCGGAGGACTTCGACGCGGTCATGGACACCAACGTCAAAGGCACGGCGAACGTGCTGCGGCACTTTATCCCTCTCATGATAGCCGCGAAGAAGATGGAGGCCGTCATTGTGAACATGTCCTCGGGATGGGGAAGGTCCGGCGCCGCGCTGGTGTCCCCTTACTGTGCCTCCAAGTGGGCCATTGAAGGGCTGAGCAAGTCCGTCGCGAAGGAGGTGCCGGAAGGGATTGCCGTGGTGGCGCTCAACCCCGGCGTGATCAACACCGACATGCTCGCCTCCTGCTTCGGGCCATCGGCTTTACTCTATCAGCAGCCGCAGGCGTGGGCTCTCAAGGCTGCAACCATGATTCTCAATCTCACCCCGGCTGACAATGGTGCCTCTCTCACTGTATGAACTTAATAATCCGTGCTTACATTGTTGAGAATTCTATCATTTTTAGAGAAAACTAACTTGTTGGAAGAATGCTTAGCTTTTACATGTTCGCTAATTAGGTGAAGAAATGCTAATACAATTCTGTTTACTTTTTTTTAGAACAACAACTTTTAGTCAACTGTTGTGACAAGATTGAAGTGATACTCTCGATTAATATCAATCAAATTACCATTTTCTTGGGTCTTGCAGTTATATGTATTGCTATTTGCTAAGTTCCCCCTTACTTTAGGCTTTCCAAGTTATTTACCTTTTGAATCCTGTTTGCCGGAGTGAATACATTATTGGATATGTGTAAGTGGGTTGGATATGAAAGCATTCTTAATATTTTCTTCATTGATTTTGAACTTGTCCATGTCTCGAACCTGAAACCATTAGCATGGTATTGCAATAAGCAAATCCATTGGTCCAGGTTGAGGACAGACATATTTTCTTCATTGATAATAGGCTTAGATCGATCAGTTTGTTGGAAAGTGATTTTAATTGTGATTTGTTGGAAAATCGTTATGGCAGTCATTTGGATTTTAGATAACATACATGTATATAGGATTGTGGGATGGCCTTCTCATGTTCTGTAAAACTGAAGTGATAACTTTTAATAATCATAAGGAACTTTAGCTGTATATTAGGTCTCAGAGCTTTTACATGGTTACTGTTTAGGTAAAGAACTGCTCTACTAGATTGGTATATGAAGCTTTGTCCTGTCTAACGGGATGGGGTGGGAACACTTATTTTTTATCTTTTCATTTTCATTGGTATAATTTGAACCTGATATTTGTATATTATTGTTATTATACTCGAAAGAAAAAGACAACTTGTATTTTTTTATCTGAAACAGAAAAATAGAATACTGTCCATTTTCTGTGAGGATATAGTGAATGCTGTCCATTTTTCTTTCTTCTATTTAATGAAGTGTTTTATCTACTTCCAATTGATTCCATCATAGAGAACAGGATTGCCAGCTATGGAGGTTGCTGACCTTTGTCACTGTAGATTTTCATAGCTGTAGAGTTGCCAACCCATAAAGTTTTAGTATTCTTTCAATCCACATAATCTCACATATTCCATGGGCTATTGATCTACATTCTGTTTCTGCACTACTAGCTACCACATTCTGTTTCTAACTTTTGCCATGTGACAAATTTCCCATCCAACAAATACAATAGCCAGAAGTAGCCCTCCTATCAGAGCAGTACTCCCACCCAATATGCATTGGTGTAGGCTTCTATTTGCAAGTGTCTGTATTTCTTATACAGCAATCCTCTTCCTGGTGACCCTCTTAGATACTTCAAAATTCTATAAGCAGCTTCAAAGCGTTCCGGTCCTGCTGTGTGCATGAATTGGCTTATCAAGCTTTCTTCAAAAGATAAATCAAAATTCCATTAGCTTTGCATTTGTTAATAAACACCCATTGGCAACCTACTATCTTCTTATTTAATGGTAACTCAACTATTTCCTAAGTCCTGTTTCTTTTTTTTTAAGAGCTTTCATTCCATCACAACCATTTTCCATTTCGGATGTAGAGCTTTTCTTGGCACCAAACAGATTAGAAATTCTAGGGCAAAAGCTTTATGGGTACTTGACAGATTTTTGTAGGACATATATTTTGAAATGGAATGAAGAGCATAAGATTTTCCGGCAAGTAATAGAATTATTCTTTTACTAATTCTTTTCTGACAATCTTATGCTTTAGTAAGAATAATTATGCACTCACTATGATCTGACAATGTCAAAGAAAATTCTGTCTGACAGGGTATTACTTGCCTGGATATTTTTATATAATATATAGTTATGTATAATATATAAAACTTGAAGCCCATAGTGTGAAATTGATATCTATCTAAACATAATTTCCACTTATCTTCCTTGTCACATAAGTATTCTGGTTAATGCAACACTCTGATTCAATTTCTTTCTTTAGTCATCATCACCTACTTCTACCCTCCTCGATTTTTCCATTTAATGAGAGTAGGTAGTTACGTAGATTATGCGAAGGCAGATAAATCATAAAATCCATGAAACATTAGTTCCATTATGAGATGACAACGGACAAGCGGCGTGGCAACCGTGGCAACAGTGGTGAGGGGGTGGCAACAACCGTGAGGATTGACTACAACGAGTTCGATGGAGAAGATGATCTGGAACATCGAAGCAGAATTAGGACGACACCATTTACGACCTCGAAGCTTGTAGACACCGTTTAAATATCAATCATAATAAATGTAAAATTCATGGTATCTATATGCAAAAGAAGGATTAATTTAGACAAAATTAAAGTTTAGGATATCTATTTGCCAAACAAGTAAAATTTAAGTGCTTAATGCTCTTTTGCCTTATTTTTAATATTTTAGAAACTAATACTATTACCGTGAAATACGTAGAGAAAATGAGTTATTTAAATGAAAATACTTGTTTGTTATAAAAAAAATAAATGGTTAAAGTTATAATAATAATAATAAATTCTATAAATAGTTAAATACCAAATTTGAATTTTGACTATATAAAGTTGTATCATAAAGATTGAAAATTTTTATTTTATTTTTATGTAGTATGAAAATCAAGTTATTCAAATAATATTTCTTAATGAAATTTGTTTTATTCAATAAGTTATATATATATATATATATATATATATATATATATATATATATAATTTTAATAATATAATGATTAAATTAAAAAAATTATCAAGTCAATGAAACTTCTAATTTTTAATAAAATTTGTATGTTATTTAATATTTATTAAATAAATAAATATATGGGAATCAATTTTAGTCCAATTTCTTGTAAAAAAAAATTCCCAAAGGGTTAGAAAAATTTTAATTACGAAAAACGATTATATTATCATTTTTTATAATTACAAATTAAAATCCGCCAAACAGTATTTATTCAAAAGTTTCTGTCTCCATTATCGTTACAGTATGTTTATGTTATATTTTAGTTTTTGCATTTCTATACTTTTAGGTGTTTTTTATTGTCTAAAGTTTCTATATTTGATATCTTTCTTGTTAAGCATCATGTGATATATATATATATATATATATATATCACTTGTATTTTTTATTTATTTATTATCATACCAATTTTGATGATAGCAATCAATCATCGACTTTCATAATGTGATTTTACAAACACAAACAAACATGAAAATTATTGATGAAATGATTCAATCGTTAAGATTTAGAATTAGAATGTATTTTTTCAACGAAAATATATTTATAAAAAATTCTTATATTTCCGTGAAAGTTACAATATAATCAAAATGAGAATTTTTATTTTCGAATAAATATATTAAGATTAACCAAGTATGTAACAACTTTTCTTACGGAAGAATTTGTTGAAACTCCAACGAGAACGGACGAGAATGTGCTGAGAAAGGAAAGGCTTAGAGACATTCAGACAATTTGCGTAGGGTCAGGTAATTTTCTTTTAGTTTAGTTTGTAGTACTGCAGCTATTGATTATTGTTATTTGTACCTTTTGCTTTGTATTGTGTGTTTTTCTAGACAAGCCTTTGTAGCTTTGAATGTCGGATACATGCACTTGAGATGGAACTCAAGCTTTGTAAGCAACAGATTGCAGGGTTGGAGAAGTCCTATGTAAGTGTTGATTTCCATATGACATGTAAAGGTTCATTGGGTTGTTACTTATACGCCAAATTGCACCAAAAAGATTTAAAATGCAGACTTGATACTGCAAAAGAAGAGTTGGCATCTATCAAGTATCACCCTGTTCGGGAGCATAATAAGATGAAAATATGCAATAGCTGTGAGTCTCATAGGATTCTTTACATATTAAAAATCGTATGTCTTGTACTAAGTAATCAGTATCAGTGTTTATTTAGGTGTCATCATAACTTCATGTGCTGTCTGGCATTATCATTTTCAAACACAATGACATTGTTTGATCCATGTAACCAATCAGGAAAAGGCTTTGGTTAATCTTGTATTGATCGACAGTTATAGACAAATAATTGTTGGTTCCTCTCGTGCATTCTACAATGGAACATGGGAACTCTTGTATTGTCTCTGTTATATTTCTGCAAATAATTATATGTTTTGGCAGGAATACGTTGCATTGGATGATGGCCAAAGTTCCAGGGAGATGAATTTTGCTAGTCTTTCTTCCTTTGAAACTGGGAAGTTGTTTCTGCCATGAAGATTGATTGCACAAATTATTAGCTATATGCCAATACCTGTTGAAAACTTGAAGAACTTAATAAAAAAAGGTCTCAGAATCATTATGTGTAACTTAAGAGTTAAGATGACTACTTGGTCACTCAGTTGTAACTAGTGGACTTTGAGGAAACCTTTTCGGCAGAGGAAAAAGATCATAAGAGGGAGTACATTATGTAGTCATTGTAAATTTCTGTTTTGTTAGTCCTTGATATTCTGGTGTGAGTTGTATCATTGTTCTTTAGTTGAATTACCCCCTTCACATTTCCATGGATTGATGTTTTAGTTATTTGACGATAGGGACCAAAACATGTAATGTTTAGGTATAGAGACCAATTTAATACTTTATCCTTCTTTTAGTTTACATTTTGAATAGCTTTCATAGCAATATACATTTCTTATTCATTACATTGTTTGTTATATAAAATAAATGAGTAGAATCAAAATTGATACCATTGGCTCATGAGTAAAACTAACTTAATTTTTCTCTGGATTGATATTCCATACCTTTAGACTTATAACTAATATCTCTGTATAACAAACAAGTTTATAGATAAAACACAGATATTTGCAACAAAAAGTATTGTTATATTTTCTTTTTCATATTTGAATAATTATTATTTATAAGTCTATAGGTATGGAATAAGGTGGTTCCTCATAAAGTATCATGTTTTGTATGGAAAACAATACAAAATAGGATTCCTTCTAGAGTAAATTTGGGGAGGAGGGGTATCCTATTCAATGAGGATGGTTTATTTGTTGGGTACAACAAAGTGGAAGAGTCTATGGATCACTTGTTTTTGAATGCGAGGTGTTTGCAAAGGTCTGGTCTCTTTGTTATAAGTGGATGAGTTTCTTGACTGTGATGCAGAATTCTATGTTATGTCATGTACAACAATTTCAAGGACTACCAAGGAATGTTTCTTTTGACATCGATGCATTGGAGGCAATTTGGTTTGCGATCAGGGTTCTGTGGAATGGGAGAAATAAGATGATTTTCAAAATGGTGGATGTTCATATCCAAGATTTGGTTGAGAAAGATAAGTTTACATCATGGTAATGGCTAAGAACAAGGAGAAAAGGCTTTATCTATGACAGGAAGTTGAGTTGAGACTCTCACGACAGTTTTGTCAAACAGGTCATGTGCATGTTACAGTATTGGAGAATGGAGATCCACTAGGTTGGTGTTGGAAGACTCGTGATTATGCATGTTACAGTATGTTATGTTGAAGATTTATATCAGATTTATTAGCAGACACAAACAATAAGATTTTATATCAGATTTATTAGCAGATACAAGCAACAAGATTTTATAGCAGATTTGGTAGCTAGTTGAATTTTATTTGTACTCTTGAGGAACGTTTTGTATCTTTTGTTCTAGTTTTAGTACACCTTGTACTGAAACTAATTGTTTTGTTTTAATAATATTTTCTTTTGGTCTTAAAAAAAATAGTTATAAGTTTAATGAGTATTAAAATCAATTGTAAAACGTGATGGTTAGATAAGAAAGGCTAAAAATAAAATAAAATTTTAGCTTTACTGATTAATAATTAACAGGTGTCATTTTATAAATAAATAACAATACATATTAATAAAAAAATAAAATAAACTTCATTTCATGTAATATAAAATCAAGATCCTATGATATATGGAATGGAATTGTCTTTCCATGTGTTTCATTTAATTTGCTAATTGCTAACAAGGCTCATTTTTTACAGAGCAAAATGTATGTGAAACAAGATAATCGTTCCACGTACTAACAATTTAATAGTATTATATGTTTAATGACGATTTGGACTTTAAATTATATAAATGATACTTTCACATCAATAGTGAAAGGTGCGACCTATTTGGACGTTTAATTTTTTTTAAAAAAGTTTAAAGTTGAAACTTGAAAATGAGATCCAGTTGCTATCTAATTAATGTTATCTAACGACTGATTCAAAATGTGAGAAGAATATGTGATTAGCATTAGTCTAGTTGATATTAGTACTGTGATTTTTTTTTAGAATATTATATATACTTTTTCTTCTTGTTTGAAAACCTTTCAGCAACATCTCTTTAAATTATAGTCACCTCTTTTTATTTTATTTTATAATACATATGGTTTTTTTTCAGACACAAATATTCATTCTTTGTACAAAACTTTTCTTCAAGTGAAATAATGTAATTAAAAGAGGTCAGAAAAATATCTACATAGAGATTGTCTTCATGTAAGTTTTTCAGACATGAGAAGACTTTTTTTTTAGTGAAAATTTAGGGAAGGGATGGCATCCCATTACAAAGTAGGAAAAATCTCTTATGATGCCAAGGAGATAAGTGGGATATATAAAACCTGTAATATATCCAATATGAAATCTTGTTTTGCTTAACTCTACTAATTTCTTGAGATTAGGCATAATTAACAAGACATTGATATAACCTATTCAGTATTCTTATATAAGACAAGAATATTATCTTCTTTTTTTTTTTCTTTCCGAAGAGAAAGACAAGTATTGTTAATATATATATCTGGTTAAGAAATATCAAATAATTAAACATAATCACTATAAACAATAAATAATATTTTTATTGTTTGACTTATACACCTTAAGAAAAGTCGTAACATCATAAAGTACATATATTATGATGATTTTGCAACTGCTATTTCTTTTCTTCTAATGTTACAATATTGGATTACCACTAGGCTGTGCTACCATATGCTAGTATTCACCTAATCGGTCCACAAGCAGAGTTTGCGTGTATGACCTGTTTAGAGAAATGTTATCACTTATCACAAGCAAATTTTCCTTTCACAATCAATATTCACTATTATTCTTTACCTTATTCTGCAATTATAAACAATAGGCTGTACCATGTATGGAAGACAGAGATATAGAAAAAGAAAGCGAAAGAGAAAGAGTAAGGAGATAAAAAAAAAAAAGTGTATATTTATAATTTTATTGGTTACGTAAAAAAAAGTAAATATATTTTTTACCCTTTTTTAGATTTGAGATAAGTTTATTTTTGCTACCTAAATTTAAAATCACACCAATTAATTCATGCTCTCGATAGTAGTATGATAATTAACTTTAATTTTACATTCTTATTATGGAATACCTTATAATCAGTGTGTTCCTTTCAAGTATTCATTTTGATGACATTTGGGTAAAAGACGTTTGGGTAGAGAAATTAAAATAAGTTTTTTCAAATTAGAAGAACTAAAAACATCAATTTTCATTGACTAAAAATAAAGTTATTTCAAATCTAAGAGACTAAAAAAATATTAAAAATCCTCTTAAACTAACACTGTTTAGAATGATAGGAGATAAGAACGAACCAAAATTCAAGAACAAATCCTTTTACCATTTGGTATTGTGCGATGAAGGAAGGAACTAGTAAACCATAAAAAATTAAACGAGGCTCATTATTTTTTTAATCCGTCCATTTTGGATGAAAAAAGAGAGAAAGTTTCTTTTGTGCAATTAAAATACTAAATTACTTTTTTTATGCGTTTCTTCTTCTTTTTTATTTTTACTTGTGTGTGTGTTTCTTTCTATTTTTCTTTTTACATAATCAAACTAGAAAAAATGATTTTTTTTTCTTTCTTTTAAAGCAAATTAAATCTCACTAGCATTTTTCCTTCTTCTTTTCGTTTTTTTATTTCACTTTCTATCCTAAATCAAACAAATAGGTAAATAGTTAATTTAGTCTCAGAAATTGTGATTTACTTTCTCTTTAGCCCTTGGATTTAATGAAAGTTCAAAAAAGTTCTCAAAATTATAAGTTGCCACTTATTTTAATTAGTCCAAAGTTACATATGCAATGTTTAGCTTAAATGATAACATATTAACATATGCATATATAAACCAAAATAACAATAAGTATAGTTAAATTTAGATTTAAAAAAAAATCGTTATATTAATTTAAAAGCTAAAGTATCAATGAATCACAATTTATTCAGAAAAAAACCATAGTTTAAAGAATTAATTTAGCCATTTACTCACAAAACAAGCCATAAGGACAAGAGGAAAAAAACACCATTTATTCTTTGCATAGCAGAATTCATTGCACCGCTTGCCACTTGCTAGACCTATTTTATTTTATTTTTTTTAATCACGAAAAAAAATTATGGCTAAAAATTACAACATTTGAAAGTACATGAAACTATAGTGGCAATTGGATACAAAGTGAAATACGTGTTAGAAGATGGGAACATGGCTTACGTACAAGTCTCGGTAGTAGCTATTTACACGAAGAAGGTCAATTCTTTGTGGGGTACGTATTTGATGGCTTTGATCAACACATTGAAACTCATCTATGGAAGAGGATGGAAGGCTTCAAAGCCTTCTCTTTAATGCTTATTACTCAAAGAACCGACAAGTGTGCATTAATTTTAAGAATGCGTATGATTTGTTTAAAGATTAGTTTCAACAATATGAAAATACTTGGCTAATGTTTGATCTAAGAATTGATGTAGCATATAACTTTTCGTTATC